>NC_031771.1:44379293-44695577 GCF_001522545.3 Parus major
ACCCCACTGACCAATGATGGTAATGTAGCAGTTTACTAACCAATAAGAGTTTCCTTTCTGTACTTTCCACGTATCTGTCTATAAAGCAGGCCTGCAAGCAATAAACTAAAGGATCCTCTTGTTCTGACTCCCTGAGAGTCTGTGTCGTTCCTTTCAGCCGTTCCCAATCGGAACGACAGACTTGTTGGGCCACAAAACTAAAACAGACTGGAGGACAAGTCTCACAAGCTAGAAAGTTCAATGTCTTAAAGACAGAACTCAATTAATTAACACTCTGTTGGCAATGCATTAAAAAGGAAACTGTGATATGACTTGACTGATAGTTATATAAACTCCCAGTTAGAAGAAAGAGCTGAGGGGTGCTTTTCAACCTTGAAGGAAACCAGTACTAAGATTCAGTGGATGAATACAGAAGTTAGAGTTGGCATTGGGATTAAAGATTAGAACATCTACTATGAGAAAATCTGCAAGGCCACTTGGATAACTGGTGTGTCAGGAAGCACAGTGGCCCATTATGGCCTTGAAATTTGTACAGGTGTACATTTTCTGATGAAATGCAACAAAAAAATTGGTATTTTCAGAATATATTACATGTGGCATATTTTTTATTGTATATAAATCTACAGTGAATTTCTTAATAGTTATATTTATTTGAGATTAAAGAGAGATAGTTACATAAAGTCCTAGGGTTGACTACACATACCAAATATCCTACCTGTAATACATACAAATATTTCTTAAACATTCTCGCTCCACTTCCTTTTAGGTGCTCTGTACCAGTAATGCCAACATTTCAATACTTCAGGTTATGTAATGTTTTCTGACTTTATTTCTGAGATTATGTAGCTTAGCTCCATGATAGGGTTTGTATTGTAGTGGTTGTCAAAGATTGGGATATACCACAGAATTTCAACTCTTTTCTAAATAGTGAGATGCCTGATACAAGCCATGGATATAGCCTGTGTACCACTCCTAAAAGGGGCCACTGCCTTCAAAGTATCAGTTGAAGTGGCACAGTCATTTCATTCTGCCTTACTCTTTCTCAAGGGGTTTGTTCCCCATTTAAATCTCCTGGCATGTTTTAGATTGAATAGCATGTGAGACACACTCCCTCAGACTCTGAAACTCTCCCCAGAACACATTATGGTGGACAAGCTATTTTTAATTTGTGGCCTTTCCATTAACTAGCATCGATCCCAGAGGAGAAGATATCATTTAAGTAGATCCTCTTCTGATCACACACATATTTTTGTCTTTTTTCTGATCCTCTCCAGAATCAAGACACCTCCCATGTGTATGTCCTTCGAACTCCCTTGAATTCTGACTGGCTTGGTTCTAATTTAATGGGTGTCACCTGTCAGAATTTCTTCGGGTTTTCACTTGTTTTGAAAACTTATTACCTTTCTGATACATTTAGAATACACAACAAAAAATGCACGTGGCATTTCCAAAACTGGTGGACACGCTTATGTAAGTTTCTCTGCTGTGCATATGTCTACTGCATGCAGTGACATAAGATGCATTTCAGTTCAGTGAATTCTCTCCACTTTGAAGGATTTCTTGTCTTCTTTATTTGTCAAAAGCCACAAGCAAACAACACTGCAGACTAAAACTTTTTTTTTGTGTAGCTGTAATTCACTTACAAGGAAAGACAAAATAATTCCCTAAAAATATCTCTAGAAAAAAATTAAAAACAAAACAGAAGAAAGAGCACCTCCACATTTTATAAACTTCCAAATGAAAAACGTTCATATTTGGATTCTCAGGAGAATGGTAATTGTCAGTAGAACTTTCATATCAGAATTTTTAACTAGGGAGTGTTTATGAAGATACTGCTCTGCATTTTCTGATAACTTCTTACCTACTTACATTGCACACAATATGCAAAAACATAGGGACAAACTGCTGTTTCAGTACATAAAATTGATGCGTATGGAAATGATGTTTCTGCAAGCACAGTGTTTGGATGACTCCTTTGGAGGCTGCCAGAGAAACTGGGAAACTTTCTGTAAGGACACTGGGACTGGTATGTCAGATTCATGAGCTTTGCAGGAAAGACAGTATTGTGACGAGATGTTCACTTGGATTTGAATTTACAGTGAAACAAAGTATTGAGATAGACAGCCTGCTTTGTATAAAGAACTGTTCTCACAGTGGCAGCTTTATTTATTTCGAAGATGGTAACACTTTCTTTGGGGATAACAACATTAATTGTTGATGTATTTCCTGTTTCCTGAGTGTTCCCTAACTACAGGAAAAGCAATTTTCCTTTACACATATTCTAAACCCATGCCTGCCATACTCCTCCTCCCCCAGCCCCAGGGGTCAACCAGCTAGCTCACTGTGTACTGGAGGGGAGGGGGATTCGACACTGGACAAGGGTAAAAGATGAAAGCAGCTCTTTCTTCCAGGACACTGCCCCAGTTTATTCATGGAATGAACTCCAGGGAAAAAAGAGACCGAGGGAGAAATCACGAGGACTTTTAAACTGGGGAAAGGGGAGGGGGAAAGCAGGCTACAGCCAATGGGGTGAAATCGAAGGGGAAGGGCAAGGGGAAGGAACCACAAAGCCAGGAGGGGGCATAGGCAAAAGCCATTTGCTGTAAACATCTTAGTGCAACACGACACTTGCCCTGCATTGACGCTTTGTAACACGTTGCTGTTTTTACACAAGTGCAATATTTGCAAAGGTTGCCAGGAAGCATTACATTTGGGAGAGCAGAGAATCTCTCTACTATATTGATCAGAGAAGAATCTGCCCTTCTCCACATTCTCCCTGAACTGCTGCAAGTCTGACTGCCTTGTGCTGGGTTTTATGGCTGGACCCTTGGATGAACACCATACAACTGCAGTAGGCCAATATCATCGCTCATCCCAGAGAAGAATTGAGTGTAGGCAGAACCAGGAGGATGTTGGTCAGGAATGAACACCAGGCAGCAGCACTCCTTCACTGGCCATTACAGCCTGTGCAATGCAGTTCCTGTGCAAGAACTGATGTGACTTTGAGTGTGTAATCATGAAACCACAGAGAAAGGCCCTGCAGTGAGCAGGAAACATCCATGAAAACCACATAAACATCTGTGATTTAATTCTAAAAACATTTTTCAAGACAAATTCTGCTTCCTACAGACCTGTAAATGATTTTTTATACAAAGGAGAATAATGTTGGAATATCCTATGCAAATATTTTATTAACTTGGAAGCATTTCAGTGTAATTCTCTCCTGGATTTAATATTGCAGTTCAACTCCATGTTTAGTACTCTCAGAGGGTTTGATTATGCATGAGGACAGGCATTTTCTCATCCTGACTCTTTTTAATAGGAGTTAAGAGTACTTAGAGGTTCCTACAGCCAAGTGATTTAGAAACACTCAAGATCTCTTAATATCGATTTACTGTATATGGCATTTAATCTTATAGTCATAGAGCTGAGTGCTCTAAAATGCTCCGACTCACTTCCCAATGTTTACTAGATACACCAGAAACATATGCACCATATAGATAGAATATCTTTTTAGATAAAAACTGTAATAATACCGAGAGAAATAGATATAAATTCCCTTAATTGATGTAGGTTGGAAATTAAAAGAAAGTCATTAAACCATAGAGGGCATGGTGCAGTTAAGTAGAATCTGATGTAATAAAAGAAGTAACACATTTTTAGATGAAACCTTCATCTTTATAAATTTTATTATAATCTATAGGTACTTGCAACAACTAGAAGACAGTGACCCAGAAACATCCTTGTCTGAGTTCTTTTCAGTCCCATGGAAATTTCTAAAATGTTCTCAAAACAAAAGTAGACTTACTGTGTTTCAAATGATGCTGCTTGTGTCAATGAAGAACAATCAATTCTCATTACAAGAAAATAATTTCCTTGTCATTGTATGATTAGATTTTTTCTAATTTTGTTGACTTAACATGGCATATTGCAAACAAACAATATCCATTTTATGCATTTAAGTCAGTCATTCAAAATAGATTTTATTTTCATAAGATAAAATGAAAGCAGTGAATATTTTATAGCCTGGAAATCATAAATGAAGCATTTTGCTATTGATTTCTGCTACTAAATAATGAAAGTCTGATTAATTGCAGTGTAAGCTAGATGACCTCCTTATGTTGAGTAATTTGGCTTTAGGTGTACTAAAGCAACTGCTTTTTTAGTTTCTACTGTTCTACTTATCACCGTCCTCCTTTTCATGTTTTGTTTCAGAAAAAATGTGATAGCAAAGAAAATGCACAACAAAAAAACCAAAAACAAACAAACAAACAAAAATATCTGTAGCAAAAGAAGTCCCAAGTGTAAGATGGAGTTGTAGAGCAAAATCAAAAATAGATGACAGAAGTGTGAGAAAAGGGTCTTCATCTGTCTACCAGCAACATTCTCACTCAATTCTGTACCCTTAAGCTGTGTAGGAGTCTTGATCCTTGGTTTTCAGTGTACAGATGCATAGCTTTTATTAGCAACTGTTCTCATTAGATCTAGGCTATTGTATAAAACAGTCAGTTATGGATTTGGAAAATGCCAGGTTTTACAACATAGTGTGCAATTTTTTCTTTTGAAATGGACACGGCAGGGATTGGCTCTTGTGTCCAACACATGAATATTTTAAAACTACTGACTGTCTTGGAATGGAATATTTTGTTTTATCCCAAAAAATTTTAGAGAAAAAAATATTTCTGCATATATTGTTGTCATGGAATGAATATCAATTCTGGATACTTTGAAATGTTGGCTGTAGAGGTCTAAATGTTTGAATGAAACAATATCTCAAAGGAACTGTTCTGAAATGTATCCAGAATAGTTTTTCAGAACTTTAGGTAATGTCATGTTGATTTGTACATATATAAAATGCAAATTTAACACAGAGGTTTTAAGAGGCAAGTCTAAAACTCCATTTAATTGCTTGTCCATTACCGCGGTAGAAAATTTCTCTTTAGAAAACTGACTGCAAAAGATCAAAGGTAGATGAGAATAATGACAGGCATCAGAACATTTAACAATATTTTAGGTATGGACACCTTCTCAGGCCATCTTCTTAAATTTCTCTTTGAAAAGCTGCACTGGCTAACAGGGAAATGACAGAACAAATTACTGATGGACAGAAAAAGATTGACTCAGTTCACTGTAAGCTCTTATCTTTAAAACTAAAGTTGTTCATTATGGTTAAGAATGAAAACAAAATAATTGAAGGTTCCAAGGAAATTGAAAAACCAATAAAAGCAAGTAAAGTATTATAAAAATACTGAAAAAGTAAAAAATATAGTTTTGAAGATAACATTTCTAAAATAAATTATAAAATTAGAGAAATATATGAAATAAAATACAATCATCTCTAAAGCAGGAAGTAAAAATACTAACTATGAATAACCTGAAATTTTAAGTATTTCAAATACAGAAATTTAATATGTGGATGCTGAGAAATCCATCTTTTCCATTGAAGAATATTTTTTTCTGGAAACTTTGCTACAGGAAGTTCTCCTGTCATAAACCATAGCAATGTCTGAGGTTGTCTTGAAACTACCATAGAAAGGATTTTTTGATATGGGGAGACATACACATGATTTTAGTATTTATAGTACAGAAGCTTTTTTGAGTAAAGCATTTTACTCCCCAGTATTACCAACTAAGTAAACTACTTTTGATTATGTCAGAAAAAAATAATTTTCAAATCCACTCTTTTTCCTGATAAAGGAGCCTATTTCTTTTGCCATGGCCTTACAGGCACCCAACATAGGTTGTAGGACTTGGTGGTCTTGCAAGAAGACGTGGCCACATGACTCAGCTCCTACTTCTAGCTATTGCTACATAGGAAAGAAGCCTAAAGCTCTCTGTGGATGACTAATAGTCAGTAATCCTTTCAGCATGATACTACCAAAAATACTGACAGCCTAAAGACTGAAATGGTTCTCTATTGAGACATAAAGTTGAAGCGTTACAAAACATATCTTTCCTGGCAGCTTGGTTTCTGATTTGTGACAAGAAACTGCTGAAAAGAAATATCTACTGAATTAATTGGTTGATTTTAACTCATTGAATTCCACATATCTGCCTTAATGAAAGGACTATGCTTTTTCTTGTTTTCTGGGGTCGTGACAGCTGCTTATTTTCTTTCAATCATGACAGCAAAGAGAAAACTCTAAAATTCTATCATTTCTCTCCAGAAAAACTGTAGATTTAATGCCCTCTACCTCTATTTATGAATCAGTGAAGAGAATGCAAAAATGGGAGAATATTAATTTTAAAATGCTATTTAAAAGAATAATGGACAAATGAGTTATTGAAATTTATACAGTGATTTAGCTAAGAGTAGTTTTGTTAAAAAATGGTGTCCTTTGATCCCTGAAACAGTACTTACTTACAACATATGAGTCGAAAGAAACATATTCTTGTGAATGCATAACAATGAAAAACATAATAGAAGTTTGACCATAATGTTTATTATTGCTGTAGCTTTTAATTGTGGCTCTATCAACCTTGGGCTCAGAACTGAACTGAAATAATTTTGATTTCTCTCTAACTGCAGTGATAACCAATAAGCCCAAGTGTAGCTGCACATTTTATTTGATTTTCATTTATTTTCCTTATATTTAATGTCTTCCACTTTTTCAATTTAGATATCAGCTGATTTTCCCTATGCCTTCTACCTCTCTTATTCACATATTGTTGAGCAGGATTAACTTAAAATGCATGAAGGAGTATGTCTCCTCAGAATTTCAACTCCATTGTGCAACTTGCAATGACCTGCAGTAATGTTTTGTGACCTGTGACCATCTTTTATTTTTGGTCTTGTGTAACTACTTGGTGATTTAGCAGCAGCTCTACGTTAGCAGAGACAACCTGCTTGTTCAGAATGGCATTTCTCCAGTAGGCTGCTCAGGGAAAGAGAAATATAGGTCTCCTGCCCTTTGGCCCATGTGTTTCTTGTTAGCTGGCCCATGGAAAAATGTTTGAAAGGGATCCAACAGGACCAGAATAATTTCCTATTTGATTTATTTTGTCTGTGGCTTAGTTGACATCAGCTTTGTTACGATTTGCTCTTCTGACTGTACAGAGAGAAATTCTTGCCCACATTCCTTCGACTGCTTTAAATTTCTCTCCCATGGTGTACCTTTCAGAAGTTGAAGAAGTAATCAATTGTGGGTAAGAGCATAATCTACTGTAAGTACTAGCAAATTTTTCTCTTCTGACTTAGACCATGAGTCAAATATTAAATTCTTGCTCTTGTGTAATCTCCCCTCTGTCTGCCTCAGAGCAGGTACTGAATTACTTTATGTTCAAGCTTGACTCATCCTCATGTGCCCTCCATGGACCTGCTTCTATAGGCAGATGTGACAAATGCAGCACTTCAGGCTTCTGAGATTTCTGTCTGATCCCATATAAACAATTTAGCTAACTGTCATACACAGCTTATCTTTAGTTTAGCATGTGGGAAACCTTTTTTGACTGTCATGTTTGGAGACCTGGCAAAAACTAGAGCAAGAACTGTTCCTTCTAGTTGCACTCATAAAACTGGTCAGTGCATTTCTGTATTTCCTGGAGCTTTCTGTCAAAACTGTAAAGCTGTTCATGGTGATGGATTGTGCCTCCTGTTCCACAGATCTTTCTGAGTTGTTGTAAAGTCATGCTCTATGCTCCTAACCCTAAATGACATTGCCAAGTAGTCTTGACTTCACCCCTTACCACTGAATTCTCAACAGCATTTGATATTTTTTCTCGGTGTACTCAGCAATGCCTTCCTTGCAGTGTGCTTTAAGGCTTTCTTTCAGCCTGCTCGTGCCTTAAGGCAAGGCTAGGAGGGTTATTTTAAGGATATAGGCGTTGACCTTCTCTTTGTGGATGCATTTCCTCCCTGAACATGTACAAGATCTATGGTAAATGCAAAGATCATCAGGCTTTGTGCTAGTGCAGTTTGAAAAATTAATAGAGAGCACTACTCATTGTAATTCTGGCTCCACTGTCATATGCTGTCTTTTCATACTTAAGGACTTGTCTCCTAACCTGAAATATTTTTTATTCTCTAAAAAAATTAATGCTTTGCTCTGACTTTTCATCTCTGAATAATTCTTTCCTAACTATCAAGAATCTATTTTCCCTACAATGGAAAGCTGTTGTAGCTTGGGCTAATAATCTTAAACATTATTTCTGCTATGTTAAAAATACCATAACAAAAAAATAATATTCATGCCTGGTTTTTTGCTACTCTTATTCAGTTTTGTTGGAATATTTCAAGGGTATAGCATGGGAATTCAAACTTATGATGCCTTCTAAAGATACCCAGAGACTGGCAAGAGGCAGGATGATCTTTTATACAGACATACAAAAACAGAATCAATTATTTATTTCTTGGGCTAATCAAGTAATACATTCTTAAGTTTGATAATGCTCCCAATACTTTGATGTTCTTGAGCTGGTATGTTTTCAGAATCCTTCACAGATTTTCTCACCACTACTGGAGTACCAGCCTTATGTGGTAGGTTCAACAGCCAGACAGATATAAATGAACTAACAGCTATTTTCAAGCAGGAATAGAGGAAGTACATTCTTAACCTCAATTTTTCTTGTACATGTCAATTTCTTTGAATAATACATTATGCATGTATTTCCAACTGTTTATACTTTCCCAGCAAAGCAAATATTTTTATTAACTTGACTGAACACACAATTATCTTCAAAAACTCCTTTGTTAAAATGTAATTAGTTTCATAAAGACTACTTTATATTTTGTGCATATCTATAAAAGATTGAATTAAAGACTTAATTAATTCATTCATTTGTGGACCTATCTGATCAACTTTCAACATGTAAGATTCAGTGGTAGGTTTGATTTATATCATGCAAGTCTGAATATGAAGTTTCCACAATATGAGAGAATGCTGACAAACTTAATTCCTATGCCAAAAAACTATATAAAAACTATGTCATCCTTGTATTATGATAGTTAGGCACCTCTGGAAGACAGAGGAGCACAAGTACAGCTTTGCCCTTAATTCTGGTACCAAATTTTGTGCTCCTTTTGATAATCTGGTTTTAGAACTTGCTTTAAGGCCTTTTATTCCAATTTTATTAGTTGTCTACTTATTCTCTGCTTCATCACTGAGAGAAAGCCTCTAGCATTTTCTCTTGGTATATGCAATATGTAGTGGTGACAAAGTTGTTTCTAAAGTATTACAGTCTTGTATTACAGGTGATATTTATTCAACAAGTCATCTCTTCTTTTTTCTTTTCCTGTAAGTTGCACCAGGAATGGTATGGAACCTTTGGGTTTTCAGTTTTCTGAGACAGAACATCACAACCTCTACACAAAATGTATTACTGCTTTCAAATAGCAATTTACACACACAAATCCACCTCCCCTTATTCCCAGAGGTGTCATATTAAAGTTTCTCTTAGCAAGATAAACAAACTTTGGTTTTCCCTCTTTTTTTTTTTTTTTAATTCTTTCTAGCTTAAGTGTTTTGTTTAAGGGAAGGGAACAGAAGATTCAAGCTGCAGCTAGGATTAGAATGGGAATTGGTTTACAGCTGTTTCTTCTGACATGTACCTGCTAGCAGAAGAACTGATGCCTCTGTACCCTTTCTCCAAAGAGTGCAGACAGGATAAGGTGGCCCTTGACTGCACCTATCTCTTCCCAAGACCAAAGACATATACAGCTATTCAAAAAATGTGAAAAATTTAAGCAAAGAAAAGGACACCTGCTGCCCCAAAATTTCTGTGCACCCTGAGAACTATCTTAAGTTGTTCACATCTGCCACACTGTCACTTTTTCAAGAGGGCTTTGGTTAATTCATTATGGCAAAATGACACCAAGTATAGAAAAATTCTGTGTTTTCCTTGTGGAACAATAACATATATTTAGCACAGCATCTTTGTCTACCTCCATCTTCATTATGAAAGAAGAGAACAACCCTCCCCCCTGGCTCCTGGATGTCAGGATGGAATCAGCTCTCAGAAACCACCCATCCTTTCTCCTTGAAACTTGCCCAGGGAAATAGTAGTAGTTGATATCAAGATGTATTTTCAGTGCTACTTTGAACAGCGTTTTTGTAGTTGGAGATGTAAGGTGTCTGTGTTGTGCGTGTACAGCAGCAGATATTTATTCAAAGTACTGTAGTGTTTTAAATACCTCACCTCCTTTTCAGGGTGCCAGCACTGGTTGTCATGGAAACAGAGCTGAGAACTAGAAACTGGCAGATGAAATTGCCTCATCTCTGCTAGTGACTGTGTCCACGTCTAGTCCTGCTTCCATGGAAACACAAGTCAGAGCAGCAAAAGCAAGGTAGTGGCTTCCAAAAGCTGCCTTAAAAATAACCCTGAGCTTAGTGTTATTTTGTTTGTGTTTATCTCCCCACCAACTCTCCTTACCTAGAGCTCTTGAAGTCTGCAATATTTACAAGTTTAAAAGATAAAAGGAAAACAAGGCATAAAAAAATAAAGGCATCTGTTCTTTTCAATTTTCTTTACTGGCATAATAAGTTTTTGGGAGACAAACCAGTTCACAAACCTTGGCCTGCATAGGTACATTAGCAACTGACTTTCAGAATTACCTTTGATTAATCAGGTGCCCTTTTATATAATTATTGTTTATATTGAGCATATTAGAAGCTGAGGCAGGGTTTAGCTGGTTAACTGGGCCTCATTAATTCTCTATTATTACTGAGCCATTATATCTCACAAAAAAAAATTAAAAAAAATCAGATTCGATAACATTTTTTAGTTTTCAAAATAACTACCAGCAAAAAATGCCCAAATAATTTTCTGTGGATTTCATAACCTTTTTTCCCCCCTGAAAAATCAGAATCTGTTACCTTTTAAAAATTCTAGGCTTTTCATCTGGCTCTAGCTCTTCTTTGCAGTAGACTTGAGATACTTGGAAGTCAAGAGGCAGATAGTGACTTTCTGAAAAAAGATGCTTGGTTTTGAAAAGTTTGAATGGGTTGCCACATGTTTAGTTCAAATACCTGTTACCCTGTTGGCTTTCTTTCATGGGTATAATGTTTTGTTTCAGACAGATGAGGGGTCATTTTTTTATCTTCCATTGTTCAAGCAAATCTTCCATTTGCTGTGATTCTTGATATCTGGAGAAAGAGTGGAAAAATTTTAGATTATACTTGAAAGGAATAACATTTTTCAGCATTGCTTTGAGGACATTGATAACTTGTAGGATATAAAATGCTCCAGAATTCAGGTGCTACATCTAATTAATTTGCCATTAATATTGAGGAACTTTGTGTCACAGTAGTTCTTGCTGAAAAAAAGGATAGTCTGTTTTAAAAAAATTCCAGTTTAGATAGTGGAATAAGTAGCTGTGTTTCAGAGTTTAAGATTTTTTAATAAGATCCATTATTTCCATGGTAAGAAAGTCATTGTATCCTGAAGCATGTGTATCAAATAATAAACACAAAACCCAATCTGAAATGTCCAGTCATTTTATTCTAAGGCTTTCTGTGAAAAGTCACTACCTAAAACTCCTTAGAGGAATATGTTCTACCACTGATTCACTCTGACTTAATACCATGTCTGTGTATCTGGTAGGTCTCAGATGAATTGCTGAATGTTTTGAAGAGAATATAGAAAGTTCTTTGCCTGTGGACTCCTCTGAGGCTTCCTGGCCCAACAGAGAAGAGCATAGCATAGTTCTGCTTTGGGTTTAGAGTTGGTCAGGATGACTTCAAATATTTAGGCAATCAGACAGGTGTTAACTGTGTGTTCACTATGTTCTGTGCTTCCCACCACTGATTAATTTCCTCCCACATTTTTCTTTTTAGCTCAGACAGATTTTACTATTATTGTAAAACCCTGGAAATGGAGCTGTGGCCCCATAGGCTGTAAACAAACACCATTTCATAAAAAAGGCAATTTTTTTTCTTGGTTTGTTATGCTTCTTGTTCCACATCAGGAGTTTTATTTCATCTGGTCATTAAAATTACTGAGAGCTGTTGTTTCTATCTCCATTCTTCTATTTTTTTCAGAAGACATCTATTGTATTTTAATTTTATTTATTAAATTCTTGAAAAAATGTCAAAAATGGGTCAGTGCCCTAAACAGCTAAATATCATCCAGAACATTTGGACATTTTAGAATATCTCTCTCAATATTAACACAATCATCTTTATACCATATTAGATTCAGAGCGGATATGTTACTTCCATTACAACATCTACCAGTCTTTGGCATTTTTCACTAAACTTGCTTTGCTTACCATTTCAAAATTCCCTTATTTCTATTGCCCTTAATGCAAATTAACCTTCTTATAATTATTACCCTTTCTTTCGATATTCCTAAACTACATTTACTTATAACTTTTTACTTTTAACTGCTTTTGATAATCAAAAAAATTTTATTGCAGGTAATATCTCATTCTTGTGTGTATGAGTGCCATCAGTAGTCTTCACTTTTTAACTCATTCCAGTGTAGAATATGAAAATATTTGCAGGGACAATATGAATTCATATTGAACTTTAATAGGAGAGCTGCAATGAAACTTTATATGTGTCTATTTTTCTGCTTTTCCTCTCCTTTTTGTACTTCCCTAAAATTCGGTTAAATTCAGTCTTTCTCCATCCTTTGTCACGATCTGTGATCCTTCTCAGGCATCTGAGGGACCCCTTTTATGCTGAATGTTTTATATATATATATATGACTCATGAAAACCAGGTTCCTTGGATACAGTCCCTGTTTTGTGTACAGTTCTGAGTTTTGTGCCACCACATGCAACACTCAAATTCTTCAACGTCCTAATTTTTAAGTGTGCATTTGAGCTCAGACTTGAAAATTTGTATCTGTATGGAACAGACCATGTTGAGTATGATCACCAGGCACATACAGGGCAACCAGGGGATCAGGCCCAGCCAGCACAGGTTTAGGAAGGGCAGGTCCTGCCTGACCAACCTGATCCTCTTTTTACCAGGTGACCCACCTGGTGGATGAGAAAGGCTGTGGATGTAGTCTACCTGGACTTGAGCAAAGCCTTTGATACTGTCTTCCACAGCATCCTGCAGCAAAAGAAGGCAGCTGATAGCTTTTGGACAGGTGCACTTTTTTCTGGGTTAAAAGCTGGCTAGATGGCTGAGCCCAGAGGGTGGTGGTGAAGGGTGTCACTTCCAGTTACCAGGTGGTCATTAGTGGTGTTTCCCAGGGTTCAGCATTGGGGTCAGTCCTGTTTTATAGCCTTACTGATGATCTGGCTGCAGGGATCAAATGCACTCTCTGTAAATTTGTGGATGACACTAAGCTGAGTGGGAGCATTGGTCTCCTGGAGGGTAGAAAGGCCCTGCAGAGGGATCTGGACAGGCTGGATTGAAGTACCAAGGCTGGCAATATGAGGTTCAGCAAGGACAGGGACCTGCACTTTGGTCACAACAACCCCATGCAGCACTATAGGCTGGGAGCAGGGCGTCTGGATAGCAGCCCAGTGGAAAATGACCTGTGAGTGCTTGACAACAGCAGCTGAACACAAGCCAGGTGTGCCCAGGTAGCCAAGAAGGCCAATGGCATCCTGGCCTGTGTTGGCAATAGTGTGGCCAAATTAGAAAAGTGGTTCTTCCCTGTACTTGGCACTGGTGAAGTCATACCTCCAATCCTGTGTCCAGTTCTGGGTCTCTCACTATAAAAAGGACAATGAGATGTTGGAGAGTGTCCAGAGAAGGGCAGAGGAGCTGGTGAATGTTTGGGAACACAAACCCTGTGAGGAGTGGCTGAGGGAGCTGGGAGTGTTTAGTTTGGAGTAAAGGAGGCTCAGGGGAGAACTTGCCACTCTGCAACTGCCTGGAAGGAGGCTGAAGACAGGTGAGGATTGGCTTCTTCTCACAGACATCCAATGACAGGATGAGAGGTTCGTGTTGGACATCAGGAAGAGTTTCTTCATGGAAAGGATTGTTCGGCACTAAAATGGGCTGCCCAGGAAGGAGGTGGAGTCACCATCCCTGGAGGTGTTCGACAAATGACTGTATGTAACACTTGGTGCTATGGTCTAATTAACAAGGTGGTGATCGGTCAAAAGTTGGACTCAATCTTAAAGGTCTTTTCCAACCTAAATAATTCTGTGATTCAATATTGAGAAGGCATCATAACTATGTGCTCACAGGATACTAGGTGCTTGCTCAAACTGAAAAAGATGTTGCTTGAGGATTTCAGATGAACCATGTCTCAGAAACTGAAGATTGCATGTATCAGTAAACGGGGACCTTTCCTAGAATGAGGTGTTGGAGCTCCTGGAAAGTGTTGAGTTAAATATTAGATTGTTGAACTGTAAAGAGAATTAGATAATGCACAGGACAGGTTTTAATGACAAAGTGTTAGGTTGGAAATGAGATCAGAAAATGTATTTGTTTTCTTCAGTGTGTATTTCCTTATATTGCCTCTTAGGAAACTCCTCCTAAGATCATCATTTTATAAGATGCTTAGAGCAGAAGTTATATCATCACAGAATTGTAGTCCTCTTCACAAGTCCTCTTCTGTGTTCAGGCAACAAATGGTGCTGGACTATTGAAGTTGTTCAACCAGAAAGCTTCCAAGTACAGTGATACTTGAGATCACTGGTTTCTTTCTTTGAGGAAGACATAGAATCAGGTCCTCTTACAGATGACTCATTTCTTGAAGCATCTGGGAAACAACAGATATTGTATATCTATAAAATTGTAGCTCAACCTCTCATCTAGCTTTTTGCAAGAATGAGTACATCACTGCATTTCTCAATACTCTGAAAAACTTCCTGTCTCACAGAAGATCTTGGGATATAAACACAATGATAGATGTGAAAGGATTTAAAACAGAGGCAGTTTGGTTAACAATGCATGTATCATTTTAAATCAACCTTATGTTGGTTACCTTAGACAAAATACCTGCATGCATATCAAAGATTTGTGACCAAATCACTCTGTCTGCCTAACAGAGGCTTAGATTTTTTATAGATTCCCCATCATATAGGAGTTCTTAAAATACTGTCATAGTTAATCCAAAATACTTTTAGACTTAAAGAAAGAAATAGGGAATACTTTTCCATATAGAAAACTGATGATACACTTGCTTCCAATTTCATAATAAAGGTAGTATTTTTTCCCTTATGGATAGATACAGTGTCTCAGCTATGTTATCTTGACATTTTTCATCTGTATTTTTCATTTTATTGAAAGGAAGATGCAGCTTTCCAAAGGTAAGTGCTGAGAAATTAATGGGCCTGATAGAATCCAGTTCAACATTTCAGTACAATTGTTATTGGGCAAGTTGGTTAAAAACAGTTTTTGAAAGAAAAATAGTATCATATCACTTTAAAATTTTCAATGTGAGAATGGAAATAAGTAATCAAGCCATCTGCATGTATTGGAAGCCTCTTTCCAAATCTCCCAGTAGAAATTCTGTTCTCTATTCAGACTTTGACATTGCTGATTTTTCAGACTGCACATCTTTTCAGTTGAAGGTACTTCTTCCAAACCCAAAACATCACCAAAGGAATTTCTTGGCTTTTGTTACTTAATTATGTTGAAATTAATATAGACAAGCTGGATATTGCATGAATGATATTAACAGTCAGAGTAGGATGCTATTAGGGTAGTTTCTCAGTGCTATTTATCCTGCTCCAAGCCATCTGGAGGCATCTGAATGTGTCACTGGAATAATTAAGAAATATCAATAACAAAACGGTTTTAAATAAATTTTAATGACAAAACTAATTAGAGGACCATTCCCATAACACACAACAGTCTCTGTGTGTTCCTAATGTGTCACAAGTGACAACTTTTCCAGGATAAATGGCATATTTTGCAAATTCATCTCTGAGCAGTATCTTTCTGGAATTTTATTTTTAATTCTAGAAAATGTGGGGGTCTTTTGTGCTTAGTGTGTGAAGTGCCTGACAGATTTGCTTTCAACAGTAGCTCTTTCATATTTTTAAAATAAAAGTTCTCTTATACTGGGGGATGGAGTTGTCTCAGTTTTTCTCTATTTAATTTTGACATTCAGTAAATATAAACTGAAAAATTATAGACTCATAGAACAGTTTTGGTTGGAAAGGATATTTAAAGGTCGTCTACTCCAATCTCCAAATGGGCAGGAGTATCTTCAAATAGATCCAGAGTCTCAGAGGTGTGTTTAACTTGACCTTGAACACTTCCAGGGAGGGAAAGTGTTCCACCACCTCTCTGGGTAACCTGGTCCAGAGTCTCACTGTAAAAAACTTCTTTCTGTACCTTACTTAAATCAAAAGTTCCGTAGCTTACCTAAATCTTTAGTTTAGCTTACCTTTCCCCTTGTATCACAGTAGGCTCTGCTAAAAAGTCCCTCTCCTGTTTTTTCAATGCCCCGATTAGCTACTGGAAAGCCACTCTAAGCTCTTGCAGAAGCCTTCTCTTGCCCAGGCTGAACAGCCCAACTCCCTCAGCCTATCCTCATAGGAGAGGTGCTCTGAATTTCTGAGCATCTTCATGGCCCTTCTCTGTGTTACTCCAACAGATCCACATGGATTCTATCCTTTTCAAAGTTGTCTGCCTTTTTAATGAGAACTATTTGATCCTTTCTAGCTTGTGTTCCTTTACGTGCAGCCAATGATACCGCTATTCTGGGTTCTTAAACCATTCCTGGTGCCAACTAGTTGAAGAAAATGCTTCCAATGGATGCAGTATGATTTCACCTGTCAGTAGTAACCATGTAAGTGATAAATAAAAAACCTGATGTTTCCTTCAGGAGGAAATTAATATGCATAATGAAAGCTGACTGGTTAAGCTTCATTAGCTGTGCACATACATGTAAATTTTAATGCTGATTTAAGCACTTAAATGTAACTAGTCCCTGTTAGATAAAAAATAATAATAGGTTTTGTATGTTTCCTTCTCCTTATGCTTATTCTTTGCACAGAAAAACCTCTATTTTAATGATTAGTTTTGCCCAGTGCTTTGAAACGTCATAGTTGAACTAGGAATCATTTTGTTTTTCTTGGATATGAGATCAAAGAGTATTTTGTATGGAGAAGCCTATCCATGCATCTGATAGCAACTCTTAGTGTGGAGCATTATGCCATCCATCTCACTTTATTCCTAACTCATAACAAAATCATAGCCTGGGGGATGGTTCTCTCAGAAAGACTATATGTGATCATTATGTCTTAGGGATTATTAAAAACATCTGAACCTGATGGGAATTTTGCAAGTTTCTGCAAGTAGTGTAGTCAGGGCCTCACCAGAGCAATTGTTGTACTGACTTTGTCTCAGCATAAGCATTGCCACTGGAAATAGCAACCCAATATAAGGCAGAGGTGTGATGCTTAAGGCAGGTTATCAGGCACATGAATTTTTTTTCTATTTGAGCTTCTTTGTACTTACATGTTGAAAGAACAAACCTAAGAGTACTTAAATCTATTGACACCTTGAGTATTTGTTTCTATACCAAACACTAATAATACTGGAACATTACTGTAAAGCAAAGCAGAGCTGCCCAGATCTGATCTATTTAAGCAAGAAATTCAAACTCTTATATTATTAGGCAATTACCTCAAACATGTTTTTCCTCCAATGACTGCATTGCCCTGTACCTGTAAAATACATATAACCTGAGTCTACTGCAGAACACAATGTTTAGATGATTTATACAACTAAATAGAAAAAGAAATGCATGTTAGCAGATTATGCAATATGTGAAAAGCTATTTTATGCATTTGCCTATAGCTTACTAATTATTTATTATAGCTGATTTTACACAGATTTTACAGAGAATATATGTGCTCCCTAATCTTAGTGTGGATTAAAATCTGACTGTGGCTTGAAAGCAACATTTAAGAACCACCTACTCATCTTTTTGACTCTAATAATGAACTTCTTAAATAGACAGCTTTTGACCTTCTCTTAAAATCTCAAAGGACTATTTAGAAATGTATCATTTATATAAAGTTTGATGATCTTAAAATTATTCTGTTGCCATCAAATTCAGTTTGTGTTAATGTTCAGTGATAATCTACATTTCAGGAAAGGATGACTGTTAATTAATAATTTTATGTTTATTTAATAATGATCAACCTTTAAAACAAGTGGATTTTTGAAATGCCATCTTTTACTCTTGCATCTCAGATCTACCCACCAAACATATTTCTCCGTTTAAGTCATAAGACAAGCACAGTATATATCTATGCAAAAAATACACTATCCCTGAGGAGAGCTGAAATTTTAAAAATGCTTGTCAAAAATAACTTTATATCCTGGAAAGAAGAAATTAAACCAATTATTTTCAACAGAAAATTTTGTTTGTTTTTTGTTTCATATATCAGACAACTAGGGCATAATAATTTGCAATGCTGTTGTGTAATCACATCAAATGTAATGTTTGAAATCTGTGAGACTTCTTATATGCTTATCACAGAAGGCCAATATGAAATATAAAAAACCCTTGCTTACCTCTCACCAAGACTTTTTCTTCAAATGCCATTGCAATATCTCTGCTTTTATGAAATATGGATAATCTAGCACAGTTATGTAGTGAATTAAATTTTCAAAGTTAAGCTATTTTATACAGATAACTCCTCCAAAATATAATGCTTAAAAGAACAGAAACTCCTTCCTTAAACCAAATATCACAATAATGAGTCCTTAAATAGTGTGCAGTGGCCTCTGTTGTTACTGATGTTTGGATGAGTCCAAATTATATTCAGATGCTGAAAAGGACCATGACAGTTATGAGAAATGGAGAAACTATTCTCCATTTCCAAAGAAGAATTTTAAGATGTCTACACGGGGAAAATGAATGTTCTGTTGAATTTTTTCAACCTGTGGAGTTTCCAGGGATAAGCCTGTACTGAACAGCTGAACACTTACCTGCACATGTTCCAAAAAAAGGTGTGAGTTTAGTGTGGTTGCATCGAAGTGCAGGGATATTAGATCTGATATGATGCTGTGGAAACAGCTGGGACACACAGCTTCCAGAACTGATTTAGTCAGTGCCCACATTGCTTTCTGGAGACCTTGCTGCCCACTTATTCAGTTTCAGGGTTTATTACACCCACAGCAGCCACAGGGGTACGTATACCCTAAAATCCAGATTTGATTTATCTTGCATAACACAATTAAAGATGACATTTACTCTAAAGAGATGAGGAAAAACAATGTTATAGTTACAGAACTTAAAATTTAATTTTTCTGTGAGGTTAGATGGGTGCCAGCTAAGATCAAGGATCATTAACTTTCACCATATTTGATTTCTGGGCACTATGACACTTTTTGACTGAAGAATATAGAAACATGAATGGAAGAATTGCAATTTTAATGATGGCTACCAATATTTTATGAAAAACCAAAACCAAACCAAAACCAAAATATAACTACCAAAACCCCTCCCCCCCAAGAAAAACCCAAAAAACTAAAAGTACTGTATAATTTATAGATGTACTTTAAAAATGCATTTTATTGAAAAAGCCCATGTAAATATCTACTCCTCAGACATATCTTTGTTGACACAGCAAACATTAAGTTATTCCATTTAAAGGTAGAGATTGCCTCAGAGAATTATCAGATCAGATATATCGGTGAGCAAGTAGCCATGACTCAGTCTTTACAAACATGATGCTACTTATGCAATATTCAGTCTAGATAAGCTATGATAAAATAAGAATGCTTTTAAGCAGAAAATAAAGCCTTTTTTTTCATTTATTTTGTTTGCTTTTAATGGAAAAGAAAGCAACTACCCTTTAATTTTACTGTACTAAGAAACTTGCACTGGTGGTCTTGAGAAAATTCAACATAGAAAATATACACCACCATAAAAATGCTGATTTATCCCTCACAAAATACAAAAGATTGCTCTTCCCTTTAATTTTTCAAATTATGTATTCTTTACAGCAATTTCAACATATAGTTCATGAGAGGGATTATTGTCTCATTGACAGCTTGCAAGGATTTATTTTGACTACTCAAAATTGTAACTATGTTATTTACTTCTGTGCCTTTGACTGGATAAATCTCAAAAACAAGAGCTATTTTATGAAAAGGAAAAATAACTTAGTTTTTTACCAAACCAATGTGTCCTTCATCAAATTTTCCAAAAACATTCTTTGCAATCACCACAGTAGGGTGTCTTTCGTAGGCAGAAATAAGCTCATTTAAAAATACTTTTAGCTGTCTTGTCAACCTACACCTGTTAAAAACCCCCCAAACCAGTTAATTTGGAACTGTTCAAATGCAGAATCGCTCATGTGACTTTACAGAAGCAGATATCCTGGGAGTGGGATGTACGCTGTTCTTTTTTTGTTAAATGAGGCTTCTACTGATGAATGATCTATTCATCATGCACTGTAGTGGTCCTGGCTACTCCTTAGCTTCTGCTACTTACTCATATTTTTTTTTTTTACCCATATTTAGTTTTCTTCATAGCAGCTCATAGGGTGCTGTGTTTTAGGTTTTTGACCAAGACAGCGCTGTAACCACTAATATTCTATCTTTTTCTGACCAGTCCTTTTGCTGACAGGACCAAGGCACTTTGTTTTCCTTGTCCCAGGGGAAGTGGTGAGGGAAGTGAGCAGGTGTCTCTGTGGTCTTTATCTGCCCACTGGTTTTAACCTACAAAACCAGTGTTTTCATCAGAAACATTTTCTCATTCTGGATGAACAGCCTGCATTCTATTTCTGATGACATTATTCTCTAGAATAAGTGTTCTATATATGTTCAGCTATATACATAAGGTGTTGCTGATGGGGTCTTCTGGAGAGGAGTCAGACTCAGTGCACTTGGACTATATTGGAGTAGTACTGTGTGTGTGTGTGTGTGTGTGTACATCCACCTAAGTTTTCAACAAGAACTGGCTTATAGGTGTTCGCCAATGACACGACAGCTTTCACACAAAATTTTGCCTAGAACCGTAAACTTTAAAAGCTCATATTCTTATTTTCCAGAGCACCCTCCTCCCTGTGCTTAAGCAGCAATGACAGTTTCTTTTAGTGATTTTATTTTTTATAGTGCTTATTCATATATTTTCCTTTGGGAAAAGCACAGTCACACTGGAGCTATGAGGCAAAATATTCTCAGAGGATCTTTTAAACCAGGTTCTAACAGAAGTATGACTCATATAATATCATCACAATCAGAGATTTCTGCAATACATGTTTTCCGGGGAAGATGAAAAAATTAATAAAGAGGAGAGAGAATGGGAGCAGGGCAATCTCATCCTACCAAAACTAGACAAAATGAAACAAAAATCTACTAAAAAATTTGGAAAAGCTGGAAGAAGCTGTGAAACCCATAAGGAAATCATTCTCTCCCAGTCTGGAGAGCATCTGGGACAAAACTGGGGTCATTATCTAATTAAGTTCAAGCAGAAAAACATTCTGTAAATTACCATTGCATAACAATAGTTTCTCTCGTAAAAGACTCTTAGAAACATAATTCTTTAGGATATATTCCCAGAGATTCAGAGTTGCCGGGGAAACAAGCTGCCATGTGTGGTTCTTCTCTTTTCTGAGCAAATGTTGAGTCACATGGATTTTCCATGTGTCAGGTTTTGTTGCTGACTTTTTAAAAGCAGAATGTATCTGTTCAGCAGCACTGGATGCTACGGGCCTTTACAGACAGCTTTGCATCTGTGGGACTTGCTCTCTTTTAATTTGTATTTGATGCTGCTTACATAAATATTCAGAATCAAATCTTACATAAACAGTTAGGACCACAGACTACAGAATTTTTCATTAGTGTTTTGGTGATTGCTTTCTATTCTCGATTGATTTGTTTTGTTATCTGTGATAGCTGTACCAATACCTCATAAAAATCTGTGCAAGCACTGACTGCTAAGAGGCTAGAAACCCACAAATTCAACGAGCTGCTGCTTGATATTGACATGCAAAAATAATATAATTTCAGATTTTTCTTGGCCTTTTGAATGCTGAACACCGAATTTAATTTTGTGTATTAGCTATATTTGAAAATAAACATTACTTCTTCATGGAAAAAGCCAAATTAAAGTTTCTACACATTTCTCTTAATTGATTTGCAGACAAATCTGGCAGCTAATGTGAAAATTTCACTTTTTTGACTGTTAGAAAATCACAGAATGGGTCAGGTTTGAAAGGAGTATCGTGGGTGATCTGGTCCAAGCCCCCTTCTCCGGGTCATCCTGGAACACATTGCACAGGGTTGTGTCCGGATGGTTCTTAAATCTCTTCAGTGAGGGAGACTACATGTCATCTCTGGGCTAGCTGTTCCTGTGCTCTATCATCTGCACAATAAAGAAGTTATTCCTCATATTCAGATGGAACTTCCTGTGCATCAGTTTCTGCCCCTTACCTCTTGTCCTATTGCTTGGCACCACTGAAAAGAGCCTGTCTCGTCCTCTTGACACCCTCCCTTCAGATACTTAAAAGCATTGATGAGATCCCCTCTGAGGCATCTCTTCTCAAGGTAGAACAGGTCCAGTTCCCTCAGACTTTCCATGTAAAAATGTTTCAGTCCCTCAACCATCTTCATTGCCTTCCACTGGACCTGCTCCAGAAGCTCCATGTCTCTCTTGCCCTGAGGAGCCCAGAACTCCTGGTGTGGCCTCACCAGGGCTGAGTAGAGGGGCAGGATCCCCTCCCTCGGCCTGCTGGCAGTGCCCTTCCCAATGCACCATTGGTCTCCTTGGCCACAGGGACACACTGCTGGCCCATGGACACCTTGCTGTCCAGCAGGACCCCCAGCTCCTTCTCCACAGAGCTGTTCCCCAGCAGCTCAGCCCCAGCCTTTGCTGGTGCCTGGGGTTATTCCTCCCCAGCTGCAGGACCAGGGTCCTGCCCTTGTTGAATTTCAGACAGTTCCTCTCTGCCCATCTCTCCAGCCTGTCAAGGCCCTTCTGAAGGGCTGCACAGAACTCTGGGGTATTGGCTGCCCCTCCCAGCTTTGTGTCATCAGCAAACTCACTGAGGAGACATCTGTCCCTTCCAAGTAATTGCTGGAGAAATTAAACAATATTGTGCCCAGTATTGAACCTTGGGGGACCCCACTAGTCACAAGCTCCCAACTAGACCCTGTGCCTGCCATTGATTACAATCCCCTGCGACCTGCCATTCATCCATTTCTCAATTTATCTCTTTGTCCACTCATCCAGTCCACCCTTCCTGATTTTGTCTATGAGGATATTGTGAGAGACAGTGCTGAAAGCCTTGCTGAAGTTGAGGTAGACAATATCCACTGCCCTCCCCTCATCCATCCAGTAGTTGTTTCACTGTAGAAAGCAATCATGTTGGTCAAACATGACTTACCTTTAGTGAATCCATGCTGACTATTCCTGATCACCTTCTTGTCATCCATGTGGACAGAGATGGCCTTTAGCATGAGGCACTCCATCACCTTTCCAGGGCAGTCCCTGTGATGAGGTGAGGGTGATGAATGGGTCAGTAGTTCTCTGGGTCCTCCTTCTTGGCTGTATTGAAGACTGAGGTGACGTTTGCTTTCTTCCAGTTCTCCGGCACCTCTCCTGATCATCACAACTTTTCAAAGATGACTATGAGCGCCCTATCTGTGGTGTTTTTTAGGTGTTTCTCATCTCTTATGGATGCATCAGGGCTCCTTGGACTTTTGGATGTCAAGCTTGCCTGTGTGTTCTCTAACACAGTCCTCCTTGACCAAGGGACTCCTCTTTCCTTTGGTTCTGGATTGCCTGCCTGAAAACAAGAGAGCAGTAACTCGCCTACTGATTACTGTTCACTGGCTCAACAGAAGGTTTTGTGTACCTCATGCCAGCACACAACATGTTTCAACAAATACCAGGAACATCTTGCATGGTGACCTGGGCAGCATATGCTGTGTAAGATTTTTCATGTTGGAGCAGACATCTATACAGCAATAGCACATATCTGGTGAGGTTTTGGTATCCTAAATTTGTTCTTGGAATCCAAGTGGGATACTGCAAGGCATCTAAGGATTTAAGTCTATGCTTCGATATAAGCATGCTTTGAATCATCCTTTAGATATTTAACCTTGTAGACAAATTGTAATGCTATGCAACTGGATATGTTACACTTAAAGCTCAGAAATAAGTGAAAAAAAATGAGCAGTATCTTTGTGTACTAGTCCTTTCTTCCAAATCCTTGGGTGTCAGGCTGTAAACAGATATGAAATTTCAGAAATAGACTGTAACCTCTTGAAAAGGATGCTTTTTAGGTAAAAGAGGTATTTAGCTACTCTGCTTTTAATATTCTGGTATAAATGAAGTGCACTATTAATGTAATTGCACTCAATTTGTGAGCAATTAAATGAGTGGTAATGCTGAGTTTACATTCTCACCTTGTGCTGTATCCCTGAAGTCTTAAAACACATCAGCAATGCACTTGCTTTCTTACTCAGTTGAGGTTCACTGGGACTTAAATTTGCTGAAATATGTGGTTCACTTGCCTAAATATAATTTTCAAATGTATTGAAAATCTTAGTTTAGATTTTAAGATCTTTGTCATAATTGTGAACACTTGTAGAAATAGAACTTCACTGTTGGCTAGCTATTGTTAGCTACAGACACCCAGAACAGCTTTCCTGCGTCTGCCACTTAGATGCCTGATATACATACACAGAGACAGACTTTTCAAGCCAGAAGAACAAATTCTTGGCAGCCAGAAAATCTTCTGATTTCATTGTTTCTTTCAGGTGATCTGTGGTGATTACACGACTCTAGGCAGTATATGTAACTTTGAATTCTCTAATCAGAATTATCTTTATCTAGAGTAGTATGGAAATGTAGTTGTTTAAGGTATTTTTTGTTTTGGCATTTTTGGGGTTTTTTAACTTAACAAGACTTACACTTTCTTATGAGTTCTTCAACATCTATTTTAAGACAGAATGACTCATACTCTGGAGTTCCCATTTTCTCACACGGAGAATCTGGGCATCAGTTCAGAACAAACACTTCCAGTCTGCTGCAGATAGGTGAGATGAGTTCAGCCTGTGATAATTGAATGCATGCAGCAAAGTGGAGCCATGAAACTGTACAACAATGAGGTCCTACAAAGCTGTCTGCTGTTTCCTACCGAATGCTATTAGAATCAGATACATAAACTATATCTAAAGTACGTCAGGGCTTGCTTTTGACTTGAGAAACAGAAGCCTGTGGTATTGTTATGGCAATAGCTTCAAGCTGTGTCTAATCTTGCTCCCTCTAAATTATCTCCTATGGCTCCATATTAGAAGCATGGGTGAACACATGCCAATAAATGGGTGGCAGGTTAAGAACATACATGACACTTTCCCCTAGCTTCTGCATATTTCCAGCTCAGAGGATTTTCTGAGTCTGAAGCTGTATGTTTCCTTACTAACATTAACAGGATCTCCCATCAAAATGTTTGTCCAGTGTACGCTGAACACATGTAAAGCTTTTGCCTCCAAAATTCTGCTGGTAAGCCATCCCACACGTCTGCCTCCTACTCTGCCCCCCGCCTCCACCCCAGTGTGAAACACCTCTTGCTCATTCTGAGACTGACCTCTATTGACTTCATGTGGTGGTCTTATTTTTTTATGCAAGAAGAAATGGTGAGCAGTAAATCCCTACCTACAGTCTCTACATCTTCATGTTTTTTATATTTTCCTTCAAAGTAATTTCTTAGTCCTTCTAAGAAAATTGTTCCATTGTATGCATTATGGGTGCTTCTGTGAACCTTTGTCAACTTTTCTGTGTCATTTTTGAGGAGATGAGAACCATGCACTTCACCTGGGAATATGCATGAACTGTGATTTTGTACAGTGGCCTAATGATGCTCTTTTTTATTTCTTTATCCATTTCCTCATAAAGTCAAATATATGAATCATTTTTCCACTCCTAGCAAGCACTAAGCTGATATTTTTATTTCTCACAAACACAAAGACTTACTCCAATGGCAACAGACAGCACAGACCCTATAATTTTATGTGTGAAGATAGGCTTTTTTTTACCCTATGTGCAAAAAGAACAAACTCTGTTTCAAAATTTCATCTGCTATTTTATCAGTCATTTTTTTTCTGAACAGGCTGCATTTCTTCACAGTCAGCTCTCACACTTGCTGCCTCGTATAAAGATCCTACTAGTAAGAGATGCCTCTTCCCTAATTAATGTGCAAATGAGCCCACATGCCAAATCAATAATACAAATTTTATTTAACAGTAAACATGAGGTAGATAGATAGAAATAGAAAGAAGTTTGGGAGGCGGGGGGAGAGAGACACAGAGAGAAATCAAGCAGAAGATAGTCACCATCCTTGGATCCAGTGGTCTTTCTTTACCCTAGGCTTCTTGGTAGTGGTGGTTCAAATTCCTGAGGTCATTCAGAACTTTTCACTGTACATTCTTGCAAAAAAAAGAATTAATGCTCACTGTCTCATTCTATTGGTTAAATCATTACATCACTTGTATTACTAATTGGCTCCATGTTCAATCTTTCTCTTCCTTTGAGTCAGTAGATTCTCTGAGTAGGTGGGCTGTGATCCTCCCCCTGCCAGAATTACCTTTTACTCAGTGTGAGCTGATTCCAGCACAGCTGCTGTGTTGGCTTCCCTTGTCCATTATCAGTGATACATTCTTCTCCCCTAGCTTGGTTGATGTCCCCTCAGTCTGAGGTAGCACCTGGACAAGAGTCCCACCTTTATTTTACCTCTGTGGACCTTAACTTACAGTGCAAGCTCCAGGCATCCATGGAGGCTTATTCAGGGGAGAGGCTTTGGTAGTCACAGATTCTGTCTCATAACTCGGGGTGATCTTTGTTTCACCAGTGCTATACATATGAGAAGTTGCTTCTTTATGGAGTTTGCCACAGCAGGAATTCTTTTCCAGATGCATTTCCCAGGATGTGCCAACCAGATCTTCCTTCACCAGGCCTGAAGTCAGCACCATCCTGTAACTCCATCCTGAGCTTATCTCATGACAAAGTCCTTCTGTGGTAACAGTGTTTGAGATAGGAAACTGTGCTCTGGAAGTTCTCACATCTTGACCTGTGAACTCCTTTATTGTGTGCAAACATGATCACGTAAATTCTCACTACCTTTTCCAGGTACAAGTTCCAGCCAGTGCAGAAAACCACAGGGAACTTTCCTGTATGTAACATTTAATTATTTCTTTTAACTTTTTTTTTCCTATTTTTAACCATCTATTTGCTGATGCTGGGACCTACCTTTTCTGTTTGCTTTCTCCACAGGTGCTTTGCACAAGACCTTATGAAAAGCTGTTTGAAAATCCCAGCAGTACATGCCAAGTATATTATTTTTACCCACCAGGGTTTTGACCTCTCAAAAGATTTTGAAAGAATTTGGTATAATGGACTTCCAATTGTGGAAATCACATGGATTCTTCTCAGATAGCTTCCATTTGTTCAGGTCTCAGTCAGCGTTAACACTTCATTCATTTGCCTACAGGCTTACAGGTAGCACTTCCCTAGGTTCCTCTGAAGTGTTTATTTTCAAAAATTGTCACAATATTTGCCATTGTCAAGCCTTCAGATGCCAGGAGTAGATGAGATGAGATAGATCTATAGTTGTGCTATTTCATCCTTGAGTACTGTTGAGTCTTGTGGGTGAATACTGTCTAACATTGGACATTTGCTAATTTTATTCTACTTCTATTTACTGTGAACTTCTTCCACTTTTAGCATTGTTTCAGTTGATCCTTCATTAATCAGGTTGGTCCTTCATTAATTCCAAAATACAGGATAAGAATCTCCCCAGGTTTTCCTGCTCTGAACACTGATAGAAAAACTATTTATCTCCTCTGAAGTGCTGGCATTCTCCCTGAATAGATCATCACTAATAAGCATAAGTCCAAAGACTATCTCAGGGCCTTTTTCTTCTTGCTTATTTTGATGGTTTAGCTTAGATTACAGGTTACATTAGGTTCTGTACTTAATCAAGCAGAAAACCACCCCAAGCTGTCAATCATGGAAATTTGCTTTAATATGAAAGCTGATATCTGGCAGTTATTGATTGCTACATTGCAAAGCCAAATCCCTCCAGTAAGAAAATCAAAATCCTCTTTGAAAGGAAACGGAAGAGGAATTATCTTGTGAATTAGCAAATATTTGAAGTATTGTTTTGATCATGTGTTGTATAGGTAACTCACCTACCAGCAAAGCATTTTCTTTATTTTCAATAGGAAAGGCTACACAACATTCTGATGTCTTTTACAAGGGAGAGGAAACAATTCCTGTGTACCCAGGAAGAAAAAACCAAAAAAAGTAAAGAAACACAGTGAATTTTACTGACCATTAAAAGAAACAATGCTTATCTTCTAAACTCAACACAAATTGTTTTTCAGTATCACCTTTCTTCAACTGTGTGTTGTATTTGGCAAGATACTACTGTCAATTCACATTCAGAGCACACATCTTGTGTGTGCAAGATATAATCCTATGATGAATTATGAATCCATCTCTTTCCTTCAGGGTTTGTTTCTTGAATACTTTTTTCTTGCTTTTAAATATTTATTGTAAATGGACTTGCAGAAAAGTGTAGAAATGTCAGTATAATCTACTTTTTGTATGCTGGGGAAGCCCTAGAATGCAAGTCATCTTTCATATCCCTCTTGCACCCTTTCTATTTGCCTTTGGAACACCTTAGAGCTGACTGAGGAATTTTCTCACACTCCAAATCACTTTGAGTCAACACAGTGTGCTCTTTTACATCCCTGTCATTTCATACAGCTGCTAAATAATGTATTGGCATAAGCTGGCACCTTTGGGTATAGGAATGCTAGAACCAGTGCCAGAATTATCTCTGGCCATAATCAAATAATATGTTATCAGCTACTCCACTTGGGAAGCTATAACTGTCACCTTAAAGCATTTTCTTTAAGAACTTTCCTGCTCTCTTTAAGTTCATCTTTTCTCTCTGCTGTGTTTTAAACCTAGTCAGCAGCTAAGCACCACACAATCACTCCCTGCCCCAGAAGGCAGGGGGAAGAGAATTGGAGAAAGCTCACGGACTGAGATAAAAAGTTTAAAATTTGAAATTAAATAAGAATAATATAATAATAACAGTGACAACAAATCTAACTTGTAATTAAAAGGTAAAGAAGACAGAAGAATAAAACCCAAGGAAAGCAAGTGATGCAAATTAAAGGAATTGGTTAAGAGCAACCTACAAATGCTCAGTCAGTCCCTTGGAAGGGTACTTCTCACCAATGTTCTCCCTGACACTTTATGTTCAGGTTCTCCCTAGGCTTTATGCCATATGGTATGGAATATATTCCTCTGGTGAGCCAAAACCAGGACACCTCAAGAAAGAGAAATGATGAAACTTGATTTTCTGTTCCCAGAAAAAGCTGGGGGGAAAGCACCAGATCGAAAAGTATAAGCAACTTATACAATGTGCTAATTTAATCCTTACCATACTCTCAAGGCACTGCCTGTGTTTGAGCTGATGGTTTGTCTGACAGTGTACAGTGGGCAACCTGACTGACATTTCTGAATCTCTGAATCTTTATAGTTGCTCTGAAGTTGGCATAGAACTAGTGCAGGCTTTCTCTCAAGCAAGTGTTTTAGCAAGTTTTGTCCATGCCTCTAGGTACAGAGTATAGAAATGCTTTTGAATAAACTGTACTTCTAATCCATGTTCTGCATCTTATATAAGGCACATTCAAGACGTCACTTTTCTCTCAGGGAATAAAGAGAAAAATTGTTACCAAATTCACACCATTGTTTCATTTTTCTGCTGAGGTACAGCAGAATGGCTTATTGTGGGCTCAGTGCCTGAAGTCATATTAATTGCTCATTTACATGACCCAATTCAGATAAACTTTTGGCTCTATCATCACTCAAGATGGAAGAAATGAGGAGCATCTGTGAATGCACATACCTCACACAACAGAGAGGGCTTTCCCTGATCACTGCAAGTGACATATGGTGCATGCACTATTGATCAGCAATAGGGAGAAATCTGGTGTGGTTTAGAGGAGTCATTGGTTGAAGAAAGACACAACCAGCATGGAGATTTGCCCCTTAATTTTTACTCTCACTTTTCCAAGTAAAACTATACCTTAAAATCTACAATCTGCAGAATATATGGGCAGCTGAGTGCCCTGCTTGTCAGTCTCTCCATGCATGAGGTTTATATCCCTGAATTACTAAATCAGCTACCCACCAGCTGATTTAACACTGTAGTTTTAACTTAGAGATATATATGAGATAATGACAATAACATTAATACAGGTTTATTAACATTAATACAGGTTAATATTAACATTAATACTGTTTGAAAAACAGTAGATCTGTTAAAAAGAATAAGAGAAATACTCAAAACTGAAGGTATTTGTTTTACATCTTTAAAGATCTGTATTATAGAAAGGTATTCATAAGCCAGCATGAATCAGGACACATAACAATTGAATTTTGTAAAAGAAACACAAATCAATTTAAGAAACAAGAAAAACATAAACAAAATACTTAGGGAAACCTATGGATTTTTTATTTTACACTGCTGTGCATTATGCTGCGTTCTATGTCTGCCAAGAGAACTCCCAAATGCTGTGAAGGTGACGAAAATAGTAATTTCACAGAATCACAAAATGTGCTGAGATGGATTGGATCCACAAGGATCTTTGAGTCCAGCTCCCTACCCTGCAGAGGATATCCCCAAGAGTCACACCATTTAAATTCAGCCTTTCAAAAAGGGTCTGAGAGATTCCCAGTAAGGAAGTATACTGTGATATTCTGCTCACATTGCAGTAAAAAGGATTTAAAGATAAATAAAAGATGAATTATTTCAAATTGGAAAGGTCAAGGATTTAAAATGAGAGATTTTAGTGGAACCAAGAGCTGAGAGAGGAAGCTCCAAGCACAAGGTCAGCTATCTAAAGACACCAATAGCCCAGATAACTAACTATATCTATATAACTATAACTATATTGCATTCTGCAATATAAATTTCACAATGTCTACTGAGTAGTTATCTGAAAGAATGAAAATAATTCTTCTGCAAAATGAAAGTTTGCAAAAGACTGAAATGTTTTTGGAAGAGTTTTCAGAGATTATTTGGAAGCATTCTACAGCTTTGCCTTTGCATCTTAGTTGATTTTGTTAACTGGGTAAATGGAAGGAGGCAGACTATTGGTAGAGGAATCCTACATGCCCCATATTAAAATACTACTGTATAGTTTACGAATAGAGGTCTGGTTTTTCAAAACACTAACAGGATCAAACCTTTCCCTTCTTCACAGACCCCAAAGGATTCTTCCATATGGGCTCTCAGAGGGAGCATCATCTGTATTTGTCATTTAGTTTAAGCTTGAATGTGCCTGCCTGTGTATGCACAGGTTTTCTCAAGTTAGTTTGTTTGCTGCAATGGTGAAAAGAGACTCAGGCTCCTAATGATGAGCTTGTGCTACTCCTGTATTGAGTAATTATCTTCAAAAGGGAATAGGGACCTTCAGTTCCTGCCTGATTCCCAAGTGATGCATAGGATTCCAGTCATGGTCTGGAAACTGGCCACTATGAGTCCAATCACTTTCCTCAGTAATACTGATTTCAGAAAAACAGCTACAGACTTTGCAGTAGCTTCATCTATACTATATATACTATACCATATTTGGAACCCTATTTGTTAGTCAGAAATAAAGTTGCAGCTCACTGGCTCTCCCCAAGCACACATTCTTAGAAGAGAGTAGCAAATCACATTTCCATGGCAACACAGTTTCCAGAAACTCTGCTGCAAACAAAGGTAAAATGTCTTAAATGCAGTTCATGATATTAAATAAGTGAAGTCACTTTCTCTTGCAAGCTACATGTCTTCAGAACTGAACAATTTTTCCAATTCAGAGAGTGAGGACAATTATTAGAAAGACACTAAAGCTTTGTCATGTGGCTGGAGAAAGCAAACACCTTTCATTCAAGTTTTACCCACTTCAGGGGTTCAAGGCCTCATCCACACCACCTGTATGAGCTCAGACAGGAACATATTTGATTCAGGAAGGCAGAAGTTTAAAACAATAAAGCAAGTGACATTGTACCTAGCAAGATTGCCCTCAACCCCTTTTCTGTAGCATTCATTTAAAGGTCTTCCATATTTTAGTCTATCTCCCTATTCACATCCTCATCTTCTTTTTGGTTTCTGTGATCAAGTCTGATATTTTCTTTTCCTGCCTCAGCAAATCCCCTCACTACAGAGTTCTTAAATGAAATATCAAGACTCTGAATCAGTAATTGGTGACTTTAAAATGATGTGTTCAGCTATTCACTTCACTAATCGTAACCTGTCCCAAGTCTTCACCTGTCTATTTAAATTCCAAGCTCAGCAGGAGAAAATCCTACTCTATAGCTAAAATATATCTGACACAGTGGGATCTTAATATTGTATCAGTACTCAGTCATAAGCACATTGGCAACGTATCCTTTGCCTCTTCACACCTAGAAGGATTGACAATACTATCAGTTCTTCCACCCTCTCCACCTCTGCCTTCACCTGCTTTTGAAGGTGGAAAATGGATGAGGCAAGGCAAAAACCCCACAGATACCAGGGGCAGAGAAGAAAAGCCATGACCACAGCCCTCCCCAACAGACTTAAATTAAAAAATGGGCCATTTAGGAATTTATATAATCTCATTTTTGAACAATAGCAAACATTGATGACTCTACTAACTTATTTCATAGGTTAGTTCAATAATTAATTAACCTCACTGCTAGGAACTACATCTTAATTTCAAGACTGAAAATGACACACTTTAGCTTCCAGTCACTAGATTTTGTCATGACTTTGTTATTAGCAAGAATTAAATATGTCTTGGTACTACACATCTCTTCTATGTATAGGAAACCCCATAAACATGAAAACTGGAAAGTGGCTATCACATTTGTTTGAGCACTGTTGCAAAGTCAACAAATAGAAGTCATCCTACAAATAAATAATTCCTATATCAATATTTCAATTTTTATGTATCGATCTAATCTCTTTTTTTAATTTTTTTTTTTTTCTAATGAAAGAGAAGGCTACAAATGTTGATTAGATAATTCGTTCTGATTTTTCATATGATGTTAAATTTCATGAAGATCCTTTTATGGATAACAAATGACTGTACTTACAGCAAACTGTACCGGTCCTTAGGTGACCTGTAACTGGCAGGGAACAGGAATGACTAAGATGTCACTATCTTAATTCCTGCAATGATAAAGAGCTGCTTTGATAATTCTGGCATAGGAACCGTGTCCTATTCAATAGGTGAATTTATAAGGAAAAAAAGTCAGCCTACTTAGCAGGAAAATGTCCCAAGCCTGAATGTGATAGCTCTTAAACCCTCAACGATGTGGACAAGACACATACCTGGCCTCGCTGTTCCACGTATCATCACCAGGTATGACAAAATTATTTTTGATGCTCAATAAAAATAAAAATCCTGAAGGAACAGTAACACGTATGATCAGCTGTGCCTAGGGGAAAAAAATTCTACTTAATTATTGAAATTGATTAGCTGAGATTCTGAGAGATGAGGCTCTTGCAGTGATACCTTGATCAGGAGACTCGAAGTTCATTATTGTAGACATGGCAATGCAGGTAATTTTCTTCTTCCCATGACAAAGGAGGAAAAAACTGAACAGGAAATTTCCAAAACTCACAAATTTTGAGGTTTGCTGCCATCTCCATATCTACCCAGCTCAAACCACGTGCATAGGGACACTAAGGTTTCTTTTTGAAACTGTATTAAAACAGATCTTTTTTTTACCAATACCATACTTCATCTTAAAAGCAATCACTTCACAATGTGAGTAGTTCCTTCCCTATCCCCACTGTAATTGCCATCACCACCAGGAAACTGCACTTGTTTTAAGAACTGCACTTATTTAGCTTCACTCTCTAGCCTTTTTTTTTTTTATTTTATGCATTTGTAAATAAGTCTGAAAATGCTTTTAGTAATGTGTCTCTACCATGTTTAAGTGTCTTTCCAAGCAAAGAGATCAAGTAATGTCTCAACCTTCTCTTTCAGTGTGATTTTTTTTATTTTTAATCCTGTATCTGTGTTTGAAATAGGCATACAAGTACATTTTACTAATGCTGTGTAAAGTGAGGATCTGCTTATTCTGTTATCCTCATCTATATTGAATTATCACAGAAATATTTTTGCCATTACAGAATTTTTCTTCTGCTAGTCATAAATGTTGATATTAAGTTTTCTTCAGATCTTTACTTTCAAAGACAGATTTTGTCTCCTGCTGATATAATTTTTATCACAGGAACTCTGAACTATTACCTTGCCTCTGAATGTATGAAAACACTTTTTACTGAGTTGAGACCATTTAAGAAGATAATTTTGATAATTTAATAATAATATCTTGCCTTTGCCTCTATAAAATATCATCATTTGAAATATGCAAGATTAACAAGAAAGGACTTAAATTCCCACTTAATTCCTCATATAAAATACAGCTTGCTTAAGAATGCATGCTGCATGTCTCTATAGCAAATGTCTTGGAGAATTTGAAGTGCTATGTCAGCATGCACATCTTTTTACAAATATGCAATCTCATTTAAATGAAGAAAACTATCATATTGGATAGGGCTCTACTCCCATAAAACTTTCCTGTAGCTTTTTATCCACTGTTTTATTTGTACAAGTTGAGCAATTATTTATTCACTCTTAGATTACATCTTTTTGTGTCATTCTTTGTTTCCATTTTAGTCTTTCAGCTCTTTAGTATTTTTCCAATGTTTGCCAAACATTAACACAATCCTTGGTGTTGCTAGTGCAGGTACTTTATTTAATGTTTTGATTTGGAAGAACTGTGAGCTCAATGATCTGAAATATGTTTATTTTTAACATACTATCCCTCACTTTCTCCTTTGCCAAAACTGGTCAATTATATCTGCACCAGGTGGAGTGAGTGTGTCTTCCTACATTCTTCTAAATATGGACAACTATCTCTCAAACCTTTATACTTAGTCACTTTTGCAATTTATTTAATCATCATTTAGCTGTAGCTGTCTACTTGACTTCAATATTCATGTTTTAAGTTGCTTAGAGCCTTCGCCCTATTCAGTACTTAATGTGTTGTCTCTTTTAGCTTCCCTTACTACTATTACTTTTTCTTATTGCTATTATTTTATTATAATAATAATTGTTATTGTTATTATTTTCATATAAGCTTTGGACTACCACTCAGTAAAAGTACCTTAATGTTTTACAACGTTGTTTTTGGAGTCCATGAACAAGCCCTACTTTTTCTTTGAACTTTTTTACACTAAACTCATATTTCCAATCAGTTATGTTTATTTTAAGCTTTAAAAAAACCAATTTTTTTTAATTTTAATTTTTCCAAAGTCTTTTTGGAAAGTATACAAGGTGAGGAATGACTGTTAATATCTTAGCAACTCTTGTATACCTTAAAGTGAGATTCAGAATTGAAGGAGGGATTCAATCAAAACTACATTTGAGTCCAAGTTCTTGTGATAGTCAAATTATATATAAGCAAAGCATTTGGGAGAGCAAGGAGAGCTATTCACCTAACCTAGAGAAGAATTCAACTATTTTATATATCTTACACTGTTCACTTTGTCCTGTCATGGGTAGTCCAGGACACAATTATTTTTCTACAGATCATGTATCATATATCACAAATGTCATCCCTGTCAGACTTTTGATGTATTATAGGGCATTTCAAGTGTTACCTTTGCTTAAACAACTGAATCCTGTTCCCAAGGGGTTGCTCAGCTGGATAGCTCCCTGCACTCCATGCAGACAAGGTCTAAGATTATCTAAAGGGTATATGAGATATTTCTATGGCACTGGCAGGTATGACATAATCTCTGGGAGACCTCTGCCCTTCTGGAGCCTCAGCTGAAGGGCAAGACTTCTCCAAATGTGGTGAAAAACAGGTAGGCAAACATCTAAATTAAGCCTTTGATGTCCAGTGACCACAGGGAACACAGCAAAGGATACCTACCACATAAAGGGAGGCCTAAAAATAGACAACTATGTTTACACAACTCATTTGCAAACTGAATCTCACCATCCATCAGTGACACCATAATTAGAAAAGTATTTTTTATATTAATTTGTGTTTAAAAATGCTAAGAAAGGTTTATGCTACCTGGGTAAGATATTTTGCAGCATCTCCTTGCTTCAAACACTAATAAACTGTTTTTATAATTCCTGTGTGATTCAAAGAAATGTATAAGTTAGTACTTTTCTCTGGTAAGAAATCACAGATATTTTAACTATGATTTTACTGTAGCAGCTCTTGTTCATGAGTAGCTGAGCTCCAGCAACTCCCAATTTTTAGATCCTCCTTTTTTTATTTTCTTTCTTTGTGAAACTATTTCCATTTCCCAGAACCTTAACAAACCCATCCAAAGAAATGCCTAATGTTGATTTGTTTGCTAAAATTCAATCACTTACACGTATTAAACACAATTGTCTTTAAATGTTATCCGGTTCACCCTTACATTTGAAAGATATAAAAATTAATCATTGTTTCAATTGCCATAATGAATCCTTCAAATAATATATTTACTGAAAAAGGAATACTTCCTCTCATACAGTGATTTACAGGTAATTAGGAAGTAGGAGTTTGCTTTGTGAGTTCTGCTCTGTGGAATGAATAGACTTTATCAGTACAGTCTTTTTTTCCTGTTTCGTCAATAAGATTTTCTTTGATCAGTGGTATTTTCTGAGTTTGATTTTTGTTGTTGACTTTTTCTGTTGTCAGAGCCTTTTCATTGTTGTATTGATCTCAGCTGACATAGATTTTATTTTCTTATTAGTAACCAGAACAGGACTGTATTTTGGATTTAGTAACAGAATAATTATGATAACACTGATGTTTTAGTTTTTTGCTAAATAGTGCTTAGTCTAAGTCAAGAATGTTTTAGTTTCCCATGGTCTGCCAATAAGCAGGTGCAGAAGCAGCCACTGTTAGCATGGCCAAGACAGCTGACCCAAACAGGCCAAAGGGCTTTTCCATAACACACAACATCACACCCAGTATATAATTTGGAGGAGATTGGCTGGAAGATGCCAGTCACTTCTCAGGGAGAGGCTGAACATCAATCAGGACATGGTGAGGAATTGCATTGTGTATCACTTGAGTTTCTTGGGGTTTGGTATTCTTTTTCTCCTTTTCAACACTACTACTATTATTTATTATTATTATAAATAGCAGTAGTAGTAGACTTTGCTTCATTTGAATTAATAATTTTTTTTTAACATAGACCATACAGTTTTACCTTTTCTTTCAATTCTCTCCCCATCCCTCTGGGAAACAGTTGCTATTTGGTCCTTAGTTGCCTGCTGTCGTGGTTTAACCCCAGTTGTTTTCAATATCCAGGATCAAAAATGGAAAAAATTCTGGAGGGGTCTCGTAGAGACAGGCTTCATCTATTTAATTCTTGTAATATTTGCATAATGGAAATGTAAATACAGTAAAAATCCTTACATGAACTATGTGAGAACAGAGTTCTGTTGTGCAAAGGTCCCTAATGCACTGATGCCAACGCAGCTGTTTAAAACTGAATTAAGTGTATCACTCTTTCACCATTTATTTTTCCCATATTCACTGAATAATTGGAAGGAAATTTTCTCTCCCCCTCTTTATGTCTCCCTTGAGCACGCAAAAGTTGGAAAAAGCATTTGTATGGGATAGTTTAGGAAGTTTTCATTACAGAGCTTCATGTTTTGCAACATCAGCTGTAAAGGAGTCTAGCAGGAAACAACAGATGTTCGCGAAAACATGGGAATGGAAAAGCAGGATCTAGTACTCTAAAAAAAAACCTCCTTATGTGAAACATTTTGAGTTGAGGGAAGATAATCCTACGGGATGTTTTCCTCAAGTAACACCAAATATTTTTCCATCATCCCTCTACAGTTTGGTTCTATTTTCATGCACAGTATATCTTAGCACGGAATGTCTTACTGAAATTTAAATGAAGAAGAGAAGTTTCTTGTGGCCATAAATAAAAACAGCAAAATGAACACACAGATAGCTAGACAGAGAGTTAGACAGATAGGTAAGTATGCAGAGAACACAGCTCAGCTCAGTGCCTGTGACTGATAACCATCTGAAACACTACTGGAATCCAGGGAACTCATTATTCTCCTGTGCAAGCCATTTGGATGGCAAACCACACTAACTCACAAGACCTCAGCATCAGAATGGAGTCTGGAGGGCACAGATTCCTCTTCAGCATAGCTTATGTATGTCACTGTGTGAGGGAAAAAAAAATCTCAATTTCTTGGAGACATGTTGTACCTACTTAAATATTTCTCACATATTTCCAGAATGGTCTCCTTGGAAACTGGAGTTTCAGCTTGTCTGCTTATCCCTTTTGTCCCAGCTAAGGTACAAGAAATCATTAGCAAGTTGAGATGCTGGTAGATCTGACAACTTCACATCATTAGTATGCTAACAAGTGTGAAGTAGAAAAATTTGTATAATTTTCTGCTTGTTCTACTATTTGTCCTGCTGAAGAAATGAGTTGGTGAAAGGAGCAGTATCAGCCTTTAAATTTGTTACCACTCACATACAAGAAAAACAATATGCACATAAATACAGAATTGAAGAGGCTGGTCTTACATGGTAGATGACAAAAATACAGTAATGAAGGATTTTTCTAACTTTTACATCTCGGACTAATTTGTTAATTAACTGAAAGATTCAGGAGGTTTCGCATTTCAGTAGATTATTATACATGCATGTTCATCAACACAATAACATGCAATAAATAAAATACAGCATATTAGGTTGTGTTCAGAATAGAAGAAGTGATACCAAAAGAACAACTTTCATAATGTTCTAATTGTTAACATCCATGGATGGATTAGAAGAGCAAAACAGCAAATAAGCTTCATGTTTTTGTTGAGTTCCCTTGCCACCATGTTTTCCCCAAATGCCCTAAAATTTAGAGGAAGTAGTTGCACAATAATAACAGAAAACATAATTTTCATTATGTCCAATTTGATTTTGAAAATAAGGACATGAACTTATATTATCCAATCCCATTTCTTGTCGTAAATCAGCCACTTATTCCCACTGGATTAACCATAAACACTCTTTAGTGCAGAAATCAGAGAGTAGTGAATTTAAAAGTCTTTGTGTAAAGGTGATATATTGCACTTTACACAGCTGACCTTCTGGGTATTTACAAACTTTGCAACATTTTATTTGTAACCATATTTATTGAGGGACAGTATTTTAAACTTTTATTTCATACATCTTTCTTCATGGCAATCGAGTATAATTGCACTGGGCCCCAAACCACAGCGCTTTGTCCTGGTTTCAGCCAAGACAGAGCTAATTTCTGCTGAATAACAGGTACAATACTGTGGTTTTGGACTCAGAATGAGAATGATTTTGATAACACACTGATGATTTGGGTTTTTGCAAAGTCATATTTATTCTAAGTCAAGGACTTTTTACTTTTCTCATAGTCTGCCATTGAACAGATGAACAAAAGGAACTGGGAGAGAGCAGAGCTGGGACAGCCAGAGCTGACCAAAGGGATATTCCACACCACAGAATGTTATGCCAAGTATATGAAATGAGGGGAGTTACCTGTAAGGGGAGTGGATCTGGGTTTGGAAGGAGAGTCTGTCATTGGTCAATGGGCAGTGAGCAATTGTATTGTGCATCACTTGATTTTTTACACTTATTAATTACAATCATCATTTACCACTATCACTGTATTTTTTACTTTATTTTTGGTTATTAAACTCTTTCTATCTCAACCTACAGGCTTTACTTTGATTCTCCACACCATTCCATGGGGTTGTGGGGTGGAGAGGAGGGTTGACTGAGCAGCTGTGTAGTGTTTAATTTCCAGCTGTACTTAAACCATGATATTCTTTTAAGCAGTGGGCATGAATATCACTATAAATACCTCCAGGATTTATCTGTGTTCCTATAAATAGGATTGAAAATGTATATGTTAATTCTTTAAATTGGTATCTCATTATAATCAGGTTGCATGTTTATAGCAACACCCACAAAAGCATGTGGCATAGGGTTCTAACCCATAGTAAGTCTGTAATTTTCCCTTCCTCTATCTCACTCTTCTAACCTGGACATGAAAAATAAATTAAAAGAACTAAAATACATTAAAATAATCCTAAAGTTTGGTAAGCTAATGCTGATTATTTTTTATGTAAAATATTAAAATTAGGAAGACATATTATGCTTCCCTCTAGCACTGGTCACACTGAGTGTTCATAGATGCAAATAATTAATGCCTAATCTGTTTAATTTCTGGAAACATAAAATATAGTTAGGATACCACATATCCAGTTACTTACATCTTGGCTAGCTCCAGTGAATTCACTGAAAATTGTGATTTCATTCTCAGTTTAATTTAGCCATATCGTTTTTACTCAAGATTTTAAATTTTTAGTTTTGATGAAGAACACTGACAATATTGTGGGTTTTTCTAAAGAAACTGAAGGAAATTATGAAAGGTTCAGTTTTAAACTTCTTTAAACTGACAGAGAGGCAGTTGAATCATAGACTCATTGATTATCCTGAGCTGGAAGGGACTAACAAGGATCATTGAAGTCCAATTCCTGGCTCTGTATAGGACAGCCTCAAGAGTCAAATCATGTGCCTAGACCTGGCCAGGTGTGGTGAGCTGAAAGATAAAAGGTACTGTACTGGTAATCTATTACTGGTGATGACTCAAGAAGAAGTGATCCCATTGTTCTTCACCCCAAAATGAAAATATGTTTTGGAATTGAAGACGGAAGCAAGGTTTGTAAAAGCTGTGTTGAATGTGATGGTTTTGGCTGGAATAGAGTTAACTTTCTTCATGGTACCTGGTATGGAGCTATGTTTTGTGGTTTTCTTGTTGTTGGGGTTTTTTTGGTGTTTGTTTGTTGTTTGGCTTGGGTTTTTTTTTGGGGGGGTTGTCTTTTTTTTTTTTTTTTTCTGTTATTAGTTCTAATAACAGGTTTTAATTCCTTCTGAGAAGTGCTTACACAGAACCAAGACCTTCCCTGCTCCTCACCCTACACCACCAGCAAGGAGACTGAGGGTGCACAAGAAGTTAAGGGGGACACAGCCGAGGCAGCTGACCCCAGCTGGCCTAGGGATGTTCCATACCTTATGGTGTGCTCAGCATAGAGACCTGGCTAAAGAAGAGGGAATGGGAGGACATTCAAAGTGTTGGCATTTGTCTACCCAAATCACTGTTACGTGTGATGGAGCTTGGCTTTTCCTAGATTTGCCTGCCCAAGGGAGTGGTGAATGAACTCCTTGCTTTGCCATGCTTGCATGCATGGCTTTTGCTTCTCCTATTATTTTTTTTTAACTCAACACAAGATTTTTCGCACTTTCACCATCCCATCAGGGTATAGTGAGTGAACAGCTGTATGGGGCTTAGCTGTCAGCTGGGGTTAAACAGGAAGATTGGGTGATCTAGACTAGCTGTTATGAAACTTGTTTCTTGGGGTGGAGTGGGACAGAAAAAAGAATATAATATAGGCTGGTTAGATTTAGATTTGTTGCTATTGTTGCTATTATTGTCCCATGGATTTGGAAAGATAGTATTCAAAATATAAGATATCCAGTTGTCAGCGAGCCGTAAGAATGATATGCCCAGTGTGCATCTGAGAAATCAAAATAAATAGAATAAAGTAACAATTGATCTGATGGAAGAAGTCTTGCACTGGCATTTATATTCCTGATTTGTCTAGACACTAACAAGGAATTCCAGGGTAAGTCCACATGGCATGCCATGGGTTGTCTGTGGTTATTTACAGGAATGAGCAGCTGTTCTGACTCAATGACATTGTGCTACCCTGGAATCAGACAAAGGTAATGACAGAAAAAAACTTGATAGACCACCATGTATGATGGATAAATATGGATGTCTACATGAAGACATAGCTCAGCCTTTGAATGATATTGTTCAAGCTGTAAAGGTTTTTACTAAATATAGTTCCAAAGGATTTGAAAAGAGACTGTGATAAATTATTTACTGTGCTTTCTTATTAAGTACTTGAAAATAGACATCCATGTTCTGTTCTCAGCTCATGTAGCAACAGTAACTACACTGTTCTGAGCATTGCTTTTCAAATAATTCAGATCCCTTGACCACACCAGAATGCCCTCTTTTTCCCTCTTCATGTAGCTGCCACGACCATACATCAGCTCTATGGCAAAAGAAATTTTTCTATATAAATAAATATATTTTTCTATATAAATAAAAATAGTTATTGATTTTCACCTGAAATTTTACATACACAGTTCAATACTTCAAGTAGCTGAATGTTTAAAAGCCATATATGATAGTACAGTGTTAACTGTTTAGTGTCTCCACTTTTATTCTAAGGACTAGACTAAAATTTCATCAGTTTAGTATTATAGGTCAATTTTTCACAAGTTAATAATCAAAATAATGGTATTTAGCGTTTTCCAAAAAAAATCACCATCTCCTTGAAAGCCTGTTACCACATGAGATTTCTGTATTTTTATATTTTTGGCTCTGAGATCAATAAGGGAAAGTTCATAACATGAACTCTACAGAATTAATTACAATAAGATCAGTGACATCTCTGTCATTTCTCCCTCCCTAATTATTTTTTAATAATCTGAATTTTAATACAGTCTCCAGAGATATAACTTGTGACGTTTGAATGCTGAGCTATGCAGAATTACATTTGATACTTTCATTATTGCAATCCTTTCCTCACAGAAAATATCACACCTTAAAAAAATAAAAAAGTAGCAGTGTTGAGTACTAAGTTTCCAAAAAAATGCTCTCTATTTTTTGGAAAATGACAAGTTTGAGGAGGCTGAAGGGATGCAGTCATTATTTCAGGATAAACAGAAGAAAAGATGAAACTGAGTTATGGTCTCTGGAACGTATTGCTGGAACTCATAGCCTAAGATGGGCAATGTACATTGTTGTTTATGTGTTGCTTGGGAGGGGGCAGTTATTCTGAAAACTAGTGGGGCTGTGAGTTTTTGCAGCAAAGCTCTGCAGGATATGTGCTGCATTTTAGCTGTAACTGTGTTAACTCTTCCATGTGGTCAGCACAAGCTTTTGCAGTTAATCTCCCAAATGTTCTTAGGGCAAAGATGGTTGGATTTTACTTTGGAGTGGTCTCAAGGCACTGGATTTCTTTAAGGTGAACCTAAACATGCACCAGGAATGTATCTAATATTCTCCTGCTGCATGCAGGCACTCTGCCTAAGGGACCAAACTAGGGCTAGAAATAAAATCCATTCAAAATGTGCATGAGGATACAACGTCTGCAGCATCAACTCTTTGGTCTGTGCATATCCATCCACCTCGATGTAATTGTGCTGCTTTCCCCCTCTCACTGCTCTAAAGGTCACTTGCTTTAACAGCTATCATTTCAACATTAATAGACATATGCCTGCTGGCTGTCCCCCACAACAGCCTGGGAACTACTAAATCTCCATTCATTTCAAGGAATTAACCTTGTCTGACCTCCTGCACCCCTCCAATTATTTTTCTGGGAAATATCGACAAAAATATATCCTTAAAGATTAAGAGAAAAAAAATTATTTGAAGGATAGATGACAGATATGCATATAAAAGAAAGAAAAAAAAAAAAGAATGGCTCTCTCAAAGGTACTGAGCTTTTTCAGTGGCCAGCATGTTGTGAAGTTACTTACAGCTATGCAAACAGGTATAAATTGTTACCAAATCCAAATTAGAATGGCTATATGCAATTTGAACTCACTTTCTAAATGACTCCACAAAATGCTCAACAATGGAAAATGAAATGCACTGTAGTTTGCCCTGCTGTCATCACACTATTTCAGACATTCATTATGCTGGAAAATATGTGGCTCTTTTTCACAACTGTAAACCACTGAAATAGCAAATGAACAAAGAAAAGGGCTTTATATTAAAATGATCTGGGGAGCATAAGTAAAACCTCACTAAACTAAAATAAGAATTTGGATAAGAAAACATCTATTTTTGCTGGTGCTCCAAAAGAATATTAGACCTGATTGCATTTTTTTTTTGCACAGAATTCGTAAGCCCTTTTTTTTATTTTAGTATATTTTTATAATGCCTATCAGTAATTTTTTATTTATCTATCTGGGCACATTTCTAACCTATGTAAATACAGTTATTTTTCAAATTTGCATAAGCATGTTATTTCACTGTTCAAAGTTCCAGGGCAGTTAACAGGAGGCACATTCATATTACTATTTTATTTCAATCCTAAAATAAAAGATAACTTTTTAAAGAGAAATAGCAGGCTTCTGATGTGTTTTCATTTCCTTTTTAGCAATAGATCTTGTACAACTCTGGGGAAAGCAGAGCTCAAATTCATTTTGCAAGCACTTCAAATGGATGCCAGTATTTTTTATTTTCAAAATAATTTCCAAAAAAGCTTTTAGAAATCAGTTATTATTCCATCCTGTAAGTTAGATCTTAAATGCTAGGAACAGGAATTTGAAGTTATGATTCCTTCTTGAAGCCCTTCAGGGGAGTTGAAAGAACTTGTGCCCTTAGCTATTGACAGTTCCATAAAAGCGCTTTACCACGGAACTCCATTTATTTTGCACAAATGCTGCCAGATTTCATTCTGCAATTTAATCCATGTCATTTTCAGGTAAAGAGCTGCACATATCCTTATGTGATACAGAACTTTCTTCTGAGTTTTATAGTGAAATTCTTTACAAAGCATGTTAAAAGAGTGAAGAAAGCAAAACCCATAAAAAAACCAACATGAAAGATCCTTTCCTCTGTTAATATCTAGAGTACTTGTTAGTCTGAATCTGCCAAAATATCTATTACCATATATGTGGAAAACCATTCAGATATGTCTTTCATTTTAAGAAAGGGATAACATTTTAAGTCTGCTTTATTTGGCTTCTGTTTATTCAACAACAGTGAGGATACTGAACTAATTTTTGCTCTGTTTTTGGAAGATCTTCATCTTTTAGTATTTTCTTGTTCTGTAACACTTGAAAAAACACTGACATTAATTCAAAAATTAAACAGAGCTGATCTATTAGTTATCACATCCACTTCTCCCCTTATAGACTCCCTGAGGATCTCTAAATGAAGCAGTTTCTTCATCTAAAAGACTGCATTTTTTATCTCTTAAATAATTGTGTTCACATAGTGGAGATCTGAAGACTCCTGCCACAGTCAGGGAGGAATGTATGAGCACTCTGTCATACAGAAATTGTTGGGGCCAGTCAGTGGGCTAGATTTGGACAGACTTCAGTTTGTACAGAAAGACCATTGCAGATCTTTCTTCCTCTAAGCAGAATAAAATTTCTAACTTTCACCTTACATGTTTGTGGGGTGCTATGAATATTTTTTCCGATTCAATTACAAAACAATCAATTTCCAATTGATTTACAAAACACAGCTAGATTTAATACATGTCTACCATTAAGTATGGAATAATTATCTATTAAAATCTATGTTCAAAGAAAATTCTGTACTTCATAAACTTTGGTAAACTGATCTGAAAAGCACAGACACAGGAGGGTATTGAAGAGCCAGTACTAACAATTATTAAAAAAAATTCAAATTGTAACCTGGAAGGGACGGCTGGTCCTGAACTTACTTTGGGGCCTTATGTACATGTGGTGTATAATATCTCTCAAAATCTAGTAGAGAATTTACTGTAGAAGATGAGCACTTTCCCCTCGGCCTTTACATTCAGTGCTAATCACATGCTATATTCATCACCAAATGCAGGCACCATCATGTGCTTATATTGCTGGGGAGAGTAATTAAACGCAATGACATTTTGCTTGTGATTTGTTTGAGAGTTTTTTGCATGTTTCCTTGCCTGGCTTCTTCTATTAGTTGCTACTGTCTTCCAGTGAACATATAATTTCCCCATAAGGGCAATATTAGACAAGTGAAATGATTTATAAGGACTGTTTGAACCTTTGTATACAACCACAAACAGAAATCAAGATAAATATGGTGTGTGAGAGTAAGAAAGTGTGCAATGCTTAGTGAAAGTGAGTTTTCAGACATTTCATGATAAACACAACAGAATCACCAGAGGAAATTTTGCCTAACAATAATCTGCTGCTGCTGCTTATTTATCTCTTTTTTTTTAATTGGTATTTCCTTCAGGCAAAAATGAGTCAGTTGATGATGAAAACATTTGCCTTGGAATCTCCTCTTAAAGCCCACAGCCTAAATGTCAGAGCTGTTATAAAAACAAATCAAAGATTCCTATCTCTAGCGATGCCTAGCATCTGTTGTTTTGTTACTACTCTTGCACTTAGGAAATGCAATTAGAAGAAAATAATGTCCTGCCATAGATTTTCCCAGTATGATTACACTATTAAATATATTACAATTTATTGAAGATTGTTGATTAAAATAGTTTCTCTGGTGTTAATTTATTACTTGATATATATGTGTACGTACACATATAAGAGGAAATACAAATTATTATTGATTACATTTATATATACACTCAAATATGCACATTTTGGGCATGCATATTTAAAATTTTCTTAGACAATTTTGTTTAAATACAGTATTAAAAACGATCTATTTGTCTCTCAGGCTGTAGCTAATCATATACACCTTACTATAAGCAGTATGATAAAATTTTCTTTTTTTTTTTTTGTAATAAATGCAAAATTATTTGGGGATTTCACATTTTAATGATAATCCTATCACCTCCACTTCTGTTAATGTAAAGTGTTATTGAGTAGTTGGTGTTTAAAATTACAGTTGACCAGTTAACTAGATGGCAGAACTCATATGTCTCTGGAGAAAAATACTATATTTGAGAATGTTAATTGATACAATAACTCAAATAATGTTTTTTTAAATAATGTTAAGAGTAGCATTCTTCTCTCATTTCCCCAGGTGTCAGACAAGAGATATCATGCTGACTTCAGTAAATGTGATTCACGTTTACATCAGTAGTAATCAAGATTGAATTGTTCCTTTATCTACCCAATTATCTGTCTCCCTGCCTATCAGTCCTCCCCCTCTCTCTGTCTCACTGCATAGGTAGACAGATACAAGTGCACCAGCTAAACATTTAAAGAAACCTTTGAAATTAATTTGTAAATATTGTAATACTATGAAATGTAAAATGAAGGGCTGTGCTTTCTTAGGAAGGATTTTAGCTGATATTTTTAATTCTAAAAAGAAGAGATTTTAGAAGCATCATGGTTACCATGAGTATCTGTATATCCTTCAGGCCTTGGTATTCACATGCAAAGTGAAAAAAAATCTTCTTTTTCATAGAGTTAGAAGACTTCTCTCTTATACATGTGTGATTGTTTAGGAATGGTATTGATGCTAGATAAAACAGAAAAACCATAACCCGCTCCCTCCCCTGCCCACCTCTGGTGAGAGGGACAAAAGCAGAAATCTGAGTTATGAACAACATGCTGGAAACAGCAATGATGTAAGAAAAGGAGCAGTAACAGCAACAATATAAACAGCAAAAGTATTTTTTGGGAGGGTGATTTACGTACAAAGAAACACTCGATGTCTGACCAGCTGGACCCAGCGTCACTTGGTCCCTGAGACAAAAAACAAAATAGCCCCCTGAACCCTCCATGTGCTGCTTCCACCTTTTCTTCCCTAGCAAAAAAATTTTCCTTCATGGAAGTGAGCAATCCATACTTCTGCCTCCCAGCAGTGATGTGCATGGTATAGACCAACAACCTATGTGTGCCCACATGACTTCAGGCTCTGCGCCCTCTGTACCCAGAGAAAATTGGTGCTGTCTGTTGAAAACAAGATACAGGGAAGACAAAGATCTGCTGAACATCATGAAGGAAAATAGCAGATTAAACTAGAGCACTGTTTCATTTTACTAGTGAGATCTTTAACCAAATCTCAGCCTCCACAGCTGTCACATTTTGAATCTGGGTCATGACGAAGCAGTTTGGACAAGAGGACAAGAGGAAAAACAAAAGCAGCACTTAGCCCCTTCAGGTCTACCAGCCACAGAAGATTGCTGGAGCTACCTTACGGTGCAACAGAACTGCTGAAACACCTGTGGAGAGAATTAATATCAAGTCCTCAGTGACAACCTTCCCATGTTTCTTCCCCTATAGAACCATGCTCTTTGTGAATGTTGATTAGCCGATAAATGTAACCATCCTGGTGATCATGAGAGTATGAATGGATAACTTACCAAAGCCTACGGAACGATGCATTGCCATAGAAGATATGTGAGCTGTAGTGTTTTGCAAGGTTCCTCAGGTCTGACCTGACCAGGACTACATGTTAAGTATCATCCAGTTCTCCCATATTATTTAATATAATGTTCAAAATTTTAACATATTCTCATCCATGCACAGACCTGCAAAATAAATAGATGTGCCGTGGGATTTTCAAGAATACACCCTATTTTTTATTGATCACACAGGGTAGATGGGTACTCTGGGACAGAAATAGAACCTGTTTTGGTTGTTTTTCCACATGTTACTGTAAGTTTGCTCAATGCACTGTGGGGTTCTTTTTAGGAGAGGTGCCTGAGTTTAAGGATGTTTAGCCATCTGTTTTTCTAGTTTCTGTGTTTCTGGTCAGGTGGAATCTTCCAGGGAGAGAGGGACTACACCTACAAGATCTCTACAGTGGGATACTTGTGGTGACAGTGAAGAAACAGGCTGGTGAGAACCAGAGATAAACATCATTCAGAAGTGGGGTTGTGTTCCATAACAACAACAACAAAGACTTTTCAACAACGCAGATCAGAAGCAAATATTGAGTTTTTGGGCAGAGGTTAGCCTTGAATTGCTACCAAAATCAAAAAACACAAGAGAGTGAGATAAAAATGTGGAGGTTGACTTGAGTAGTCTTTCCTTCATGCCCTGCGTGGTAACTAGAAAGAATGAATGGATTAGCACACGCTTGCTTTGGATCTGTTTCAAAGAAAAAAGATAATTGCAAGTTAATGTATCAATTTCTGATAATTTCAAAGAAGACCATGCCCAAAAGCACACTGTTCCCAAGTTCAGTAGTCACGTTTACTGGGAAGCTATTGTACTTAGCTGATAGCTTGAAAACACTCTGTTTGACATGTGTAACGAAAAAACACAGCACATGAAATGCCTCAAGGAGATTGTGCTCATACACAGAACTGTTTGTCAGTACATTCCCTGTGCCCAAAACCTGATGCAGTCATATTAAATAACATTGCTATGTGTCTCTATGTACATATATGATGCTCTTAAGTATCTTCTTTGCCCATCTCTATTTGCCATTTTCTCTCAGATTTAAAAATTATTGTAACAATGCTTTGTAAAATTCTATCTCTTGACAAGATTAAAAGAACTGAAAACATCTTTAAAATCTGAAGATGCTCCCTGGAGCAATATATTGTTAGAATGTATTGCAGATAAAATTTTCATCATGGACAGCATAAAGAAATTAAGGTGTTGTAAGTGTATTAGGTGGGTTAAAGGTTGAATTCCAGTGATAGAATTAAATGGCTTCTACTGTTTTAAAGCATCTTCAAACAATAAAATACTCAGAGTCCAAGTGGTACTCTGTTCTGAGTGGCGTATGTTGTATGTCATCTCCCATACCATGTATTTTTGAACTAATTTAAAAGCTGGAACAATTTACTGATACGTAATTCTAAATAATTGAAAATATTGTTTTCTACTCAAGTGCTTCATTATGTAAGAGAATAGAGAGGACGATTCTAATTCTTTATATTAATCTTTCAAAATCCATAATAATGAGAAATGCATAATTTATATAGTGTCAGTTGGGGATTTTTTTTATACCAAATATGCTAGTTCCTTTCTGCTTTTGGCCATGAAAGAAAACAAAGAAGCTCTTGCCAGTTTGCCATTAAACTGATATTAGATGTTTGCTCTGGGTAATGGTTAAACCAAACTAAATCCAAACTGGTCAGCTCTGTCCTGCCCCTGCAGTTTTTTATATAAGCTTAGTTTTTGCAAAGGGATAGTGCAAATAACTTGATAATGACACTAAGACACTTCCAGAGAAAAAAGATGGAGCTGTTCAGAGGACTAGGCATTTTTTTCCACAGCCGTGTAGATCTGTTTTGGAAAGGGTCCATCTCATAGAATCACAGAATAACCTGAGTTGAAAGGGATCCGAAGGGATCATCGGAGTCCAGCTCCTGAGGAAAGGTACTGGTGTCACATGAAATAAAAATTAAAGATATACATCTAAGATCTACATCTAAGGAGGCATTACTTGGACTTAGCCACCAAAGGCTTGCATAGATCAAATGAAAAGCACCCAGATGCACGCTGTTTTTTCCCAACACGTCTGCTCTGCTTCTCTTATTTGTGCTTGTTCATTCCACCTGAGAAAGTGACTAGCATTATTGAAATGTGTCTCACTGTTCCTATTCACAGTCAGTGCATGCCTGCCTGACACACTGATTATAGCTGCTCATTCATAGAATCCCAGAGGTGGCTGCTGACCTTCATGGTATTAATTGATATAAATATCTGTCTCCGCAGTACACCTGACCCCTACCGTGTTCAGCATCAGTGTTGTGACCTTTGCAGACTGGACAGCAACAATTTACTTATGGAGGGAATCTTAAAACTTTTTGAGTCAGAATACCGAGGGCTGTCCATCTATGATGTGGAATGGGTTTTGGTCCCTGAATACATCTAAGAAGCTTCTGTTTGGACTTTTTTATTCCACTGTATAGGAACAGTCCCAGTAGTATCCAGAAATAATCTAAAATTTTCTTCAAATACTCCTGGTAGCTCTTGAATGACAGCAGAGAGCCAGTGCAAAAGCAGCATACACTTAGCAAAAGTAGAAACAAAATCAGCAAATATTGTTAAGACTTTTCTGAAGTTGCTGCAAAAGTTTTCTCCTAATAATCAAATATGCATTTAGTTTCAGTACCAGTTTCACACATCCACAACCTTGAAAGCGAGTAAGTACAGGGAGAATTTCTTTACATTATTCATACATTCATGTTACTTGTGATACTTGCACTATTAGTGATTTGACCTTACATTAAACTTTCACTTGCATTCTCTATATTAACTGAAGATTTTAGCCCAGCTTTCAGTTTGTACTCTTGCATAAAAACTTATCATGGATCTTGTATGTGTTTGCAATAATTATGTCAAGCAGAAAAAATATCTGTCTTCTATATCCCCATTTGGTTGGGCAGTTACTGTATCTCAGCATTGTTGAAGACCTTGGAAGCATGTTGAATTAGAGAATGCTGATGGAGGCCAAAATGCACATTTTCCCACTGTCATGCTACTGTTCTCAGAGCACATGAAAACTTGTCTTTGCAGCAAACAAAGGAGAAACGAATAAAAATAAATTAAGCACTTTTCTGAACTTGTGACCCTCTTGTGTAAGGGATTTCCCTGTGTGTTTTTGTATGTGTGTGTGTGTGTGTGTGTGTGTGTGATGTCAATAGCTTCTCATTGCTGAATGACATTTGATTAATTATAGCAATTAGCAATCACTTTGTGTCAATCACTGGATACTAACGTTGCTATAACTCCAAAGTACAGCAAATGCTAGCAGCCATCAAATCTCATATCTCATACCATTTAAGTTCTTTTTAACCATTATCCAAAATACGTGGTGACTCTTCTGGCAACCGCGATGTGAAAGCAGACCCAAACAGCAATTCAGAAATGACCCAATTCAGCTCACCCTTCCTCAAATGTATAATACATTCAAGACTACACTGAGAATATATAATGAAGCCCATTTTCTTCAGCAAACAATTCAAGAAAATAAGAGAGTATCAATGTGACCTGGAAGGTGTTTCGTCTTTTTTTCCCCTGAAAAATTTGCCATAACATCACTAGCTACATACTTGAAGGAATTGACTTTGGAACTGATAAAGGAATTTGATATAATACACATTTTTGCCATGTTTTATGGAATTATGCAACTAAATTACATTAATTACAGCACTTTAAATATATGTTGGAATAAGAGAGGTACTAATGGGGAGAAGTTCAGACACTAGTAAATAATTTAAAACTTGCATCTTGCTCCTCTTGGACAAAGCTTAGGACAAAAAAACATCATCCAGGCCTAATCTCCTAGCTTGAACTGCAAACAACAATATTGTTGGGCTTTATCTTTACAGCAGTGTGAAATTACGTGGTTCTTATTTGTGTTTACTCTGATAAATTTTCATGAAATACGTCTACAGAGAATTTCCCTGATAAACATAAGGTGTATAATGTATTTTTGAAAGGGTGATTTTTTTCTGAATATGTTTGGGTATTTTTTATTTATCTATTTAGTGACATTTTGACGAGGAACTTTTTCCTGGCATATTGAAATTTTCCAATATAATGGAAAAGTATACAAATAGAAAAATATGAAGCCAATTTCTTTATAGATAGTATGAATGTTTCCCCTTCTGGAAACATGGAGGCCATCCATAAAGGTTTACCTAAAAGTAGATATTCCCTTTAAGATTTATAGTAAACTATGTTCAGAGGTGAAGCAAACAGTACACTTCAAATTAATTGCCAGTTTTCTCAGGAGAGCAATTTTGAGAAAGGATATGTACCAAGAGCAAAACCAAGGATGTTTCAGGAACTTGCCTGAGTTCTCTTTATGCTTATTGTTCCATGGTTATACTAACAAATGCAAGTTAAACATATAAATAAATATATAGATGAAAAGAGATTGAGATTTTAATATTTACTCTTCCTTGTATGACAGAATGTTTTTTTCCAAATTTTTAGAATGTTTATTCCACTTGAACAGAGTGGTTTTTTTGTTCTAAAGTAGTACGTGGAAGCAGGGTACTCCAAAGAGAGGTGCTTTCCTCACTTGCAAACAAGACAAAGAGGGAAGAGCAATTCCATTTCAGACTGGAATAGAGGTCTTGCCATAAAAGAAGTTGGTTTTTCACTTGCAACTGCCAGAAAGTGGAACTGCTCAAATGAACTAAATATAGAAAAATTATATTGGAAAAATCTACACATAGTTGTAGGGGAAGGTGGTAAATGGCATCTGCACACAGGACACAGGAATTGGAAATAGAAGGCTTAGTTTTTATAAGGATGAAAAAGAATACTCATTGAAGATCTGCACTTTCTGTAGCATTGGTAATCCATCATGTAAGATAAAAATGCAGGTGCAGAGATGCTGGAGTGCAGAATTCTGGGACTAGCTATTGGCAAAATTGCTCTCTATATGTCAGTCTTGAGTTTGGTTTAAACACTGACAGTCAGAGAGGCAGAGAGGCAACTGAAGAGCTAAAGGTGTAATAAAATGTTCCTGGTTTGTGTTAGATAAAATTGAGTCGCTTTCACAAGGAAGGCTTCACTTGAGACTTTTTGAGGATTGCTGCTTAGGAAGGTACAAGGTACCTTAGCCTTTGGAAAGAAAATCTGACCAAAGATCCAGTGTTTTTGATGCAATGTGAAGAGTTCTTGATGGGCTGAATTTCAATGCAGGAAGCAGCTAAAGACAAAAATGGCAGCCTGAAGCCCTGCATCCAGTTCTGACTTTGACAGATGTCCCACTAAGTATCTTTATCCTAGTGTGAGATGTTTATTGTGGTTTTACCAAATCAACACAAAGCCCATAAATTTTACTTTCAGAGTTTCCATCAAGGTGCTTGAACATTGCCATTTAGGCACAATTTTAGTTATGCTGTGGTTCAGCTGTGTGAACATGGGAAAATAAAGGGGTGAAAATAAAATGCTCCTTGTATGCTCTGTACTTCCAGTACCGCTCAGCTGAGCTGACACAAACAGGGAGGTGTAATTCACTGTAGATGAAAGCTAGCAGCATAATCTTTATGATTTAGCACTAAACAAAAACAATAAGAGCTCTTGGTCTTCGCCAGCTTCATTCAAGCACCATGGAGACAGGTGAGTTCACATCACCAGTTCAAGTCTTTCACCTTGCCATTCTCAGGCTCCCATTCCCCCTCTCTCTGCTCTTCGTTCACTATGGTAACAACACATCTCATATCTACAGAAAAAGAAAATATCTGTCTATGGCGTCAATATCCACTGGGGGTGTTAAAGTTTGGACTGTGCAAAGCACTAGAACATGGCAGGGCTTTGTGACCTGACAGAGGTTGTCCTTCTGCTTGGTCTGTGGTCCCCAAGGGTTCCCATTGGAAGAACAAGACCCTGAGGCTGTTCATTCACCCTGTGGGCAGCACTTAGCTGGGAAATATCTCAGGTACCTTTCTCCTCCTGGCCAGCCATGGGATCTGCTGCTCAGGGTCTCAAATGTCAAAATCTAACTTGGATGAGAAATCCTTTCCAGAACAATACCACAAAGGATTGCAAAGCTATTCAGGCAGTGGAGAAGTGCTTACAGTTATTCTCTGGTCCTTTACTTATAAATGCTGCCAGAGGACACATGGAATAGAGGATTCTTTCAGCTTAGCTGAGAAAATGAAGTTATATGAGAAAGTTAGGGACAACAGAAAGATTTTTGGATTTATCCAGTGTTTAGGATTTTGTTTTTCAGAATGGGGAAGGATGGAAAAGGGAGACCATCTTCCTGGATCCTATCCATATTTTAAAAAATTTCTTTAATCATGTTTCTAAGTGAAAAAATATATTAAATTAAAGTATTTTATTATTAAAGATATTAGAAAAAATAATTTTAAAATTTTCTACTCTTTTTGACCCTTGGTATTGACTAGGTTCAGTTTTAACTAAGAATAATATTGTTCTGGATACTTCTTTTTCTAGATTAGCAAAATGATTCAATGATAAACATCTTTTACTCAAGAGTATTGAGCACAACATGTTTAAATACTTGTTAATGTAAATTTTAATTTAATAAACACTGATTTTATTCACATTTAATTTATAGATGCTTATTTATGATGATTTTATTTGTAAGTTGGTTAGATTTAATTCCAAAGATTTTCACAATTTGTGCTTGCTCCATTACTCTTCACTTAGGTTACATCTTCTTCCTGCCTTTATTGACTGAATTTGAAAAATAAGTTAACTGAAATGCCAGAATTTCAGAATTTTAGTGATACAGAAATTCCAACTGAATTTCAGGCCTGCATTTTTGCCTCCTCATTTTCTGTCTGAATTCTCTCCCTCAGAATTATTTTTCAATTTCATGTAGTGCATAATCAGGGGATTAGGAAGCCAGTGTTAGCCATTGCCCTTGTACATTTTCTACTTGGGGGAAAAAAAAAAATATGGAAAGTGGTAATGCCTGTGGGGCTGTGTTTAAAGGTTGTAACTGTCCATAATGGAGACTCTGAATTTAATATTTTCATTGTTTTTACAAGATATTGTTGCTGCACAATACATGTCATGAAGTCAAAGAAAACCTGTCAGGAGAAACTGAAAAGACTGAGTTTTTGTCAAGACTGTGACAAGAGGATACCCATGGTAAGTTTTATCATCCAGGTAAACCCTAAACTAGCCATAATTTGCTGGAACTGATGCCACCCAAACTCTCTGTTTCAGTTCAGCTGCAGAGACTTAGTCAGTGCCAGCTTTCCTCCTTTTCATTATTTTTCTTGTATTTTTAAAGCACAGGAGAAATTAAACTTTCAACTGTTGTGTAACATGAGACTGGACCAAGACGTAGACATTCCTTCTGAGAATTAACAGAGGAAACAGGGCTGGCTAAAGAAAGAAAATTATTTATTTTTATTTTTTTCTAGGATATTTTTCTTGAACTATTTTCTCATTGCTTTTGACATGAGGAGAAATCACAAATGTTTCTTAATGGATGGCTTTGAGATTCAGCTGTTGTGTATAAGAATTTATCTGAATGACAAAATACCAGAGTGGATAACTGCTTGTGCAGTTGTCCCAAAAAATATTGCTGTCTATCAGAACCTTTCTGGAGGATGGGGTTTTGTGTGAAAGATGAATATCCACGTTTTGTACATGAAGCTAAGTAGAATATAAAGTCTGAAATCTTTGATAATACATAGGTAAACTTTTGCATTTCTCAGTCGTTTCTGAGGAGGAAAAGAAAATTGTACCTATATTAATATAAAATTACCTAAACATTCTCAGTCACTCATTCCTGAGAAAAGGCAGAAATTTTTATTTGAAATGGAAGAATTTTTAAGTTTTGTGGGATTCTGCTGACATCAAGATGAATGGTATTTCTGTATGGAGATATGTAGTTGTGGTCAAAGAATCATAAAGATTATTCCTGGAGAAGTAAATAGTCAATGACTGCAATACAAATATCTGCTCTAAGTCCAGAAAAAGACTTATTATTTTGTATCATAGTACATGAAAGGAAAGCTTCACAGAAGACTTAAGCATTTTCTGCTTCTAAAATGGTCTTACTGCTAATTTTCTTGTTTTAATGGTGAACATAATATTGCCTTCCCAAATATAATGGCAAGTAAGCTGGTCCCTCTAGTCTCTCTGTGTTAAATTACTCCTCAGTTCCACACCCAAGACCAGCCTCCCTTCTGGTCTTTCAGACTAATTTCCTTGCAGTTACTCTGGGAAAACCAACATGTCATTCTTTTTAATCTCTTCTTTATGAGTGTTCTGCACTGCACAGTTGACATGAGAGTCCTGATCTACATCTGGCATTACCTGACTGACACAGAGATTGGATTTAGCTGGAGTAAAATGACACACAACTGGTATTGCCAGCACTTGACCTTCTCATTTTCATATCCTTGGTGCAAGTCACTACTTTTAAGCACTAAAAAAACACAAAAAGGATGAATATAGGTCATTTTTACAACCTAAATTTTCACCTTTTTAAATCTAACTTCTCAACTCTTTAAATTATTTTAAATACCTTTGTGGTATCCTCCACTTTTCTACCAGAGTTTTACACTATTATTTACATTCTATCTGTCTGCCTGTCTGTGTATCTCAGGGCAGTAAAAGTGAAAAGCAGAAAGCCTCCTGTTTGTGTTATGTAACTGTCTTCTTCTGGCAGCTGGGTCCAACATGCACCTCTGTGAATGTTGCCATGGAGACTCCAATTTAGGAGCAGCTGGATTTGAGAATTTCCAGCCCAGCAATATGTGACAAAACAAATACAGAAATTAAAGTGGTGCCTGCCCTTCAGATGGGAGTCAGGCAGGTTTGCTAGACCAGGCTGGAAGTGGGGCTGGAGGGGGAAGGATGTTGCTTGCGCAAGTGATTAATTAATGCATTAAAGCCCTTGTTATTCTTCTCTATAATTTTGCTTTTCTCTCCAGCTGTTTTATGAAACAGAATTAATGTTAAATGATAGCTCTTTCTGACTAAATTACTGCAGTAGCATCCAATGTACACAGTTTCTACCTTTCCCCTGAAACTGAGCCCAATATGTGCTCTGCCCTCCGGATGATGATTCACTAATGCAGTAGTTTGTACAGCAGACTTTATAGGTATTTGTCTCCTGGTGATGCCCAAAAATATTTGCTTATTTTTAGTTCTGTGATTCCATTTTGTTTCTAGCCCTTCTCTCACAGCAGACTTTGACAAAAGCTATTGACTACAAGAAAAAAGATAGAAATAACGTACTAGCATATTAACACAGGGAGACAGCACTTACAATTTTTTTCCTAGATTAGGGGTAAACCAATGCCCTAAGGGTGAATAACTTATACCAGAAATCATAATAACCTTTGTCTCAGTATTTCACAAGAACTATTTTATAGGCAAGACTTGTTTGACAATATTCTTTGTGGGATTTTTTAAACATTAATTTGAAGAGGTATTTCTGTACATTTTCCATGTTTTGGTTTTTATTCCTTTGCTTTGCAACTCAATATCTTGTGAGTTTTCCATTCGGTAGAATGATTGACAGAGTTTTGGATTAACAACTGCTGTTTTCTTGAACACTGTTATGAAAAAAAATATGAGACTGGAATTTAGTTTAAAAAAATGTAAGTAACAGAAAAGTTGGGGTTTTTCCACTGATATTATTTTGCTGGTGTTGACCTTAGTCCACATTTTTTATGTAGGTCTAACTTTGCTCTGACAACATCCTTTCTAAGAAAGAAGAGTGGCTTATTTTGCTGACAAAACGTAATGATGGTGCTACTTCATTGCTTGTTTGAAAAAAATATGCGTAGGTAGAAAATGCATGTTGTGATCAATCAGTTCTGTATTGTTCCTTCAGGGAACAAATGTTTTTTAAACCTTTAATTGAGAATACAGTTAATATGAAGGACCACTGTACAGAGGGAGCTAGGAAGATAAAGCTTCTAAGAACAGGATCGGTTGAGGCTGCCACCACATGACCAAGAAACCTGGGTGACTAAGAGCTCCTTGAGTGGTATCACTCTTCAAGAAGTAGGGAGCAGGAGCAGTCAACAAGTGATCTTCAGTGACCTGGGCCTACAGAAGGATCATAATTCAACACTCCCTTAATCTCAGATCTTAAAAATTACAAGCTGCCTCTTTGCCCTTAGAGATTATTGAGGCTTCTCAGTGCTGGAATTGTGTCCCAAAGAGCCTCTCCTCCCTTTGTGGGTTCCTCCCTCTGTATCATACTGGGATACTGTGCACTTCTCTGCCACAATGCCTTGTGGTCTTCCCACAACACTGCCCTGAAGTAACAGTGGCCTCCAGAGAACACAAGTGAGACAAAACCAAACAGGTCCATGCAAAGCACTGCATTTGAGGAGGCATATGTTCCTATAAGAACAGTGTTCTCATAAATGTTCAAAGTAAGAACAGAGAGAAAATGCCTTAGCAACCAACCTCACCAAGATTCACCTTCCATCAGTCCTCTGCTCTAAATCTGCAAATTACTCTTTTATTCCAGCAAAATTGTTTAGATGATGGTCCACATTCTCTAGGTAAAGGGTAAATAGGTTTGCTTCAACAGGAATGAAAGGCTCAAGGTATTCAGTATTTTGTGCACAGTCAGGCAGAACCTAGAAAGGTGAAATATAAAGGAAAGTGGGGAAGCACTCCTGTGCTACTTGGAACTTCCTTGATTGCCTTTATCAGCAATGCTGTAAATTTTTTTCTTCCATTGCCTAGCAGTGTAGCGTCATAGTTTAAGACTTGAAAATCATGAAGAAGTAACTCAGTATTTTATTGACTACTAACTGTGGGTAAATTCTAGAGATTTATTGGCAAACTATGTATCTGACCTCATTGCCATAACTTACTATGAAAGAAGTTTATAGGCACAATTAGGCTTGTCCAGAAATTTTAAGATACAATAGTGGATAAAGTACTGATATGTAATTTATGTTTTGCAAGCTGAAGCATTCTGTGGCTTCCTGAAGTCTCTGTTACCTGAATAGAATTAATAAAATCTAAGACAGCAGAGTCTACCACGCAATTATTTTTCTAAGAACATATTTTGCACCTTTCTAACTGCTTAAAAATGTGCTATTTAAGTACTGAACAGGCATATTAGATTGGGTGATGATATCCATTCAAAACTTCAAGTCATATTCTGTATTTCATATTTCATTTGTTCTTCCAGTTGCAGCTATTCTACACTTTTGTTCTCATTGGAGGTTAGAGAAGCAAAACATCAGTTATTTGTACCCTGTCATCAGACTGTTAGCAGGTACCAGCAGACTTTGTTCCACGAGAAAAAAATCTCTCCTGCTGTCTCAACAGAACTGTCTCCTTGCATCTGTGCCACCAGACCATGGTAGAAGAGAAACAAATGAGGGAAAGCATATGCCAGACCTCATGGATCTTGGCTTCTCATCATTCCTCCTCAAAAAATGTAATATCAAGTCAATCTTCAACTTCTGTGCCCTTCACTGGCCTCAGCCTTGTAAAAAATCTAGGAGAATTAAAATTTGTTTTTATAAAACTCCATGTATATTTCCAATACTATGTATTTTTTTGAGAGAAAACAATGATGAAACATAGTACTAGTTGAGATAATGGCCAGAAAAGCGTTTACAGTGAAAACATAAGATCATATATGCTTCACAACTCAAGAAAGCACATATTCCTTCATATTCTAGGAATGCATGAGGCTGGCAAATCATTGTAATGGAAGAACACAACTCTTGAATGAAATCATTGCACATATTTAAAACCAAAGATAAATATATATGCAGACCTTCCTCCTAGCCACTCATCTATTTAGTTCAATCTGTCCACTAAGCATTCGTATTTAATTTGCTTTTTTTCCAGGATTATTTCCAAATCTTTCACCACTAACTTAAAGAGTCTAAGTGATCCCTGTCATCAAAAGAAGTAGAGAAGCAGATGAGAGGGGAAAATAATATGGGAGACAACTGTATAACCTAAGATGACAGTGTTTTTGAATATGAATAAACCTTTTTTTTTTTTTGACAATGATATCAGAAATCAAATGAATACTTGCTTAATGACATGAACAAACAGACATGTAGAAAAATGTTATCAGTGATTCAGAACAACTGACTTTAAAACAGACTTCAGGAATATGTAAATAAGTACATGCATTAGGCAATATCAATATTTACATAATCATGTGCAGAGCACTTAAACGATAATAATAATTCTAGTGTTTATAGGTAATCAGAGGAAAACCTAAGTAAAACACATCAGTTTGGTAGCAAAATAGTATGTATAATGCCTTAGAAATATTCATTCAAATCATATGCTGTCAAATGTTACAAATTCGATTACAGATGGTAAAAGAATCCTTCAAAGACTGCTGCAAATTTAAATATACAGAGTACACACAGCACAGCTTTTGGATAACACACTACTCTCAGTAATGGATATAATCAATAAAATGTTTTTAGAATGCATCTTAATGTTTGGTTATAAACATATTTCTTTTTTATGTCTGTTAGAAGGCCAGGATCTAACCTGCAGCTAAACCATGCTTCAGATCTAAACCATGCAGCTCCTGATTGATGCAATTTGGAGGAAAAATAACATTTTTTTTCTCCTTAGATTTTAATATCCAAACCAAGAGGCTTACAGAGGTTTGGGAAAGTAAGCACAGAATAATGGGGGGCAGTGACAGTATATGCAACTAAGATTAGATTGTATTACAATTGTCATGAGATAAGATGCTGTTTCTGTATTTTAGATTTTTCTGCTGTTTTTTCTCTTTAATCCACTAAGTCTTTCTCAACCCACAATTCTTCAAAAGTATAGAACAATTTCTATCTCCATTTCTTGTTCAAGTCAACCGTAAAGAAAAAAATTTGTAGAAAAATAGAAAAAACTTGTTTTGTTTGGCCTTCTCATGAGTAACAAAGAAATTCCTCTGTAATTAAGGAGAAACATATGAAAAAATGGCAGAAAATCATTTGAATAAGTGTATTTAACAGGAACTTGGTGAAAAAGAGGAAAAAGCAAAATAAGTACAGGGGATGTGAAGCATTGGGAAGAAGCAAGAGACTTTATAAATGAGACCAAAATGGTTTGGGGAAATTGAAGAGGAAACAAAGTCATCAGGAGTATGTTTTCTGACAGGATCCATGAGCTCAACATATTACAAATGTAATAAAACCTACCATTATCATGTTCTATATATAAGACAGAGGGGATAAAATTTGTAATAATGATGAAAAGGAAAATTAATTCAAAAAGTACTTTGGTGTGTTGAAAGAGTGAGAATTTACGTTTTCATGTGGTAAAGATGAGGAATTCAATCCTTGGTGTGATTCATCAAAACCAAGATGTTTTCTGGGATGCATGAATATGTTTGAAGTTCTTACATGCTGTCTGTTTTAAGTGGTAAATTGAGATTTTTGAAAACTAACAATTTTGGTGGTTTAGAACCAGCGCAACCACTCCCCTCTGTTGAGAAAGACAAAAGGCAGAGATTATGGAGTGAGATGAGAAAAAATTACTGGAAACAGCCATGAGATATGAAAATAAACAGCAACAATGTTTATAACAGAAGTATACACAAAGTTTCACCCGAGCTGGTGCAGCCCCAAGACAATGCCCAGACCCTCCACACCCATTCTTTTTTCCTGGCTGCTCACCACACTTGCTCCATGGGAAAGGAACTTCTTTTTCTCCCTTCTAGGAAGCAAGAGTCCCTTTTCCCCACCCCTGGCCATAATGGAAGATATTATGGGATAACACATCATCTTGGCCACACCCTGACAGCTCCAGACTCTTCCCTCTCATGCCTACTGTGAAAAATGAACCCTGTCCTTGGCTGAAATCGGGACAATTATGAAATATTATCACAATAACTCTTAAAATTTTGTTTGGAATTGCAGAGAGCAGAAAGAAAGGAAGAAGAAAAGAAGAGAAAGAAGTGCTCACCACAATTCCTAGTAGACTGAAAATTTTCTTTCCATTGCCAACACTTTAAGTGGGCTTACAAAGTGGGTCATAAATATGGTTACTATGGTTGCAATACCAGGTGGATTAACTGAGAAGCTGATAAAGAATAATATTAATAAAGGACATGAAATGACAGAAACATTTATTGCATCAACACCATTCTGTTTAGAGTATTTAGCTTACTGTCCCATTATATCTTAATTTTAATTTTTTTTAAAAAAAAAATCACATTCAGGACCAGCAAAATTCAGGCAAATGGATTAATAAGTAGTCAGTTGATTTATCAAAGTGGGGAAATACACTAAACTGAACTAGAAGTGGCTAGTAGTGACAGAAGAAGATAAATTGAGCAATGCTGATTTAAAAATGAATGTGATATAAGACACATCTCTGAATTCAACATTGTTCAAAGAGATACTAAAATACAGAGACCACACTTCCTGTATACATGTACTTCAAAAAGCTGGAATTGAAAATAATGAAATGGAAAAGGAAATGGTACATGAAAAAGCCATAAGAACACATTAAGGGCTAAAGAAATTTAGGTTTATGTGTTCTACCCTATTAGAATATTGAAATTAAGACCATGAGTTGATTTGGTCATATCAAATACTTAGCTTTGCTGGATAAGACATTAATCCTTCAGTGTTTAAAGACAACAGCAAAGATGCTTGGGATTTAATGAATCATGCTCAAAATGGAATACCATTATTTTCCTTATGACAGAATATGAATAAATATCAGAACATGTGAAATGGATTTTCTGTCTTTGACTGTCTTCAGCTCAGACTCTTAGTCCTTCTAAACAAACTAGTTTTTGCTCTCAGTGAAGGAAAAAAAACTCTGAAATGTGATGGTCCATGTTATGAAGTGCATCAGACTAGTTATGATAAACATTATTGGTCTTAGAATATGAATTTGAGAGCTTAGTAATAAAGGAAAATAAAGATATAATATCCCCATTGTTAATCAAAGCAGCTTAATAGGGAACATGAGACTGCAGTTTGAGCCCAATGAGCCTTGCCATCAAGTCCAAAGACTTGCAGTTAAAATACAGCATACAGTGTAATCGTCCCATTTCTGGGAAAGTCAGAAGTTTAACGGCAGCCTGTTTGTATACATTAAATTGGGGAACTGAAACAGAGTCCCAGCTTCAAGGTTTCAGCGCATGCCAAATTGCAGTCCATGTCAGTATCAGACATAGAGTGATCACATGCCCTGAGCTGCCTCAGGTCCCCGTGGCTCCCACCTTCAACGGGAGCAGGAAGAAAACTGCAGCATCAGCAGCAATTTGGATAATTGTGGATGCTACAAAGCAAGCCTGAGCTAAAGCTACTTGGGAGATCCTGGTTCCATATCAATTTCCTTACCGGAGTGCAACCATAGCTTTGCTATCAAACTCCACTACACCTGTTGGTATCTTCTGCTGTAACTTGATTGGTCACCAGCTATTGGTGTTAGTCTTCACAGAAAAAATATGGAAGCTGATGTACCTCAATACTTGAGGCAGCATTGAAATCTGTCTCTATACTCCACAAACCCCCACAGAAATACATCCCTGGAGCCAGCATTGCAGAACACCTGGTGTACATTCTGCACAGTATATATTTTAAAGGTTTTAATTTGAAAGATTATTTTCAGTCCTACTTTACATATTTCACTTATGATCATAAACTTTCATCAGCATTTAGTAACAGGATGTCAAGGCAATATGGCATATGCTTTCTAATTGGTATCACAGTCTTGCATTGAAGTGGAATCTACTTTAGAGGCATCTGCCTACTTAGTGTGTTATAAACAGAATATATCCTTTTTCCTTCTGCTTGAAGGATTACATAAGTACTTTTTGCTGTTATATTTAAAGGGCTTAAAATCAATCCTGTAGCTGGATGTTTTAAGAATATCAACACAGGAATAACCTCCCCCACCTAAACCAGACATTATTATTAAATCTTTCTTGTTGTTACTTGGGTTGCATTCATGATTGGTATGCACAAAAAGTGGAAAATGTTATTCAGCTTGTCTACTTCTGAGTCTAGACTTTTGTTTTGCCTACTGTAGTTACATAAGACAATGACCATTAGAAGTGATTATTTAAATCAGGTTTACTTCTAAGAATCTGACACATACTTCTTTCCCTCGCTAGTCTGACCTAACAAAACCACAATTAAAATCAGGAGTTAAGCTGAAAAGTGAATTCCACATGCAGGACCTTAAATTAACTGCCAGGTTATGTCAATACAGTCATAAATTTCTCGAGTCAAGAAGTGGACTGAATTCTACTGAAGCTGTGATCTCTATTGCCCCTCCATTCATCTGCACTGACAGCAATATGTCAGCCTGGACAGACTTCTGTTTTACAGGATTCTCTCTTGCTTTATGTGACCTAAGATGCCTTAGGAAGGACCCTGCTTGGTGACTCATCTGGACCAGATGATATTACCACAAGACAAATTTTTTTTTGCTGGGAGGGAGGTGTGGCTAGGACAGGACAGTAGCTGTTCCCATCCACATCATGGCCTGATGGTGCTATCAGTTCAGATGTTCTACAGCGTGATCCAAACCTGAATGTAATTGCAGCCTGGCACTGAGTATTCTGATCATGAGTCTCTCAGCTCAAGCTTAGTCACAAGCTTCAGATATCAAATAACTACCCTTATATCTTGTATATACTCTTGGGAAATCTGTGTGCTCCTGGCATTTAAATAGAGGGCTTGATTTCCAGAGATGTCAATCATTAAGTGATTTCAGTGATGCCCACTGAGGAGCTGGTACTCAGAATTTTTAAAAACATAGGCATTAAAATTCAAGTGGCTAAATATGAATTTAATAGTTTAACTACAGACAGAAAATGTTTGACTATTTCTACTTTCATTCTCCCTAATATTAAGGAAAGTACTTTTTTCTTATTATAATAATGATTTTAGCAACATACCATTAAGATTCAGTCAAGCAATTTGTACTCCTGTTGCCAGGCATTTAGGTTATGCTTACAGTGTAGTACCTTATAGAGAAAAGAGATAATCTCTAGAGAAACTGTGCTGAGACCTGAAAAGATTATGTACTTTAATATTCAGCATTTTTCTGTGAATTTAGTATCCTTCCTCTGACATGTAGCCCGCAAGTGTTCATTATTACTACATAACACAAAGAGTTCCACAGGTCACTGCAGATGGAAGGATTTTCACAGGTCATTCACTAAAAGGATCAGATATTTCATCACTAAGTTTGAGCATCATTATAATTCTGTGTTTATACTTGCAAACTCTTTTCCCCTACCATGCCAATTCTTTCATGTCTTTTAATATCTTGACTTAATCAAGGTAAGCTTCTTCTTAAAAATGTGCATTTACAGTTGCAAATTAATAATAAGTTTGGTCTTAATGTTTCAGAAAAGCCTTTAGCTTTTTCATCAAAAAACTTTTGTATGGGGCCAAATTCTGATCTTCCCAGTCATGTAGGTATTCTTGCTCTACAATTAACTGATTCTATATGTAAAAATAAAGTTGTTTCAAAATCATTCAGAGGACAGAAAGTTTTCTCTAAGCATTTTAAACCTTCAATAATTTTTTCTATTTTGCAATTATTTTGTTTTTATTTCATTTTTAAAATATTCGATTAATGCTGTGGGTAGCATGAAGTCATTATTAGAGTTCTACATGAGTGCTTTTTTCAAAGAACATTGCAAACAACTACAATTAGCACTGCTTATGTCTGGAAAGAGACCTTCATATCACAAGCTGGAATTTATCTCCTTGAGAACATTCAGTTTCCACTCACCTTGTTTCCAACACATAGAACACTAAATGAAAATTTAAAAAAAAAAACACTGGCAAGCTAGTGCTGAAGAAACAATGACATATGAAAAACAAAAATACCTTTTCAGTTTTACTTAAGAAGTCATCACTGCTAGGGAAAACCTTGCTGCCAAGATAAATTTAGAACCAACCCTTGATATTTTCTGTTCCTGCATAAAAGTATGAACACTGAACACTTAGAGCCTACTGTGCTGTCAAATAATCCAAGGCAAACCATGCAGTACATTGTTGTTTCCAAAATGCAAGCCTGTAGGAGACAGAAGAACTATTTCAAATCTTCTTTGAAACGATCAGCTCCTCTGACAAATGGAATTTTGAAGAAGAGTCTTAAAGAGTGATTGTACTTTTTCTCCCAAAAAGTCAAATTTCACTCAACAGAAAAAAGGAAGCATAGAGAGCTTAATATAGCTTCTGTATAAATACAGTCAATAACAGTATACTTGTGATAACTGCACAGTTACACAGATAGAGATTAAGAAACTAGCAATTCTTTCTTTTTTCAGATCTGTCATATTTGAATGGATGAAAAGTTTCTAGCTAGACCAGCAGTTTAGAAAGGAAAAATTCAATTAGGAAATTGGAAAGGATCCAATATGGTTTTGTGTGATGTTATGGAAGTGGTGTATTATGAACTGTTGGATTTTAAATCTAGAGAAAGATGGGGAGAGTAAAAGAGGTGGAAATTCAGACATTTTCTTAAAAAATTCATACTTTCTTTTATAACTTTAAAAGGCAGAAAGAATTTGTGAGGCTAGCAGAGGTGTACTAAAGATTCTTGCCTAATTTTTGGCACAGTGTTTCCTTCTTTCTTAATCTACCAAAGTACATGATTACAGATTTTTTATTCCAGATGCATATGACAGACTGACCTGCATAAATCTCTCATCTTAGTCTGAGTATTTAAAAATGGATATGATTGGAAAGGTCTACTGTGTCAATGGGAATGAGTCTATTAATGGTATAAGGGGATGCATTTTATACAGCTCATTATGAATTTGAATATTTAAAGAATTTAAATGTTTTAAAATGCTTTCTACCCATAATTATAATGAATATTAAGTATGAATAGAAAAATGTTCATGCATAATACTTGCTCTTTATTAACCTCAGTCCCTAAGCATTTCAGCTTTAAAATTAAATTACCGTGTGTCTTTTTTTCAAGAGCTAATGTCGTAGCACAAAACCATTCTGATATAAGCATTACTGAAATAAACACCTGTTGAATTCTACTTTTTTTTTTAAATTATGTCGTTCAGATTTTGTGACAAATTAAACACAGTTGTAGATTGCAGAATTTCAGAATATGGATTCTGTAAGTGAATCGGATGGTAGGTTTTCATCTGATTTTAATGAATATTTTGGAAAATAGTAAGACAACCAATGTCTTTAAATAGTGTTACTGCTTTTCTCTCTGAGACATCTACACAGTCCAAATTTAATTTTAAGTATTTCCTTCCTACATGTGAAATAAAATATGGGCTAACTTTGTCTGGCTTGATACTCAGATTGCTTTCAGGAACATAAGAACCTTAATGTGTTCTGCCAGCTGTGAGTCACACCCTAGATTTTAACAAGAGTGACCCAGGAATTGTGCCAAAAAATATCTCCTTTTCAGGACAGCTTGGTTCTGTGGAATATTCTTCCTATAGATGCTCTTCGTCACTTGACCTATTGTAAGCCTGGCTTGCTCTGTAAAGACATTGGCTGCACAAAATAGCACAGAAATCAAAAGTGTTCTAATACCACATAAACAAATGAGAGTAAAAACAAAACAAGGGATGGCTTCAACTTTCCTCTTTCCTATCTTCTTGGAAAATGCTAGGATTAACTGGACTAGCTGGACCTTAAAACATAAATGAGTATTAAGTGAGATCAAAATGAGGTGGTCAGAGTAGAAGAGGCATCCTGGATTAAAGCAAAGAGATACCTGTGGAATACAAAGAGCTGAAGCTCACAGAGAAAACTGTGGAAAAGGAAATGGGAGATAGTTAAGGGTTACAGACAGGAATGGTGTATGCAGAGCTTAGAAATGAAAGGATGTTTTGGAGCAGCTGCTCAGCATTGTGCCCAGGCAGTGAAGGGATGAAAGAGCCATGGCAGGGCCTGCATTCATGGCAGCTCAGTCTGAGGAGCTGAACATCCTCCAGAGGACACACAGCCTCACAGCCTTCAGGAAGAACAATCGGTTTTGTTTTCCAGAGGAAAACATAGACTTTAAAACATCTTTGATGATTTGGTCAAAATTCTAGCATGGGAAATAAGGATAATAAAAAGATGATGAATTCATTCTGTCTTTCATAAACTCTTCATTTATGTTACACTTATCACATCTAAAGTTCTACGTGATTGGTGAAAATTCATAGTAATATGGCAATAGAAACCAGTAATATTTTTCAAATGTTGCAATATTTTTCAGAATTGAAACGTGACAAATTCCATTACCACTGCAAAGAGGAAGATTAATAAAAAGAAAGGTATAAAATAGGACCAGCGAGAGTGTTTGAGTAGCTTGCCAAGGCTTGCTTCTAACATTCCAATATAAAAAAGTGGAAATTAGATGAATATTGGAATGCAATTAAATTCCAGTCTTCCTTTTCTATTGAGCTCTCCTCTTACTTGCTTACTAGCAACTTGTACAGGATGCATATTTAACATACACTGTATTTGAGCCTGAGTGCAAATTTGTAAATCAAGCAATTTTTATTTGCTTTACTCTGTGAAATGTGGTAAACATGTGAAATGTGTATGCTATATGAAGTGCTAACTGAGGAATTTATATTCTACTTGACAGCACATTAGAGCTAAACATTTGATTGGCTTTTATAAGATCCTTTTCAGACCAAAAATAAACTGAACTAGAAATTATATTCAATCATATACCAAACCAGCCAAAACAAACTCTTCAGAACTGTGACCCTTAGATGTGCTCATTAACAGGTACGATATTTATGCTGTCTACAGCCCTTGGAAATGAAATGCATTATTACAACTTGTGTTTCTAAAAATGGCTTGTCCCTATTCTCCTATATCTATCTTCCCCCACTCCTTTTCTTTGAGAAGTGTGAATTTACAGCAATAGCTTTGTTTCTTTTCCCCATCCCAATGATACAGCTACTAAAAATTTTCTTATTTGTCTGTTTCCCATTTAGGAGGTGTCCCTTCTGGCTCAGACCACGGAACTATTAATGGCCCTGGGGTCTCTAAGCTCCATCTCTGTGCCTATTCTTCTTCCCCAGAGTGGAAGACTGATACACATAGGTCTCTTCCTGAGCTTCTCTCACTTGATGATACTGAATGTTTGGGAGAGGTATTTTCTGTCCAGGAAAATAAATGTAAGTTCTAGTTCTAGGAATAGCTCTAGAGTTCTTTGCTCTAGTTCTAGAGCAAAGTTTCCCTCAGAAATAGGATACCATTTTGTATTTATGATGGGACTGGAATCAATGACACTCAGGTTTTCTTCTTAGGAATAATGATATATCTTGTTCTGTTGTCTCTGTTTACATAGTTGATTACTCCATTTAAATGTACAACTTTCCATTTTTCTTATTGTGGACTTAATCCATGGCTGTTATAAACTGATGAAACTCTGCTGAGTATGATGGTTCATTTAAGGATCTGAATCTAAAAGTGAATCTATAATAAATTAATGGCATTTTTTTGTTTTCTAATTTGTACCTTGAGTGTGTTAGATTTCCAGGAAGCCTTTTTGTTGATATATTGTAGAAGCTAGAACTGTTTCTTGCTTTAAGAAAAAAATGGAATGTGGGTTAACATATTTGTGAAATATGAAAGTACATGTGAAAGGAGAGTAGAAAATTGTTACGATTATAACAAAATATATATCTAGGCATAGTATTTCTCATTTATTTATTTAAAAATGAAAAACTATAAATTTAAAATCTGGGCAGTATTTAGAGGAATATTATATTGGCTCAAAATGTGCATAAGAAAAAAATCTAATGCACTATTTCATATATTTCTATGAAAGTAAACTCATTAAATGTATTCTTTTTGTTGCAAAGTTCTGAGGCTTGCTTGCAGTTGTCATCATTATTCTGATAACATAAAAATATTCTGCGTATAAATGTAGTCTCAAGAAACAGCACATTGTACTCAATGAAAAATCTGTCAGTCAACACAGATTTGTTAATCTCTACTGAAAGAAGATGGAGAGAAAAGTCTTTATTTTATCTTATGATTACTTTGCCTTAACTCTCTGCCCTGAAGAAAAAATAAAATTCAGGAAAAGGCAAGGCAAAATAGCAGTGAGAATGAATCACCAAATGAGTTATGGCATAATCACCGATGGAAGAACAGAGACTGATAAAGGTAATAACATTTCACTGTCTTCTTAAAAGAAACTGAAATTAACTGGTAAATACTAAACTAAACCCAAAAGATAAATCAATGATTAAAATTATAGCTGCTGTTCTATAGACAAATTTTAGTTTCTGCAGACAAGCACTATATATGGTTGAAAGAAATATTATAGGTTATTCAGAAGAATGCAGAAATAGCCAAATAGCACTCAAAGTGAATATGACTGTCTCTGTTTAGATAGCATCATGGTGTACAAGTTTAGCCTCACAGAAGTCAAAGGAAAAACCTCTACTTTTAACATCTGTCCAAAATCCTTATGGGTGCTTTGACACCATGACTCAAGTTATGGTTAATCTGTTGATCACTCTTCCTCGAAGGCTTGTCATTCCTGTTAGCTGGGGATTCCTGATCTCCCTAAACACAAACTCAGGTTAACACCAAATTAAACAATTAACTTTCCTACCTGTCCTGAGGCAGTTTAGCAAGCAGCAAGGCAGAGTAAAGAGACACTGCTCAACAAACAATAAACACTGCCTGTCCTGTTTCCAGGATCTAAAGATCCCAGCTACAGCTTCCTGGACACAGAATATTGCTTTCTGACAAATATCTCTACATGGCTGATAACTGTCTACAGAACGAATGTTAATTATTAGTCACCTATCAAAATCATACCTTTTGCTTCATGGTTTCTTGGCACATTTACAATTTCCATGGAGGAGGATTGACCATTTTTCCTTGGTTAATTTCCAACACAGTTCAATTGAATATTGGGTTGCAGTCAGCATTATCTTCTCAACATTAATATTTCCTAGAATAAGAACAGTGAAGTAGCTGAGAACTTCCCTGTACATTATCATGGACACTCTTTATGATCAATTATGCATGTTTACATCAGTCAGTTAATGATGCACACAAGTATCTGTCTATACCTGAAAACAGCTACTTGAGTTTGTGAATACATTCTTTCCAGTATGGATATGAATTTCAATTTTTGCTCTGCAAATAATGTACCAAATGTATAGGGACCACAAGCTTAATACTTCCAGCATTTTGTGGAGACAAATTGCTCATCCAACATGCACCATATTCTAGCAGTGTAAGTACCATGGAGTAAAGTAGTGTTGTGCCCTAATTATTGGGAATGCAATCAGAAAATCTGATACAAAAATACTCAATAAATGAAAATGCTGATAATTATCTTTTATTTGATTATTGTGCAGCTAATAACAAATAGCTAAATAAGTGTTAATTCATTTTGCATAAGCCGTGAAAATCACAGTTAATTTTACTCCCAAAGTTTCTGAGGCTTTGAAATTCTCTATTTTTATTCCCTATTTTTAAAACATTTTTTTTACATTCTTTCCAGTCAGTTCTCTATAGTCAGTTCCAGTCAGTACTCTATAGAAAAAACTATATTTTTTAAGCCTAAACTGATTGACTCTTGGGTTTCAATTTGAGTTCATCTCTTCTGTAGTATTTCATCAAGTAGATGATTTTGCATTTGATAATCAAATGCAGTTTGAAGTTCAGCTTTTAGAAAAAAACAGTATTTCACCTAACATACTTACAAAAATATCCTGTGCCATGGTCTGCTATGGGCAGAAGTGACAGGAAAGTGCAAAAAATCTCTTTTTGGAACATTTTGGATGCACATCACCCTTGCTCTAACTTTCTCAACCTCAATTACTCATTTAGCTTCAGTGAGTCTCCCCTAGAATTACACCCACTTACTGACACATAGTTCTATTTCATTTCACAATACCTCTGATATGACTCCTGGAATCCAGCTGTGTCAGAAGGTCTAACTCACAGGCCAATTGTAAGAAATAATTATGTTGGAAAAAAGGTAAATGTATGTAAATTATAGTTGAAGAAGGTGCTTAGAATCCTCTTTTCTAGATCTCCTATGATTCATCTATGAATGACTAACCCTCACAGTCGATCTCTCCCAAATTTGTGCCCTGAAAAATTTAACAGGTTATTTATTTGCCTCCTCACCAGTGTTTTCTCCTTCCTCTTCATTGCCTTTTGCATTCCAACTTATAACATGTGGCAAGATACAGAATAAATTCCATTTCGAGTGAAATAAATCAGACATTTCGAGGTTTAAGAGCATTTCATGCTGAAATGCTGAAATCATAAGCATCTGAAGCACCACAGAGCAAGTGTGCCAAAGTACATGGAGGTGTTACATGGATGAGGGAAATATGCATCTCACTGATGCAACAGGGCAATATTAATTATACATCACTGTTGGGCAAAGGCAGGCTTTGAATTATGATGGTAAATACAGACATTATTTAATGCACTGTATGGTTCAGTACAACCTACGCTTCGTTTAAATTTGATCTAAAGTCATAATAATGTTATTTTTTGCCTTAAATATGCATTTTATGTTCATTAAATTAAAAGTTAAGTTGCATTTCTGTGTTAATATCTTACATTATAACAGTATCAGTGACATAAGAACCCAAGAAAACATGAACAAATTCATTATTTCAGACATCCCAAGTGAATATCCTTTCCCCACTAGGGAGCTGTGTGGCCAACTCTCTGTTCTTTACAAAGAAGCACAATAAATTTTGGATGAAACTCAGATATCAGAAATATGATCCAAATTTTTTAAAACATTCTTTACAGCTGTAGATTCATGATAAAAGGGAGATTTTGTTTTTTGTTTTAGTTTTGCCTGTACTGAGCTTGTAGCATTATTTGGAATCCAGCTACAGGATCAGCCTCCAGCTTCCTGGTGAGAAATCTCTGTAGGTTTGAGGCAGGAACTCTGAGCCTCCCAGGCTGACAGGAAAGAAAATTGTACTGCAGCATGGTCTAGAGATTAAGGAATAACTTTATCATGACTTTTTGCCCTTAGGACAATCAACTTTGATATGCGTATCAACTTTAATTTTATAAGGTTTGGAACTACTGCTTATTGCAAATGGTAGGTAGTGCAATAGACACCAGTACTTCCCTGTTTATTCTAAGAGAAGAAAGGGAAAATAATGAGATAATTTAACAGGTAGCTATGATAGAAGATCCGTGCAAATATTGATCCCTTGGACTCTGATGGAAGAAAATACCATGTAAAATCAGCAAAGTCCTTATTTCATATCTAATGGGAGAAATTCTGTTTGTGACTTCTAAAACCATCACTGGTTTCTTGTTGGATGTCCAGAGATGTAAATTATATAGCACTAAAGATAAGCAAAGAAATATTTACGTAATTCTCTCATTTCATGCATCAGCTTCCGACATTCAGTATGTTTTTACTTCCTCAAAAGATGTAAGCTAAATAATTGTAAAATTAATTCCTTCTTTTGCTAGTATCCAGTAAAACCCAGAGCACACTTAAATTTGTAACTGTTGCTTTACTGAAAGAGGTTATAAAGAGTTTGATACACTTTAAATCATGAGGTTTCACCACACAGAGCAAGTCCTATCTGACCAACCTAATGGCCTTCTATGATGGAGTGATTACATCAGGGGATCAACTTCATGAGGTTCAACAAGGCTAAGTGTAACATCAGGGAAACACCAGGAATCAACCCAGGCTGGGGATGAGCAGACCCAGAGCAGCCCTGTTGAGAAGGACTTGGGGGTGATGTGAAAGGCTGGACATGACCCAGCCATGGGCACTCCCAGCCCAGAGAGCCAAACGTGTCCTGGGCTGCATCCAGAGCAGCGTGGGCAGCAGGGCCAGGGAGGGGATTCTGCCCCTCTGCTCTGCTGAGACCCCACCTGCAGGGCTGCACCAGCTCTGGGGTCCCAGCACAGGAAGGGCAGGGACCTGCTGGAGCAAGTCCAGGGAAGGGCCACAAAGATGATCAGAGGGCTGGTGCATGTCTCCTGTGAGGAAAAGCTAAGACTTAGGCTTGAGTTGTGGTTTAACCCCAGCGAAACAGCCCCATGGAGCTGATCTGCCCTTCCAGAGTGACTGGGGAGAGAATCAGAAGGGTAAAAGCTAGAGGACTTGTGAGTTGTGAAGCAGACAGTTTAATATAGAAAGCAAAAGCTGTTCACAAAAGCAAAGAATTAATTTTCCCCTTCCTGTGGGCAGGGAGGTTCAGCCATCTCCAGGAAAGCAGCAGCCCATAATGTGTAACAGTTACTTGGGAAGATAAATATCACTTAAAATGTCCCCTCCTCCCTTTCTCTTTCTTCCCTCCACTTTATACAGTGAGTATGATGTCACATGGTCTGGAACATCCCTCTGGTCAGTTTGGGTCACCTGTCCTGGCTGTGTCTCCTCCCAGGCACCCCCAGTCCCCTCACCAGTGTGACCATACGAAAAACAGAAAAGGCCTTGGCTCTGTGTAAGCCCTGCCCAGCAATAACAAAACCGTCTCTGTGTTGTCAGCCCTGTGTTCAGCACCAATCCAAAACACAGCCCCCTTTCAGCTACTGTGAAGAAAGCAAACTCTACCCCAGATTAAACCAGCACCAAATGTACCAAAAGGTTGGAGAAGATAAGGCTCTTAGGAGAGCTCATTGCAGCCTTTCAGTACTTCAATGAGACTCACAAGAAAGATGGAGACAAAATATTTTGCAGGACCTATTGCAATAAGAAAAGGCATAATCATTTTAAATTAAAAGAAGGATGGTTTAGGTTAAATATAAGGAAGAAATTTTTTACAGTGAGGAAGTAAAACACTGGGAGAGGTTTCTCAGATCGGTGGGTGCCCCATTTCTGGAAGCATTCAAGGCCAGGTTGGATGAGGCTCTGAGCAACCAAATATAGTTGAGAAAGTCCCTGATCATTTCAGGGGTGTTGGACTCTATGGCCTTTAACAGTGCTTTTCAACTGAAATTTTTCTATGATTCTATGTATATGAATAAGACTTTTTTCTTTGTTACATTTCTATATTTTTCAGGGTAAGAAGGAGAAAGACATAGTGAAATCACTTTGGTTACCAGGAAATAATCTCTTAGGCAGCTTAATTTGCCAGCATCCAAAGGGTTGTGTTAAACACAATGGAAAAGCCTTTAACTCTGTTTCTTTAGTTGCTTTTTAAAGTACTAAGTGTATATGGTTTAAGCAGAAGGAAATAGTAAACTAGGTTCATTCTAATTTGTAATGAAAGGTTTTTCTGGGGTATGAGTTAGACTGTGTAACTTCTGTTTCAGTTGTGACCTACAGTCATATGCACATCTTCTCTATTCCATTGAATAACATCATATTTAATTGAGCAGAGTTGTGAAGCATTAGTCTTTGCACACACCAGCAGTTCTGGGATAATGTTACATGGCTGAAAAAAGTACTATTGCATTTTTTTTAAATTAATTTGAAAACTCAGAACCTTCTTTACTACTACTAAAATTTCATAGAAATAAAACTTTTTCAATACAACATGAAATTATCAGGAGAAAGATAACAAAATAAGGACTTCTGTGTCCTTAACACTGGAAATTAAGAATCCATCCAGAGAAATGACATAGGGAAATGATGATTAAAAACATATTCTGTGAAAAACAAATTAGAGCAAGGTATTATAGAGGAATCAATTTTCAATTTGATCCCATCTTGGACAATATGTTAAATCAGTCATTAGTTGGCTAAATAAAAAATCCTCATCCAGTGCTTTCAGGGTTCTTTTGCAAAAAAAACCCCAACAAAACAACAAAACACTTAAGTAAACACATAAAAATAGTTCTTATGGATACAACTCTGGTGCCACAGTGACTAGAGCAATATACTTAGTTTGCAACTACACTGTCCTGAGGGTGGTTTGAGACTTTGCAAATATCTTTTGAGTGCTAAAATTCCATTTCTGAAGGGTAGATAAGTATGTTCAGCTGATCAATAGAGCAGCTAAATGGGGCTTTATTATATATCCAGATGGCTGGATGGTTATGGTTTCCTTCTTGTCTACACACTCATGACAAAGAAGATGTGAAGAAGGGACGATTTTGCCCAGATATCATTCTGACATAAACTGGACTTCAGCTAAAACACTCAGCTGCTCTTGGGACAAGAGAAGCACTCGTGGGTCCCCCCATTTGGATTACTATGTATAGAAAGAGAGGAACAAGAATAGCTTAATATGGAGAATATGATTAATATGATATAAATGGATGTAATGAGGAGAGATATAAAATAGTCAGAACTTCTAAAAATGTCTCTTTTACTGGCTTGCAGGGCAATTTCCAAAGGTCAATGGGGAAAATGTTAAATTAACTAATAGCTATCATCTGTACCTTGTGCCTTACAAGCATGAGACAAAATTATTTTTCTTCCTAAAAATGACATTCATTCATCCATTCAGTAAGAGTTACATGATACTAGAAACTCATGCAAGAGTTAGTCTCTATATTTTAAAACAATTCTGGAAGTAATGGGTTTTGTTTCTACATTTACACAAAATATAGTCTTAAAATTAATTCTTCTAGATTGCCAATGTTTGATGATCTTATGTATATAAAGTCTGATGCAGATATTCCATTTTTTTCTAAATCAGATCTATTTTTCAACTCTTTGATTTATATGGTACACTAAGGGTGTATAGTCTTTGACACATTACAAAGGAAAACTGGGACGTCTTTATGTTCTTTTTAGGTTTGTTTTGAATACATGTACATTTCTTCTAAAAGATTTATAAAAATAATAAGAGCTTCAAACTATGGTTAAACTACATTATTTATTTTCAAATTGGTAAATATCTGAAAGTATAGATTAATTCTTTCAGAAGCATGTGAAAGTGTATTTTTCCACTTTGAATTAAAAAGAAATTTTGTATTCTACAGAAAGAGGAAAAAATAATAAGAAAGAAAATTTAAACCTAAAATATAAATAAAGTCAAAATCCAATTTTGGTGAAAAAAAATAAGAAAGAATTTAAAGATGAAAATTGTTTTAAAAACTCACCAATTAAAAGCTTGAATTGTTTCACCAGTGTTTCTGAGAAAGAAAAATCAACCCCTAGCACAATACTTTGATTTAGGTGGAAAATACATCAAAGAGTTTGTGTTGAAAGGAAGAAAAGATAGCTAGTTGAAAGAAAAGAGTCAAAAAGAAGTGGTGTTCAGTAAAAATCAAGATTTTTCACAGTGATCTTTCTTTTAACAACCTCGTTTTCAACAAAATTCACTTCTAACTGCTGTATGTGACTTTCCATCTATATTTACATTGTAGGTCAGACACCTCAAAGTGATAGTACTTTCAGAACCATTTCCTGAAACCAGAGCAGTGGTATGCTTTTATCTCTACATCGACATATTCCAGCCTGGCTGGAACCACAGTAAGTGGTCCTGAGAACTGACCTGCAGCTGTGAATTCAGTAAGGCAGACATAGGTGAAGAAAATGAAAAAAATTCATCTTAAAATGAAGCAGAAAGACTAAGAGCATAATTGACATAAAGAATATTAAATAAATAAAGCCCCAAAAAGCAACAACAGTAGAGAAATAGATCAACCTACAGAGATCAGCAGATTAATATGCAACTGAAAAACAAAGTCTTCAATAAGTCCTAATAGTAGGTAGAATAATTGTAATTTTTAATAAGAGTCTTCAGTAGCCTAGCTAATATAGACTAGAAATGTAGTAGCTGGGATATGCCCTAGCTACAAGGTTCTCATTCAGTTTAGTTTCCATCAATTTTACTAAATGAAAAAATACTATTTTTGTAAAAATATCTGCACCATTATTTAAGTTTTGGTTTTTTATTATGAATATCTCTGTGGCATAGGAAGAAAGAAAAGTGAAAAAAGAAAGAAAATGGGAAATATGACTCAATAGAAAGGGTAAAGGTAGTTTTACTGGTTAAGAAAAGGTAAAACAATGCTTTTCCATGGCAAAATATTTCAAATATAGGCAAGCAATATTTGTGTCTATAGTCAGAAAATAATTTAAGCTGAAAGAGAGGACTAGAGAACCCTCTGCTCAAAATAGGATCAACTCTACTGTACTTTTCCTTAGAAGAGAGAAATTAGGCTAGATGATTCTAGAGAGTGAATGTCATTTCATCTAAAGCAAATTAAAGTAATGAAGAAAGCTAAGATGTTGGTGTGGAGACAAAATTTATAATTCCTGTTCATGGGGAAGAGCTGTTGCTACATGCTCAGTAGAAGAGTTTCAAAAAAAGGTAAATCCCATTTTAATTTCTTGGCTAAAAGGTAAAAGACACACTTTGTCTTGAAACTTCAAATTTCCAGTCAGTTCAGGTTTTCTAAAATTACATTCAACTGCAGAAATTCTACACTAATTTATTTAAATTACTGAATGCAAAAACAAAGCAAGTTTCCGATAGTATTACATTGAAATTTATTGTCAGGGAATGTTGAGATAAATACTTGTAAAAGCATAGGCAACCCACCTATTTGCCTTAAGATTTTTCTTTCTATCTTTCAAGTCTTTCCTTCTGCAAACAATAAACACTTTTTTTACATTAGATGTTTTTCTTTTATTATCAGATGTTATTTTTAAATTTGTTTTTTGAACTCTTTTTGGAACTGAACAAGGAACTGGAAAAAAACCATTTTTGCCATTGTATAAAATTTGATATAAATAAATCATGGCATAATCAAGGGACTGCTCTGAGCGTAAACGTGACAGTCACCCAGGGACTGCATGATGACTCACGATCACTGAAGCTGCAGAGACACACAGCTCCGTAGCTTATTTAAAGTTAATATAGTTTCCCTGTCATTTTCATCAGGCCTGGCTGACAGCTCCAAAAATAGTCCTTGGGAAAGCATACACAAACCCAGGAGAGAAAAGGGAAAACACTGGGAATGGCCAGCATTACACGCTTGTGATGTAGTAACGCGACGTGATAAACTAAAACTGTCACGTGGGAGAAGTGCCATTTGGAGTGAGTGTTATCTGTGAGTCAGATATTCCACTGTCACTGGCAAAGCCTAAAGCTTCCCTTAACTCACTTGCAAAAGCTTGTTAGCAGTGTATCATGGCTATCCACAAGGAATAGCCAGAATTCCTCAGCTTTATGTGTAAGTCTCCAAAGCCTTTGTGGGTCTTATGCCTTTCCTTCAAGACTGAACTACAAGAAAAACTGAGAAATAATAATTGCGATGAAGAAGACACAGATATACACAAGCAGGCTGCCAATCATGTTCTAGTATTGGGCTCCACCTGTTTTCTTATTTGTTTTTGTGGGGATTTTTATAAATACCTTTGAAAAAATCCACAAACACTGGAATTTTTTGTCTTTATTCGTTACAGACATGAAAGCTTTCAGTAGTTTTGTAGTGATAATCATGGTTCTGAAATGCAAAACCTATTTATAATGCCATTAGCTTTTGTTGTTCAGCCAGCATATTTTGGTGTGCTTAGGAAAGTGTAGAGAATGTTGAAACCGTTTAAAAAAGAAAAATAGTACTGGTATGTATCAGAATATCTTGGCCAATTTTTGGTTATTAAATTACCTTGAAAGCTGTCATAAAGAAATAGCATCTTAACATGGGCTATTTACTATTAGTGTTTAATCACTATTTAAAGAAAAAAATAAGGAGTCATCTGTGAATTTTAAAACTTAAAAAGTGAAGATAACTAAGAATTTAAGGTAATCTACATGGTTGTATTGCACATTTGCCTGTTTTCACTAGAAATCTTACACCTGAATTCATGTGTTAGCACATGTCATACCCTTAAAATTATGAAAAATGTTTTGTTAAGTAATTCCTAAGCCACAAATCCACAAAAATTCTATGAATTCATGCTCAGGACAAAGTATTATTTTCAACATGCAGGAACACTGGTTATTCAGAATGATCTCAGAAAACTGATCTAGAAGCAACAGAACACAGGACTCGAAGGGACTGTTCAATGCTACTTATCATAGCTCATATGTGCACTTGTTTTCCTTCAAAAATGGTTTCTTTCACACAATACATTAAATTGGCCTTGTTTCTTTGCTGGAAAAACTACAGGAGATAGAATACAAACAAAATATAGCACATGTTTGGACAAATAATTATTAGAGGTGGGAAAAATGTGGTACATACTGTGGAGGCATGTTTTCAGGCAGCCTGTTCTATTTCTAGGTTTGAGAAAATACCAAGTACTATACTGTCTTGTTTACCTTGATAGGTTTTGCAGTTCTTGGCTGCTGATCAGTGATACAATCAGATTTAATTAAGCACCAAGAATTGTATTAGCTAGGTACTTGAGACATTTCTGGAATAAAAGTGCTTTTTCTGTGAAAAAGCAATTATTAATAAAATGACAGTTTTACAACTCATAAAGTTGACACATAACATGCCTTTCATCTGCACTTATTACATTTTTACACTCATTTACACTTTTAATGTGCCAGTACAAAATGCTAAAAGTAGGCAAAGTTTTATTTTAAGCTCTTGCCAAACTGTTAAAACTGAAAGAAAACCAAGCAGAGTTAGGAGCTTACTGATAATTACATATTCTCGAATTTCTATCTAAACTGTGCTTCCACTATAAGCTAGTCCTGGGAAATCATTGACACTGAACACCAGAAAAAAGATGAAAGCATCTAAGCAGGAAGACAAAGTATACTCATTTACCAAGGAAAAATATGGTCATTAAAACTATTATGGGATATGCTGTTTAACAGCTACTAGAGTTGCCTTTCTTCATAGATTTGCTTTCAGACTAATGATTCAGTAACTCAACAACAAGTCTTTCATACCAGCGTGATGGATTACAAAGCATATTTCATACCACTAAATCCATGCCAAAAGGCTTTAAATGATCCATTTGGGCAGCTCAACATAATTTTCAGCCTTTTGAGAGTGCTTGTTTTGCTGAACATAGTCTTGCAGCTTTATGAGAGTGATCTAGCCCTTCTGTTTCTGTCAGAAATCTCCATTTATCACAAAGCCATGAAGAAATCTGATACAATGTGTTTTAAATTTGGCATCACTCAATAATCTAAAAAATACTCTGATTCTTTCTGGATGTGACAAGCTGATCTGTCCTCATTTGTTGTCAAGAAGATTGCTAAATTTTGCTCCATAAGCCCATCTGCTATCATCATTCTTTTGACAGAAATGTTAGCTAAAAATGTAGTGTCCGTTTTCTCATCATACTCTGCAGGCTTTTTATTTGAAAATTGTCATTAATTGCTTTGCTATCATTATAACTATGTGCTTTATTTTACTTTTTAGTGTGGCAGCCAGGAGTCAGACAATTGTCACTGATGAGAGCACTTGCAGATGGAAATGAGACCTTTAAGAGAAAGTGAATTACTATCAGAAAGGGTGATGGTACAAATAGGAAGTTCCCTTCCAGAATAATAATCTACACATCATTATAAGCAGAATATATAGAATCAAAACAAAACCAAAAATCTATGGCACAGGGGGATTTTAAGGAGACATGATGAGTCCAATCCAAATGCAAAAAATAGTTTGGTACTAAGACAATTTTTTTTTTTTTTTCTGTAATAAGTAGTCATCTAGATTTCAGTAATGGAACTTATAAATGCTTGTCTTTAGGACAGAAACTAGAGTACATAATTTGCAAGACAAGAAAATAAATGCTTTCTGTAAGCCATGTTGTAGACTCCGAACTTTTCTAGTATGTTCATTAAGATGGTTTCATTACAAAATTTTAGCTTAAGAGACACTGTGAGGCTCATGCAACTGCATTCAAAGAACACAAGGACAGATTTCAGAGCAGGACCCTTGTTTTGAAGCAAGAGTCAGTCAAACATAGTGGCATTGACTTTCACAGATACCTAAAATGATGCCATAAAGTTTTTATCAATAGACTGTATTAATACCCATAGAAAAGTGGAAAGTACAGTACAAATATACAAAGAGTTCAGTACTCCATGGAAGTATAACATACAAATAATAATAATAATAATATACAAAAGGTAGTACTCCATGGAGGGAATGAGTATATTTTGCTCTGTTCTCTGGAGACATACTTGAGATTTAATCCTAAGGTATCTTAGTGACTCTTTGTAGATTAAAATTGTCCAATTTTAAAAATGTTTTTCTGTCCAGCTAGTTGAAATTGTGGTTCTCATTTTTCACAACACTTTGGTGTTTTGTTTTGTTGTTTGTTTTTTTTTTTTTGCATGAATAGAGTTAATTGTCTTCACAGTAGCTGGGATGGAGCTGTGTTCTGGATTTGTGCTGGGAAGTATTGGTAACATAGGGATGTTTTCATTACTGCTGAGCAGCATTTACTCAGTCAAGGTCTGTTCTGCTTCTCATCCCACCCCAACAGATGATGCCAGCTGACCTAAGGAATACCAGATAACATATGGCATCAGGCTCAGCATATACAGGTGGGAGAAGGCTCTGTTCGTGGGGGCTGCTGCTGGAGGACTGGCTGAGCATTGGTTGTTTAGTTGTGAGAAACTGTTTTCAAAAACATCATTTGTCTTTCATCTGGTTTCATTTCTCTCTCTTTCCTTTCCATTACACTTTATGACTATGTTTTTAGTTTTGGTTATTTATCTCAATTCATGAGTTTTCTCACTTTTACCTTTCTGATTCCTATTATGTGGATCCAAAGTGTGGATATTGTGTAGAAAGAGTCCTGTTGAACCTACCTCAAAAAAGTACTTATTAAAACCAGGAAATCTGGAAAGAGAAGGGCAGTAGGAATGGCAAGGGCTATGGGTCAGTCTCCATGGAAAGAATGAATAAACAGACTAGGTTTCACGTGTAAGGAGAGAGACATATAGACATGACACCTACAAAATGATGAGTCACATGGCAAGGGCAAAGTGACATTATTATCAATAGCTCTTTGAAGGCATGAGTTAGAAGGCACACAAAGAAGCTAACATTCATGTAGTACAAAGAAAATAGATTTCTCATATAACAGGCAAGCAAACTGTGCATCTCCTTGTTGAAGAAGGTGGTGCATATTAATACATGGTTCAGCTGGAAACAAGACAAACTTGTGGAAGGCAAATCAGGTGAGGAAACTCAAGAGCAGCTTCTAGCTCAGGCACACCCTCAGATGCTCATTGCTGAAGATTGAAAGAATATTTAGGATCATAATCCATATATTTATATCCTGTTCTTATAACCTTTGTACCCACTTCCAAAGGTGATACTGATCTTGCTCCAGCTCATTATATCTCATTAGAATTTTCCCCACATCTCGTTACATGTAGTAGCACTTCCATCATATGATTTAATACAACTGAACTTCAGATTATCCTGAAAGTCAAAACAATAATTAGTTGAAATATAAAAGATGGATGTTAGAGAATTGTCCTTTGCCCTTTAACCAGCTGTGTGACATCCAATACAGCTGGTTGCAACACCAGCTTTTCAGTGAGAAGAGAGAACTTCTGCAAAGTAATAACAGCCATCAATGTGTTCTCTACAAGCAGTCCTCCAATGACAGTCCCTCATCAGAAACACTAATTAAATCAGGACCATGAAACTGGGGTGGCACTTAGTCCCTGAGGATATCTGCTCTCCACTGTGCCTCAGTGGAGCTGAAAAGAATAGACTCCAAAAACATCCAAAATAGACTGCATATGCCTGTTCACAAGAAACAGCCAAATGAATTTCTAGATTAAATATTCTATCTCAATAGTGCCTGTTGTGTGATATAATCCCTGAGTAGAAAGCAGGAAAGATGTTGATGCAAACCAAAATTGTTGCTAAGGTGGGGGTGGTCTGCAAGCTGGTCCTGCTAGTGTCACAGAGGTGTATGTTTTTTTCTTCAGTGAAATTATTTTTACTGTTTATCCAGAACATTTGTGAAGCTGTGATCCTCACTTGACATGTCTGGATAAAAGGAGCTTAAGATGCTATTTTCCCTGAGGTGGTGGAAAGGAGAACCCCAGAAAAATTCCCAGATGTTTACAACTAAATTTTACTGGCAGATTTTAGAAGATCAGGAACTTGGCAAAAATCAAAGCAACATTTATTCAAGATAAAGTATTTCAAAAGGCATCAAATTAGCAAACTCTCTCCATCCACCTCAAAATACCCAAATTTCAGGAATAGGAAATTAGGAAAATAAAAGGAGAAAAAAGAGAAAAAAATGAGAAAGAAAAGAAAGATATAGCTACCTCCTTGGATCCAGCTTCCCTAAAATCCAAGGACAGTAGGACATGACCACACGTGGTCATGGCAATGATGTTTGTCAGGGCAATGATGTTTGTCTGCTCCTGAGCTCTCCTGTTTCCCCCACACCTGCCCTAGCTGGGGCTCCTGGTCATCCAGCCACTCTGGTGCTCCTCTTGGGCTCCAGGGGCAGCATGTGGGGCATTGCTGCAGCTGTGCCAGGGACTCACAGCTGTCCTGGGCTGGCCTAGGGGCTCCATGTGGAGCAGAGCACCACTCCACCTTGGCAGGAACTGCCCTAACCCATCCAGCTTTCCTTCTTTTGAGCCAGTACTGATTTTCTCTAGCCTCTCACAGTATTAAAGGATGTTTGTTAGCTTATGTCAGAGAGTTTAAAGATTTTTGACTTTCCATACTTTTTAAAAGTATCTTGCTTACAAAATCTTTAGGAAGTCATTAGCAGATTTATACTAAGGGTCAGCTGTTACTTATTCCTTTGTTTTTTTTACTTTTTGTTTTATTTCCTTTTATAAATGTGACATTTATCAAGGCATTTTGAATTATAACAAGGTATTCAGTTACTGTATTAGATCATCTGTAGCAGCATCAAACATCTAATTTTTACAATCATGGAAACAATGAAAATGTCAAGGTTCAGAAGAAAGCAAAAGTAATGAACATTAATATAAATGAGATATTCTGTAAGACTAAAATTGCAAACAGCCATCCATATGAGGTCAGTTTTACCCTTTCTAATGTTTCAAAAGGGTCTATGAATCTGACCTCTCATTTGCCAAATAAAAGTGTGCTGTTATTGGTACTGCTGGGTGAAACAGGATTTTCTATCAGTCATCTACCTGGAAAAGTTGAGTCACTCAGTCAGTGGCTATCAAACTAAGATTAATACAACAACCTCCACTTGCTCAAGATTAAATTTTTTTTTATTTTTTTTATTTTTTTTGTGACAGCTTGCTCATTGTTTCTATACTTATTCAACTAATAGTGACATTGTAGAATGTCTTTCAGGTTATATTAATTGAGTTCTTACTGATAGAAACTTTAAAACTAAATTGAGCTCAATTTCAGTTTCACACAAGTAAATTTGTACCATATCCTTTTAGCTGTAAATTGATTTTTTAAAAAATTGGTAAGTATAATAATGAAATAGTTTTTTAGAGAGACAGTTTATATAACCCAAACCATCACTGTTTACTGTATATTTGCAGAAATTTCTTAATGGGTTTCATAAAGCTCACTTCCAAGACTGTACCTCAGAACTAAAAAGGATTGTACAGTCATCACATACTTTAATACGACACCCAGAAGAGAGAAAAGCATCAGCACAGTAATTAAAATTAATTAGGATGAAACCAGTTTAATGGTCTAAACAACAGCACTATCAATCAAGCTTATTCACAAGATGTTTTAGTCTGCTGGGAATAAACAGCTTTCAAAGTCATAAGACCTCACTGCAGTATAAAGTTCAGGAGCCCTGTCTGAGTGTAAAATCATTAAAAGACTAAACAATCTCTGTTCTATATATTCTGTGTCAGTGACAAGTACAATTATAGGTCACTGCTAGTTTCTTTTCATCATAAGTGCAGCCTGCTTTAGGGAAAGATGAAAAGTATCTCATCACTCAGTACTACCGGTCACTGTTTTAGCAGAGAAAAGGAATAAGGCATGTATGTGTTGAACAAGCATGAAATTTCACGGCAATAGAGAACTGAAAAAGAAGTATTGTATTCAGGAGGGAAAAAAATGTTAAGCAGCATTTATCAATACAGGAGCCATGCACTAAGAAATCTTTTCTGGGTCTGAAAGTCCTCAGTCTTTCAGTGTTACTGTTTAGAATTGCTGGGTCTTTGGAAATTACAGTTATTTCTAATGAAAAAGAAATTATTTCTCTAGCTGAGAAACAGGCAAAAGAAAAACATACTTCACTTAACCAGCAAGGAGATGTGGTATTTCAGCAGATATTCAGAAGAGTAATTTGATATCCTGTGAGGAAAGGCGTGTTAGATTATTATTTCAAATTACCATCACTAATTATTATCAATAAGAGCAATTTGCCATGGACAGAATGGTTTATTACAGTGGAACTATATCATTCATGCATTAATATGTACACTGTATTAACAAAAACTTTTTTCTTCTTAGTGTTCACCTAAATTTTTCTTCCTCCTCAGTGTTAAAAATAACCTTAGTTCTAAAGCTTCAATAGGTTGGGCAAAAGAATGATTGCATTCTTATCTTTGTAAAAGCAAGGGCAGGTTGAGTTGAGAGTTTGTGAAATTCCTAGATTGCTCCATTCCATTATGACAAGAAAAATAATCCAAGCAACAGACTCAATAAATAAAAATGTTATGTTTAGACTAAAAATACATTGGACTGAGAGACTCTCGCTCTGATTGTTTCACTCCTATGATTTCCTGTTTTGCACAGTCAGCATGTGAGCTACAGCTCCTTAGTCCTAAAACAACTTTAGCACCAGGCAGATGCTGTGTGGCAAGTCCAGAAATGAGTACCACAGAAATAGATTGGTGGGAAAAAAAAGCAACCTTGAAATAATGCACAAGAAAACTTCTTTTAGTGATACAGTTTGATTTTATTTCTGTTGTGAGTGTACCTAAGGGTTCTTTGTCACCTGTTTTTATCCATGACAGCACAGGGGTGAACTGTGTAGGTGGAGCAGGTTTGGCAGAGCTGCTGCTTGTGTGGCAGGGCCATGCCAAGACTGTTCCAGAAGGGATCATTTGTACACAGTACTCCTTTCCACCAAAGGATGCATTTGGAAGGAAAAGGGGTTTCATGACTGACTTAAGTTTCCACATTCAGTTAATTTATGCAGGAAATATCTTTCAGTTTGTGTCCAAACTGAAAATTTAATGGCACGTGTTAAGTGTCCTTCCTTCTTCCAGGTTCAACATTTCCAAACCTGGCATCAGTTCCAAGCACCATATAGCACAAGGAACGTCTTGTAGACCTACAGGAAAATGACACAGCATAAATAACAGGGTCAGGAATATGTCAGCAATCATCTTCACAAATCTATTGTACAGGATATGACACCATCAAGCTCAAGTTGGTTTACTGTCATATATTTCAGCATGTTGCATTATCCTAGAACATTTAAATCAAACATGCAAGTCCCAAGTGATGGAAAGGAAGGATTAAACAAACCCACAGACACAAAACCAAAGCTCTCATTCTAAAAACCTGAAAAAAATAAAAATGACAAATTCAGATACAATTAAGCCATAATTTGCAATTGTGTCAATTACTCATTTCTCCTCATAAATGTTACTAACTTCAATAGTAATTTTCTTTGGCTTAGGAGACTGTAGATACCAAATAATTTTGGTGCATATTCTGGATAATTGGATTAATATGGATTTGAAATCCACAGTCACAAAGATTCTTAAGCAACTCATAGTGTAGCAGAAATGTTGGTACCTGAATAAGGAACTGTAATTAGTATTTCAATTAGATTGTGTTCCCCGAATAATTACAGATTTAAAAAAAAATACCACGTTTCCTGAAAATGAAAGATCAAGCTCTTGAGGGAGAAAATAGGAGAGAACGTCCAGAGAATCAGCATTAAGTTTTCAGACAAGTCTTCACATCCTGCCATGGTAAATTTCTCATGGACCCATAACTGCTACTTCAATAGTTTGTCTAATGCTTTCCTGTAACACACCCCAAAACAAATACAGAAGATACAATTTATGCTAGAAGTCTGATAGATATTATGTTGAAGTGTAAATATTATCTCCAGGTACACTCAAATGTATTAAGCTGCAGTCTATAACCATAAGACTACTTCATGGAATCTTTGTTTTATGGCAATAAAAAAAGACATTAGTGCTCTTTTACAAGAAATAAGAGAGATGGAGTCATTAGTATTTGTACAGCATCCTAGTCAATACAGTGATTTAGTAACAAGTTTGCGCACACTTTAATTATAAAGTTCACAGAAGCAATGCATAACCTGAAAAACTAAAAGACATATTCCCTCCTAATGTAGGTCTACTGAGAGCTGTTTCCATGGATAATTTGACCCTAAATTCTCAGCTCCACTGACTATAACTAGCTGTCTAATTCACACAATTATTTAAAATTAATAGCTATCTGTTTCCAACACAAAAAAGAAAGGGCTGCAAAAATTTTCATAAGGACAATTGCCATCCAGGAAAATGACAATAATCATTTAATCCCAACCCAACTGCCTAGATACTCATGCAGTTCCAACAGGCATGCAGGAGCTGAAGGGATGCCAGAAGATGTACAGTACACATCTTTGCTTCAGGTGGGAAAAGGAAAGAGATCAGTTGTGTGAGAGAGCTGAAAGAGAAGCTTAGGTAACATCTTAAAGCTCAAGGGGGGCAGAGACAAGCCAGGGAACATCTGAAGAACTAGGGTTCTTCCTAAGATCAGGGATCACAGTCTAAGTTATGAATAGGAGACTTCCTTTTACTTGATCAGTGTTTGAAAAAGCTTTTGCTCTTTTAAATGTATCCTTATAATGTTTTTATAGCCTGTTCTGACCACTAGACCTGTAGATAGGTAGCAGTTTAGCTTTCACCTGATAGATGAGAAAATCCAGGCAGAGAACAATCTGAACAAGTTCAGATAAGGGCAAAGCAGGGTACCAAATCAAGGTCTGTTACTGAAATACTGAAAAAAGGGAAGATACTGTTGGATTTTACAGCACTGATTGGTAAAAGAAATCAGAATTTCAATTTGATGGGAGTTATCAAACAGAGATACATAATTACATTGCTATAATAACAAAGGAGACAATGAAAATTGAGTAGTGTTATTTATGTTATTTAAACATTAGAAGTATTACTATTTATGAAAAATAAAATGTCCTGGCTACTCTTGGCACTTACATGACAAGTAGGTAATGGAGTAAGCATATATATATTTAAGAACTAATATGTACATAAACTGGAAAAAAAGCTTGACATTCTTGGTTCTTGAGGAAGCTGAAGCTCCATCCTCCTGGTTTGCTTTTTACTCAAGATGCCTGTCTAGGACTCCAGCAACAGTCAGTTGAACAAACTTTGACAACTCTACATTTACTAAACCCAAGAACTGCAGAAACTTATCTGTTCTGAAATAGAAGTCAATGCATAATAACATTGTAAAATAATTGAAAAATTATAGATTGAAGCAGTGCTCAGGGTATTTCATGTGTTGCCTTACATTTAAACTGCATTTAAACTAAAATTGATTAAAACATATTCACTTTGTCTTTATATTTCTGTAATAATATATTTTTTTTGTTTGTTTCTTTTTTTAATGCACCTCAACTAACAAAATCTTATTAAAGAAACAAGAGCTGACACTTAAGATCTGAGTAAGTTATAGTGTCCTTATTTCATGCTGGATGCAAAATTAAGGCAAATATGTACTGCCATATCCTATTGCTATTTTCAGAGTTCTGCAAATCCACACACAACTACAGAAAGATTAGAGGTATGAAAGTCAGCAGTTGCAAAGGATTTACATTTTAAAGTACCAAATTCCCCAACCTCAATAGTTATACTTAAAAAAGACTGTGTCTTGTTGTCTGTGTGACCCTGATGAGACTTTTGAAGCTCACGTAGGAAGGTATGCCAGGTCACAGTACTCCTGCACAGCACCAAATTCCCTGTACTCAGCCCCTCCTCTGCTTTCTTTCATGACAATCAGCTTCACCATGGACACCCATCATTTCACTGGCAACATTCAACTCTGCATGTGTCATTTAAGACTCTGAGCAGGTTTTGGTTGTCACTTTCACAGTGTGGTGGTGCAGGGTGAAGCCAATTTTCTGCTGGGAATAAAGTCAATAAGATGCTGTGGATTTTTGCAGGCACCAGGGCTTTATTGAGGGCAAAGACAACATAGGCTGCTGTGACAGACCAGTTTTTATGCAGTATTTTAAGGAAGATGAGAAGGGCATTTAGCTCATTATTCATACCAAAACCATAAATCTAGTCTTTGCTATTAAGTTTCAGCACCTGTTTATAGCTCCAAGTTGTGGCATCAGAGAATTGGCTATATTTAGACAAGACAATCCATACAATGTGCTGAAGTGTTGGTAAATTTTGATATTTTTTATGCTGTACCATGGTCATGGAAAGTTTTCTAGCATTGCTAACTATATGACTGCTTAATTTCTTCTACACTGTGCGGATTTGTGTACTCTAGAATGTAACAAAAAAGGAGGAAATTAGTACTCCCATAACACCATCAATGCAGCCAAAATCTAATTTCCTGTACTTCTTCTTCAAATGAAAGCACACAGAAATACACCACAGCAAATCCAGCATGAGGAATTTTCAAAGACATTCTGACCATCAAAAGAATCCCTTTACCTGAGTATTTTTATTTATACCTACGTTTTCTTGAAAAAAGTCTCTTTCTACTTCCTGCCAACTTCATTCCAAGCACTCGTCTGGGATCTGGTAAAAGAAAGCACTATAGGTTCTAAATTAAACTTGCTCTATAGCTGTTCATGTATACCTAAAAAATACTTTCATGCATGCTTAATGTTGTCATGTCTTCCATTTCAGATGTATGTTATACTCACACCTCTCAGTGATAAGGTGTGTTATAAACATTTTCTCGTTCAGTAGTGTAAATGAAGCTTAAATTATTCTCAGGTGTGCAGACTCTGAGGTAAGTCCAGGGTAGAAGTCCTTCTTATGAGATTTCTGAAGGAGTCCCTTGTATGCTCCAGTGCTGGAGTTATGTGGCAGAATAGAATTACTTTGTAAAGGGTGTCTGCTGTCTAGGTTGAACTATACTGAATGCTTCAAGGCACCTATAATACCTGAAAACTATAGATAAACAATTTCACTGATTATATGTTTGTTCTGCAGCACCTGCAAGATATAAATAAGGGCTGTTCAAAATCCCTGTCTAAATTATTGGATGTAAAATTGATTTCAGCTAAAATTTTTCCCCTTTTGTTCTGTCAAGGTTGCTATTATTTCTTTGTGAGATTTTTTTTTTTATTTTGATATCAAAGGAAAACCAAAAGTGTCAGCACAAATACCAAGTATTTCCACTAGGTTTGATTTCTCTAGTGCTTCATCATAACAACTGTTTTCTTTCTGCCCTCATTTACACCCTTTGATATGAATGACCTTCCCCACTGTGTTGGTTCTCCTGAGCATTGTAACTCTGCTGTGATTTAGCTGCTCTCTTCCCTTCTCACTGGAGAGGTGATCACAGCAGACCAGCTGAAAGGCTTTTGGAAACTATCACAAGCAAAACAAGGGAGCAGGCAGTCATCCCAAATCTCACATATCTTGTGTTTGTCTGGGCATTGTTTTTCTTTCAAACATCTGCACAAATAGAGAGGTTTTCTTGTGGACAACATTGGCATTTTGAGCCAGCCCCCAAACCGAGGCTGTTAGGACAATACAGGTTTCAAGGCTCCACAATGCAGGGGTGAAGGCTGCCTGTGCACTCCTACATTCATCACTTATGGGAGCTGCTGGCTGAATTGGCTGCTTTCCTTCCCAGGGAAAAAACTAGCTTATGGAATATGAACCCTCTCTTATTTCTTAAAAAAAAACAAGTGGTATGCAACAACACTGCAAAATTATGCAAATTACCTTGTCACACATATCAGTGACAGTTCCAGAGAGACTGGAAATTGCCAAAGGATTTCAAGCTCTAGGCAGATAATGCCATTAGAATATGGCTTAGAGCCATAAGACCCTGATAAGAACTCACTTTCTTTAGACTACCACCTTCACAGACTGTTATTTCAAAGAAATGTGGTCACTTTTAAGGGCTTTATTGGTTTGGTTTGGTTTTGTTTTTCTTTTGTCTGCATATGGCATACAGTGTTTAGACATGTAGGCAAAGACATAAAAAACAATCTAAATTAACTAGAAGAAATGTACCATTAAAATTTTGAGCTGCAGGTCATGGCACAGATGGGGTGCCAAATATTTGTCACAACATGTGTCCAATCACCAGAATGTATTTCTGGCAGAATTGTTAGTGAATCAAAATAACCAGACCAGCTATTTCAGAGAGCTGAATTGAATAATATTAATTCCCTTCACGTAGGGGATATAAGCTCAGGCTAACCTCATTCTTATGTTGTATTCCACGTTATTCAGCTTAAACTGAGCCCTTCCATTTCAAAGTCTCTTCATGTTTTCCAAAGAGAGGGGGTATGTGTATTTCATAGCTTTAAGGAAAATGAGACACATTGAAACATTAGATAATAGAATCAATCACATCATAGTTACAATTCTACAGAGACCTGATTTTGACACTTTTACTTTGACTTCCTCTTTACTGTGTATGGAAGACAGGTCTTTAAGTGAACAGAAGAATGTTCCAGTGGGTCTCAATCTATGTGTTGGGCAGTGGTAGAAAAGAGATGTCTTCCCATGCAAAAAAACATTTTCTTTAGAATATTCTTTAGTGACATTTCACAGCAGCACAATATTTTTGGAAAAGATGCTGCAAAAATTGTGCTCATAATTAAATTTATTGAAGACATGAATATTTGTCATACAATCCCAATTTGGAAGTTTTTGTGGGCTAAATAAATGTATCTGTGATCTAGAATTACATCTATAACATTTCTACCTCTACCTGAACAAAAGCAATCACTCTGATACTGCAAAGTAAGAAAGATTTAGCATCTCAGGTAAGATTCAGCTTTCAGGCTGGGTCAACGAGCCAAGGACAGTAGTATGTGGTTCATCAAGGCCAGCTTTTGCACTTGGGTCACTGCAACAGCACAGGCTGGGCACGGAGTCTTTGGAAAGTGTCAGCAGAGAAGGACCTGGGTGTGCTGGTGACAGCAGCTGAACATGAGCCAGCAGTGCCCAGGTGGCCAAGAAGGCCAATGGCACCTGGCCTGTGTCAGCAATAGTGTGGCCAGCAGGAGCAGGGCAGGGATTGTCCTCCTGTAGTTGGCACTGGGGGAGGCTGTGCCTCAAATCCTGTGTCCAATTCTGGGCCCCTCACAATGAGAAAAACATTGAAAGGCTGGAACGTGGGGAAAGATCTGGAGAGTAAGCCTTATGAGGAGCAACTGAGAGAGCTGAAGTTGTTTAGCCTGGACAAGAGGAACCTTAGGGGAGACCTTTGCACTCTCCACAACTGACTGAAAGGAGGTAGGAGCCTGGTGGGGACTGTTCTCCCAGGTAACTAGAGACAGAATGAGAGGACATGGCCTCAGACCAAGAGAGGTCCAGGTTGGACATTATGAAGAATTTCTTCACAGAAGGGGTAGTCAAGCATTGGAATGGGCTGCCCAGGGAGGTGGTGGAGTCACCATCCTTGGAGGTGTTCAGGAAAAGACTGGGTGTGGCACTTAGTGCTGTAGTTGTTGACAAGGTCGTTATGGGTCAAATCTTGTATTTGATGATCTTGGAAGCACTTTACAGCCTAAATGATTCTGTGAAATCGGATTTGTGTACAATATGACAAAATAAAGCAAAATACAACAAAACAGCACTGATGATTTCATTAAGGCCTGCAGCAGGACAGTTAACTTACTGCGCGAAAGTATGCAGAAAACCCATCTGTCAATTTGAAGGCAGCAGTATTATACCAAAAACACAAAAATGCCTGAATGAAAATCCAAGCTGTGATCTATAGGCAGAAGTAATGAAAAGAAGGAAAAATAATGAAGCAATTGAACCTGAAAATCTGATTCACATTTCTGTCACGGTGAAATGTTATTTTCTTCACTGAAACAGGTATGTCTATATTGATGATTGAGACAGAGTTTTGCAGAAGCTACATTTTTAGACTATTTTCAGCTGATAGTGCTCTATTACTGCTATCATCTTTGTTTAATCATTAGGTAGAGTAAAAAAATGTTAGTTTCAGTAGGAGATAATGTATAGGCTCTTCTGCTGACAAAGCTGAAGTGTTTCTGGTTTTCAGCTGTATCTTGCTGTGACAGGCAGTTTTAAGGCAAGGTGATTTTCTCTGCTGGCTGTGCTTTTTATCTCATATTTCTTTTACAACAACAAAAAAGAAACTGGATAGCCTGACTTAAGTATTCCCTAGAGTGTCTTCAGCCAGAGAATTGATAAACAGCTGAGAAACTATATTTAACTTATATCTCAAGTTTTCATTTTAAATAGCAAAACCTAACTGGACTTTTGTTTACTTGCACAAAACTTTTAAAAGATGAAAGTCTTCTCAGTTTCCACTACAATGACAAATTTACAGCCACTGGTGGGACAGTGCCTCTGACAGCAAAGGGCTGCAGGCCCAGCCTGTGAGAGAAGGGATGAGCTGCAGCACCTGCTGTGAGGCTGAATCCCTCTCTGATCCTGCAGGAGGGTGACACTTGGCAGCTCCACCAGGATGAAGAAGACCCCATTTACCTATTTAAAACAAATATTGCTTCACAATCTTTTCCTTCTCCCTATCTCATTTAGTTTTTTGCTTTCTGCCCCACACTTTCTTCACATTGCTATGTATGTCTCTTCTACACTTTGGCATGAACAGAGCCATGGGCTGCCTGTGCAGCAGTTTCAAAATGATGCCATGGTATCTCTCACAGCACTGATGAGCAAATCTGTCTGTGAAGAAAAGGGGGTGCCTTTCAGGGACTGAAGGATGCACCACACCAAAAGAAAGATCAGGGCTAAAGGGCTGCCTGTCTGGCACAGGGAGCAGTTGGCAGTGGCATGCAGAGGGAACATTCTTACCTACACTTGCCTTGGTTTGGCTTGCTGTTATTTAGCTCAGTTTCATTTCTCCATGCCCCCTGCTGCTGTCCACATTACTCTCCCCAAAACCAGCCTCAGACAAAACCACAATAACAGTGAGAGTGTGGATTTCACTGTCACAGCTTATGGCACTGCATTGTTTTCCTCACTTTACTAGTGTAAGAAAAACTGGGAATCGGGGAGTAACAGGTAGCATATAAGATTCAGATTCAGCTTATGATTTGGACTCAGGCAATACAAACTAAGGCATTAAATAAAAATAAGCAAAGTCTTGTTGCAAAATATAGATGCTGCACTGCAATTGAGCTTTTCTAGTTAGGACATTTAAAAAAAAAAAAAGAGAACCTTTAAATCTCAGGGGCCCTGTGCTTGCCTGTAACTGTTGCAGTACATTTATCATTGTTACATAACCCTAAAAGGTTTCATTGACTCTGTTTTCACTGGCATGAACATTTTAAATGAAAATTAATACATGCATATGTAGATCAGTCCACTGTATGTAGCTACCTGGTGGGTAATTCCCAGATGGGGATTTCTTTTTCTCTACGTTGGCTTTTTTCTTTTCTTTCATTTTCTTTTCTTTTTTTTTTTTTTTTTTTTTAATAGCTCAAAAATAGCATGTGGGTTATATAACTAATAAATGAAACCAGAGACAAATCCTAGCCTTAGGCACCACGTAGAAGAGATGGTAACTGTCAGCCTTGACTCCCTGCTTGTCAAATCCTGAATGGGATGTTAACTCCTCAACAATACACAAGCTTGGAAATGTCACCGATATGGATGAGTCAGGGCTATTTCCCTGATCCACAACAAAAATATCTCTGTAGTAGCCAAGTATTTTATCTGCACAAATTAATGTGTGCATTTAAATATGCCGCTGTAAATTACTGCTAAGGTGCTCTCTAGCAATTACCTGCTTTGTCATTTTGTTCTAACTGTGCAGAAACTTCAGAAAGAAAGATTGCTTGGCCGTGAGGGGACCTCCTACTGCCACAACCAGCTTAGGAGGTACTCCCAGGGTTGTTTGTCTGCTACAGAAGAATTTCTTCCTGCTGTCCTCATTTACATTTATTTTGGATCCCTAGATTTCTCATCTCAAGGTGAAATTTAGAGAAAGTGGTCTGCAAATAATAATACTAGTAATAATAATTAATAATAATTAATAATAATAGTAATAATACATTCAGGGTACAAAATATTGGGTTTTTTGGTGGATGAGTTCTGAATATCATGTAGGTATCCTTCAGCCTTGGAAAGTAAGGGAGAATTTAAGATTTCTCAGAAGGAAAATGTGATTGAGTCAAAAAACTACTGAAGATCACTGAATCACAGAATCAGCTAGGCTGGAGAAGAACTTTAAGATTAGCAGATCCAACCTGTGACCTAACACCACCTTGCTGTTAGACCATGGCATCAAGTGACATATACAGTCATTTCTTAAACAACTCCAGGGGTGGTGACTCCACCACCTTCCTTGGCAGCCCATTCCACTGCCCAGTCACTCTTGCTGGGAAGAACTTTTTCCTAATGGCCGATGTAAACCTCTCCTGGTGCATCCTAAGACTGTGCATCCATTGCTAGTCACCCAGGAGAACAGACCGACCCTGACTCTGGCTTACTACCTGAAGCTGCTATTTACTATCTGCCTTATCTCTGAAGAGCCTGATTTCACCCCCTCCCCTCTTTGAAACAGGTTTAAAGCCGTCTGAATCAGCCTTGGCAACTCATGGGCTAGAATCCTCCTGCCCTTGTTAGATGGATGAAGCTCATCTGACTCCAGCAGACCTGGTATCAAAAAGTTGCTCCATGATCAAAATACCCAAAATTCTGCTGATGGCAGCAGTCCTTGTGACACTTATTGATAGCATGATTCCCGTGCCTTTGGTCATTTATCACTGTTACTGAAAGAATTAAGCAGAGCACCAATTGCACTCCCTTTTCCTAACCTGCTGTGGAGAAAATAAAACACTATTGCAACATGAAACACTATTGCAACATAAACATTTTTGAGTAGCACATTTGATTTATTATTGGAGAATAATTTCTGACTGCTTACAGGCTGCTTAAAATTGAAAGATCCAATAGAAAACTATGAGATATTTTGGCTGAAAGCTAGTGCATTTGTGCCAAAGATTAATATGCACACGAAGGCTGCAAAAGCAGTAAGGAAGACAGAAGACAAAAGCAATGAAGATCAATTAGCTAATTAAACTGGAAGTAATCATTGTCAGCCTCACAGCTTTATTATGTAAAAGAAGGAATATTTCTAGTTTGGCATAACTGGAAAAATATATCAGCAAGTTTTTTTCTTGGTACACCAAATGAATCTCTGATGCTTTAACTGGGTACCTAAGATAATAGATCTATAAATACCAGCAAAATTTTTTAAAATATGATTGAATATTCCTCTTTTTTTTTTTTTATAAAGTCCCTGCTCTTAAACTGAGTTTACATATTAAAAACTTACCAGTAAAAGGACATGCTCATAATTGACAATGTACCATTGTCTCTTTATTGAATGTCCTTTAACTGCAGTTAATGGTGGCTGTATTGACAGAAAAATAATTAACTGCTACACTTCTAATGTCAATGAATTAATGGAAGATTTGACTGTATTTGAATACATTTGTCCTCCATAAATTAAAAACTGATTGCAAAACTTAGAAATTGGTACTTGCCTATATTTTCTTTCCTGTGTTATTGTTGTTAATGGCAGGAATTCGACCGAAGTCTAAGATCTAACAGACTCTCTAAAGCTGGGAGATTTATTTTTGAGATGAACATAGAGAAAACTGAACGAGAAAATGACAAAACAATCACAGCATCCTAACAATATCAATCTGTATTCTCAATGCTGACTATAACCATCTCTGGACTTCATTTTGCCCAGAAAAACAAATTCCGTGTTTGCAGCAAACTTGTGGCTCAATAAAAATATGCCTGAGTAGAAGCTCAGAAGTGTTCCCTGCATTATTCTGGGTCATTGCTGTATGAACACTTTTCTTTTACGTGCTAGGATGAAGTATGGACATCTTCAGCAATAAGCTGAGAAATATTTTGAGCCAGGGGCAGTCAGACTTCAAAGTTGTCTCATTTTGTTTCCCAGACATCACCCAATTTTCAGAAGTTATCAACTTAGACTTCAAAGGTCACATTGTGACATTAAGGAGAAGAAAGAGAAGGCAACACATTTTTAATCAACACAAAAGTCTTCTTGTGGTTTCTTTCAAACATAGGTACTCAGAAGCAGTTATAAAATTGCTTTGAATCCTCTGTTCATTTTTGAAGCAAAGGATGGTGATACATTTCAGTATGCTGAAATTTGAAGACTTAAATTAATTTGGGGAGGATATTTGGAATAAACATTTGAAAATTTCACAGTAACAAATGTACTTCTCAAGGCATGAGTCATAAAGGTGGTGTGAAAGGGACATTTGCAGCCCCCCTGCACAGGTTGGCCTGTTTTGTGTTTGAGCTCTCCATACAGAGCAGCCTACATTTTTGCTGGATTACCCAGTGGTATCTATAGAAACTGTGCACTTGCATTTACAGATCCAAAAATAAACAAGTAGGGCTACTGTTTTTTACCTGTCCCTTTTAAGTACAAGCAAGAAATAGCTCTCTTCTTCCCCTAAAAATAAAACCCAAACCTGAACATTCCCAAATGTTGAGTAAGATCAAAATAGGACAATTCCAGGTCAGCATAGAGCACTTATGAAAGTGTCCCTCATGATTTTATATGCCAGAAAGAGCTAGTTTAATTGTTAAAAATTCAAAAGTTACCTCTTCATTAAATTTACTATAATTTTACACCAAAGTAAAAAAGACTTTCTTAAGTCAACAAGGATATAATCAGAAATTTTTAATTTTGAAAATGAGCAAATGTGATTGTCTTTTAATTCTTTCTCTTCTATTCATACCACCATTAAGTCATTAGAATAAAAATATTAAAACACTTAAGGAAGATTTTCTACTTCTGTTGACATTGGAATGAGACACAAGTTTCTAAATGACTTTGGACAGATCATTTATTTAATCATAATCAGTTAAAAACAATGGGCTAGGGGAAAAAAAACAAACCAAACAAGCCAAACAGAGCTTGTTTCTTAGCTTCACCTTTTCTTTAATAGTTTGGATTTTTGCTTGATGCCAGAGCAATAGCTCCTCTCTGAGCTATGATGGAAGACAAGTCCTTACTCTCGCAATCAAACCATTCTCTCAAAAAGCATTTTCTCCTGCCTGCAGGGATCAATTTCAATAGCCACTATCACCCTAATCCAATAGACTGCCATCTTTTATTACAACACACAGACAAGGCTGGAATCAAGATTTTCATTTCTATTTGACTTGTGTCTCCCACACACAGCTGTGTGTCCTTATTGTAATCTTTCTCCCACTTGCTTTCACAGATAAAGTCTTGCTGTAATTGCATGAACTGTGGTACTTAAAAGATCTAATGCTATGTGACCAAAAAATGGGAGATCACACAGAAAAAAAAAATCCTGCCAGGAGGTGTTTGGTGAGTGGTAGACAACACCTATTTCATCTGCAATGTAACAAAGATTTATGCAGAAGATGTAGTTACTGAAAGAGAGGCTTTGGCAGGAATGGCAGGAATGGCAGCACAAGCCGCTCAGTCCTCAGTAAAACTTAGGCACTTCTTCCTCTGTGCAGAAACAAACCCTCGGGTGCATGGGAAACTTAAAGTGCACATGTAGTGCTCTTTTGGCTGTTACAAGACCCTGGCATTAGACAACCACAGCCCAGCTCATTGGTCTGCACCACCATGAGGCTTAGATGTTTTATTTTGTCTGCAGTCTTTGCCTTTTCATGGAAGAAAAGAAGTCCTTAGCACCTTCAGCCCTGCTCACTGTTAGTACCCATCAGGGAACTATTTTTGCCCTCCATGATTCATTTCAGGACCAAGCACTTGATTTTCTGTCCCATGGAAACCAAGTCGGTGGTGTTGGACAAAAGAACATATGTGGATCTCATTCTGTTGCTGCATAGGAATGAAGCTGAATGGGGTCAACACCCAGATTTAGGAGCTGAAAAATGCTGCCACCTCTCACTCAACCTTCAGTTCCTTAAAAGATACCTTTAGTTCCTGAATTCATCTGGACATGGCCCATATAGTTTCTAAAAATCCTACTTGATGCCTATAAAAAAGTATTCTCTAATTAGTATTCTGAAAGTCAGTGTTCAGATTAACTGATCCATTTATTGGAATGATAAATGAGTCTGCTTTTAGCAGCTATAGAGAAGGCAGAGACTTAAGAAAAAAAAATAACACAGAGACTGAACCATAATGCAGGAGAACACAGAATGGCTGTGGGAACTGAAACAATATAGAAACACAACAAAATAAAATAAGTTTTCCTTTCCAGGAAAGGAAATTTGTGGGTTTAGGATTTTCATGCAGAAATTGTGGCCATGACAGGAAAAGGGAGGGCTTTTCTGGTGAGTTTTTGTTGTGTGTTTGTTGGGAGTGGGGGTTTGGTTGTTTGGTTGACTAATTTGTTGATTTGTGTGTGGGTTTTTTTTAGCTAGGAAAAAAAAATCACAACCTAGTATTTTAGCAAAAATTTCACTTATTTTTCTAGAAGTGTCTGTAAATGCAGCATGCATATTTATTTATGTGACTGCCCAAGTAGGAGTGGCTGCTCTTTCAGGATCATCTAAAAGTCAAAAAAACCCCTCCAATCTCACCCTGGTCTAATTTCTAATTTATCAGTGGAATACTGAGATCTGGGAAGATTTTAAACTACGGTTTTCAAAGTGTCCGAGACTAAATCTGTATAAAACCTTTCACTGCTTTATCAATACACACTACTATGACTCATCACTGCTTAGGCAAGTAAAATGGTGAAATATTTTTCTAGGTTTTTCAGGCTTTTAAAATATGCACATAAGAATCAAAATGATGTCAACAAACAGAATAATTTCAGGTAGAAATTAGACACTTTGAGATATACCTGATATTGATGTTAGCTGCTTCTTTTTTTTTTTTTTTTTTTTTTTTCTGTTGATTCCCTCACCTTTTGGATTCTATCCAAGTGGGAGTAGAGAATAACTTTTGCAAAGTAAATACCTAAACTCCTTACCAGGAGAAGAGAAAGAGCTGATGACCTGTTAAGGAAGAGTCAGACAAGATAGACTCTTCTTACATGTGCCTAGGCTGATAGGGAATTCCAGACACCTACATCCACAGGAAATCCAGAGCTCCAAACTGCAAAAAATATACAGGGGTCTCAAAAAATAAAAAATAAAAAAAGAAAGACCCTTTCCTTGAAACAGGTCCCAAAATGTTATGTGTGTATAAAGTCTGGGCAACTGTAAGAATAGTTCACAGTATAGAATGAAAGGACTGAGTCACACAAGGTTTTAGGAGAACTTCCAGGTTTCCTAACTTCAATATAGCTAGACATGTATGCTTTCTCAAGCATTCCTGATCACCTGCAGCCTCGTTATGAAATGAGTATTAAAAGTAATGCATGTTTAGAAAACTATGTAAGAATCTACAGAACCTGTTGTCACTCAAATTTCTTCTACTCTGAAATATTATATTTGTTTTCCTATCCCACACACGTAAAAGAGATGTTAATAGAATATTTATGTTTGTTACTTGACTTACCTGATAGAATTCTATAGTTTTACATTTATAGGCACATTTGAATAGAAAGAAATTTTTCTTTCGCAATACTCTCTGGTATGTCTTATCTCTGATCTTTTATTACATGGGATAAAAAAAAGCCATGGAAGATAGAAGAAATTGCTCACACTGTATTATCAAGATGTCTCTGAAACCAAGCAAGTCAGAAAACTCTGAAAAAGCTTCTTTTTAGGAGAATATCTGTCATAGCAATGTGGACACATGAGCAGCAAATGGCATATTGAATTCTAATGTGGTTTTGAATGTTAAATGTTCATATTTGCCTAAACTGCCAGAACAGAAATTCAAAGCTTCTAAGTGTTTTGATTTGATCCTTTTGAAGAAGTTTGATTCCCTGCCAGAAGAAATAGCCATGCTGTTCATGTTTGAAAACATCTTACTTGAAAAGACTGAAGTACTTCTAAACTGTTATTTGTATATATAGGGGAACAGAGATTCCAATTAAAAGACGTAGTTTAGGCTCTGATAATTTTAATTCCCTTTGTCAAGCAACTTGGCAACAGTCTATTGTTTCAGTGGAAAAGCATTTGCCAAAAATGATATGTCTATAAAAGCTTAATGGGTTTGGATAGCTTTAGTTTATTTAATGCATAAATTACATTCTAGATATCCTTAAAGAAGAATCGAGAAATTGTAATGTAACACTGTGGCAAACTAAAGTCACAAATGGAACAGGTGAGATTCTGGTCTGGTATGTAATAAAAGAAGACAGCTATATCATTCTTTTGGAGCAAAACCCATAATCATTTGAACAGAAATATCCACAAAAGTATATTATCTCATGGACTAATCTGTTAATTGAATGAAAATGAAATATGCTTTCTATTGAAAGATGTTCCTTGATTATGTATTATATTATTTCTTTTGCTCAAATTAGCAGAAAGAGAAGCAGAATTCAGTGGGGAATCTGACCAAAGAATGCAAAAAGGCATGAGAAATAGTTTTGCAGAATTGTGTTATCTTTTATTAGCTCCAAGGAGAAATGAGATTTTGCAATCGAATTCTTAAAAATTTTATTCTCCATGTGAGAGTCTCACTGTAGGCAGGAGTGATAGGGCCAGAAAAGACAGTGAATAAGGAAGTTTGTGTCTCTGTCAAGGCAGATATTTGTCTGCATAGCTCCTGGAAGATCACTATTTTACTATGCAAAACTATGAGAAGACCTAAGGCCATCATATTTTTCATTACAGATACCATACTACAGACCTCCTTAGGAAAATTAATTTAATCAATTGGCCATTCCTACTTCACTGTCAAATTCTCTCTGTGGTGCATGTCACTAAAAGCATCATGCTCCACTGGTAGTGCCAAGCCCAAGGTTGGGATGGTTGGGACCATCAGGAGGTGCTGCAGCTCCCTGGCTGTGCATCACACCTCTCTCCCAGGGAAGACTGCAGAGGTGGCTCTTATTCCTGTGTAACTAGTTGTTTACCACAGAAACAAGGCACCAAAAGTTAATCTCAAAAAGTAAAAGAAGAGGTTTATTTCACAGACAATTCAGCTTTCCACATCAGGGTGACATGGACAGCAGCTGGCCTTTCTAACAAAGAATGAAACTTCTTGATAGGTGACAGAGTCTAGTGGGGCTAGACAGCATAGTCACCAAGGAGCAACACCAGTCTGATGGCTGCATGCAGTTAGTTTCTTGTTTACTCAGTTTCTCACAGCACTCAGAGCAGACAAATATGGTTCTTCCCTCCTTTTTTATCCATTTCAGAAGTGCAGCAATTGCTTTGCAGTTACATACGCAAGCTCGAGCACACATTCTATTAAAAATAGCAGCATTCCTTAGAGTTAGCCAGATGTTATCCACACAAATATGTATTGTTTTTCTGTTCATCAGAACCCAAGAACTGTTTAAATTCAATGTTTCAGATTTCAAATAGAATTTACTATTCTGTACAATTTCTTGTAAATTTTGTAACTTTTAGGTCTGGAATTTCACAAAAAAACCAAACCTCCCTCTTCTTTCTAAAATGCACTTACATATTATTATATAGTAAGATAATAGAGGAATTAAAAGAATTTCACTGAAGTTCAGATATCAGTCTAAATACAGTTATTTGTAAAGGTTGAATTCACATATATTTTTCCCTCAGCTCTGATTTTTGGGTTCAGGCATGACTAGCCAAGCAAAGAATTTGTATGTACAGACAAGTATTTCTGTTAGCAATGTCAGTAAGAGTGACATGGAATGAATGTTTGCATAACACTGTCCAATTGTGTGTCTTAATGTGCATTTTCCAATCATGTTGGTTACATGATTTAACAAAATTAATTAAAGATAAATCCTTCACACTGTTTTTCTTAGGCTTGTACCAAGACTTTTCTTTTTTTTTCCTACATGAAGAATATTTCTTTTCATAAAAAAGATAAAGCAATAAAAGATTGATAAAATAAAAATACAGCCAGCTCTATGGAGAACATATTTTCTGTTGAAAATCCATTTTGGTTGAAGATTTCTGAACAAATTCTGTTATTTTCCATAAGACAGAAACTAATCTAATTTTTAATTTTTTTTTCATACTTTATATATATTTGAAAATGTCTAATCAGTTTCAAAGCAAAGAGTTGCCAACAGTTTATAATTTTGAGTGTACTGAGAAAAAATTCTCACTGACTTATCTCTTTTTAACTGTTCATTGTGAGTGCACTATAAGCCTGGTGTTTTTGATATCAGCATTGGTAGAGAAGGCTTCCATGAAGTAAAATGAAAGCTAGAAATCTAATGCTTTTTTTATTTTTTTATTTCTTTTTTTTTGGTGAACCATTATTTTCCAGACTTCCCAGTTCCAAACTTCCAATGTTCTAAACTTCCAAATGGCAATACAAAAGAGATGAATTGCAGAGGCATTCATGAAAACTTGTACCAACAGCAGAAGTGAAAGTCTTTACAAGCCTTTTTTCCATGTAATCTTTATTGAGAGCTTGCCAACAGCCCCACCACTGACCATTTCAGCTTTATGCTCTGCAATCTAAGGCAGTCACAGCAGAGGAACAAGAAGGTTGGTACAGGCTTCAGGAGCTAAGAGGGAAACAAGTAGTGGAAACTACATCTGTCTGAATTAGTCTTGCCAAGATCTAAGAGCACATTCGAGTTCTGTAGAATGTTCATTAATATCATTATAAAATGGAGGTTAAAAAACCCCAACAAACTAAACCAAATTTTTTTCTATTTCCCTGGTTTACCCTTCCTACACTCCTCCCAGGTCAACAAAGTTCTAAGTTTTGATTTTTTTGCTGCAAAACTAAATAAGTATTTCATTCTAATTTACTAGGTGTCAGAATATTGACATTTGCAGAAAAAATATTAAAAAAGTTGTATTCAAGAAGGTCAAAGAATTACAATGGTTTGGGATGAAAAGGACCTCAAAGATCATCTTGTTTCAACTCCCTGCCATGGGCAGGGACACCTTCCACTAGACCTGGTTGCTCAAAGCACCATCATACTTCATACTAAATCCCACACACAGCCTGTACTAGCTACTAAGAAGAAAATAAAGTCTGTCTTAGCCAAAACCAGGACAAAAAAATAAAAGGAAATATCTTGGTATCTTATCTGGAAACACAGATTTCAGAAATAGGCTGAGCTGGAAGCCAACCTGGTGTTTTTCCAGCATATGACAGTAAGTGAAGTTTTGAGGACTGTCTTGGGTTAACCCAAGCTCTCTGTGTAAACGTGGCTTTACATCACTGGTACCTGAATGCATGGGGAGAGTGCTAACTCACTCCAAGAAACCACTGTGTTGTGAGTTCTTCAAATGCTTTATATCATTAAAGTCCAAACCCAAACTAACTTAAATGCCTAAACACCATGAATTTCAAATGCTGTGTAGTCAGAGACACAAAGTCAATAAAAGTTTGCCACAAGAACTACTCCTCCAGCAATTCTGCCAAATTTTAATGAATCTGATGTAACAGAAATGGATACCAAACAGGCTTCACTTCTCTTCATGTTTTTTGATGTACAGAATCATGAGTCAAGTCAAAAGGTGAGTTGTGTCACATCTGGGGATCTGTCAGCACCATTATGAAACAGGGCACAGAATCTGTGCTTGCCTTCTGCCATGTCATTCATTATATAACCAGCTTTGGAGTGATGAAACTGGGAACAGGCTTTGGGGTTCATGCAGCAATTCAGTTTTCCAAGCTTGACTGAACTCAGCCAAGTCCAGTCAAATGCATCTTGTCTATTCTTTGAGATACTAATTTAGCTATTACAATGGAATTTCAGTGCTTGTGGTCATGAGCTAAACAGCATTAATGAAATATCATCTGTCCTTTGTGGTCAGTAAGGAGAAATGCAAATGCCACATGCAACATTAACATGGCATGACCAAAGTAGCACTTGGAACTATAAAACAACTGCCAGACTTTTTCCTCTTTCAAGAGAATTGCTTTTCACAACTCAGGGTTTGTTTTTTTTTCTTTTCAAAACAATCACTCATTGCATTTTTCCTCACCACAAAACTGTCAGTTATGTTTCTCTTCTCTGATTCAAGTGGTTTATGACTCATTCCCTTATTGTTGTATGCTATACTATAATTGATATTTCCATTATCTGTTACATGAGTCATTTTCTTTGCAGCTATTTGTTACAAAGTATGATTCTCATGTCTCTTAACATCTGTTTGAGTTCCTTCTGCATTGATGATGATCATATTTTGTATGCAATGGATATGACTTCTTTCCATCTCAAGCATTTCACTGCACTGTTGTTTACTTCATATTGAGCACTGCAAGCATCACTAGCAGAGCATAAGTCTTCCTCAAAATTTTATTCTGTGTAGTCCTGTTCTATCCATTCTCCTGGGCCAGTTTGTCACAGCCAATAGGAAGAACAGTTAGAATTGTTTGATTTCCTGACATCATATATAAAGGTCAATGAGAAAATTCTTTAAGTTGACACTCTCTCTTTTGCATATGATAAATTATATAGCAAAACAGTGAGTGAAATTCTTGCCTATACCAAATCTAGGAGGACTTTTATACTGGCACTGTGGAAAATCACCTGAAGTCCAAATGTCTTCATTTCACTGCACACTGTGCCTAGCTGTAAACTGCAGTTAGGGGCAGGAGAATTTTATTTCTTAAATGTGTCCATTACTCATGATTCTGTACATACTACCATGCTGCACTAAATTTAGAACTGGAGCTGGCAGATATGATGGGTAAAAGCCAGAATGGAAGAAGGCCAAGAAAAAGCCCATCTTCAATTGCAGTCCCTTTTAATTATTCAAAGTAGCAAGACAGAAGAATTGTGGAAGTTTTATCAAGATTTTGTTCACACAAAAAAGTGTGCCTTCACAAATTTCTAAGGGTACTCATAGGACATGAATATGCTTACCACCACCATAATCCATCTCAGCAAAATAAGTAATCTTCATGTTTAGCTGACCTTTTGTATTTAATTTACAGACTTTTATTTTTCCCTAATTGACTATATTTCTATACACATTTCCATCTGAACAGTATACTTGTTGTCCCTTTTTTCATGATGATGGTTGATTCAGGCTGTCTCCTTCCAAAACAAGGGAAAACTGCCTGAACCTAAATTTACTCCTTCTCATGACCTTAAGGCAGTACCATCTTATCCTGCACTGCTGGTTTCACTGAACACCTACCATGGAGAGGAAACAGGGATACACTCAAGAGTGTTCATATATGAAGACAAGGAAAATAAACTCCTATCCCCCAAAAGGCAAAATTGCTTAGTGCAAAAGTTCACTAAATGTTACAAGTTATGTCCAATATATCAAGAGGAAAAATAGACTTGGACTGGAAGCATGTGTCTATATATTTTACTTCTGTATGGCATGTGGTGGGAGCTAAAATTTCATTCCTTACATTCCCTAATGAAGAGACCAGATAAAACAGTAGTGAAGGGCACATAATTTTATCTGAAGAACTGCTTTAATTTTGCACACAGAATGGCAGAGATTTTATATTCCTCAGACAAAATTTATATTGGTAAGAAAATTTTCAATATTCTTTTTAACACAGGCATTTTTGAAGTGTAAATCTGTGATTACCAAACTAGAATAATTGGTATATTACTTTTACATGCTGCAGTTTCAAAAATATAATACATACATTCATAAGGATATTTTGTATATATTCTCCAGCTTTAGATTTATAAGGTTATTTTGAGTCAAGCTTCTACAACAAGTAATATCTACCAAAACCTGCCCATGCAAACCCAATACAGAAGGTCATTTAAATATACCAGCTTGTTTTTAATTTTGCAAAACAAATTTATATTATGGACTGGGTTTTTTATCAATTTTCCTGGTGTTGATTCTACTAGTAATCTATTTTCAAATTCCTGCCTATTTCCCTTTTCTAATGATTTATTGACATTCCCAGTGAGAAACTTCACATGTTTGATGATCTTTCAAGCTATGCTGGTAAGAGTTGAAGGTCTGGCAACATCTCAGACCAGATCTCATGTAAACCATTCCAAGGGACAGAGACTGAAGGCCTGGTAAGGACAAGGAGTTTACTACCAAACCTTAGTTACACAAACAAAAAAGGTTACAGACCTTGCTTGTACGACATCATTTAAAGTGGGAGACAGCAGAAGAGCCACTCTGTTTTGAACAGAGTGAGAAACTTTACAAAGCAGCAATTTTCTAGAGAAATTACTGAATGCATTGCTATACAGATATAAGGAAGGATTAATTTTGAGCCTTCTCCAAATGCCAGTTTATTATTTTTTCTGAATCTAAAGTTGAGGTTCTGTAAGCAAGAAAAACACTGAATCAGAATACAGCACTCTTCATAGGATCTCTTCACTTACAACTTGGAGATCCTTGACTTGAAAAAACATGTCATGTGTCCAATGCACCCAAATGAAACCCTTGAAATTAAAGAAAGAAAACCACCCAAGTTCAAACTAAACTAACCTAAGCATGCTAATCCATTTTAGGAGGGATAGATGGAGTTCCAGTTCTTTCTCCATTAATGAAAGAATGTATCTTTTTGCAATAAAAAACATACAGGTTTAGAGATGATGATAAGTTATTTTTCCTCTGGCTCTTCTATTGGCAGAAAAGGATAGTGCATTTAAAGTGATGGAAAAAATAAGAAAATAGAAAGTGACAAGATTTAATATTGAAAGAGTAATCTAGATTTTCCTATACTCATGTTAATGTGTGAAAATTATGCTATTAAAACACAATCCTTCCCCAAAACATAACATTGGTGTTTCAAAGATCACCTAAATTTTGGCACCATGTTAATGGTAGATGGCAGAGTGTAAATAAATCTCCTAAATGACTTGGAAATACTACAATGAAAGTAATTTTTTAGTTGTCATGTGTGCTGTACCACAAATAGATATAATTTAGGTGGTAAATTTTCAGCTTCACCAAGAGAAACAACAGAAATCTACATCAAACAAAAACAACCACTCATTCTCTAGATGGTCTATAGGAGATCAAGGTTCAGCTTATTAAATGTTCACAAAACCACTTTTACTTTTTTGTGCCCCACGATTGTGTGCCACTCTGAGTAATGAACATACTGCAAAAGGGCACTATGTTCAGACACCTATGAAAAAATATATAGAGAAAATTATAATAAATGAAATTATAAATCTATGCCAATATACTATGGAGCCACATGTCAATCTCTGTCTATAAATGAAAGCTAGTAGCAATGTTTATTTTTCATGTGTGTGGCCACTAGTTCACTCCCCATGAGGGTAACATAATTACTGAGAAATGAACTCTGATATGAATTGCTGTGTGTAGCTCATGTGAGGTTGAGCCACAAATAGCTGTCACAGCATTATAGAAGCGCACCTATTATGAAAACTAGTTTATAAAATTAAGAAAATCTAGTCATGAAATGTTTGTATTTAATAAGGACTTCTGGTAGCACGCACAGAGTCCTGCATTGAAATAAAATGAGGACTCTGGCATAAAAATCTGACAGCATAAGTAGAAAATTAAACAGAACGTTGTCAAGAAAGGGATTGAACTGTATTTGAAATAAAACATTATCTGCTCCTGACTTCCAGCACCATTCAAGTCTTGAGAAGATGAGATAAACAAGAGAAGCAAGTATGACTACAGATGCCTTGAAATTTTCGAATAAAACAACTCTGAAGGTCCTTCAGATGACCTCAGGTTTGTAGGACTTCTAAGAACGACAATTCATGTTCCAGATGGGTTATTTTTAGATTCCTGCTAGACTGCCATAGGACCATAACCACAGGACAGCCTTTACCCTGATCAGGTTTCCAGGCAAAGAGGAAAGCCAGAGGCTCCTTGAGGTTATTCAGCAAAAATGGTGTTTCTCTGAAATGAGTTTTTCAGCTTTTTGCTACAAAAAAGAGGATAACTTGTAACATAAATTGACCACAGTTCAAGAATGAAAATTAAAAGTGTTTTATTTACCTCTGCCATATCCCCTTCAAAACATTTCCTTTAATCAAAATTAATTTTTTTCATTTTGTTAAATCCTGTTGTGGTTCAAGCTGAACCAGGTCCATTTGCCATGCAAACTAATGCACAGGTGACAAAGGGCTGCAACAGATGAGAAGAAAAGGAGCAGCAGAGCACCATCAAGGAGCTATTTGGATAACAAAAGAGGGACCAGAGAGAGAAGCAATTTGAGAGGAAGATCACACTTGCTTCTGGGTCATTAACTTCTATTAGTACCATGTATTGCTTAAAACTTATTTTCTGCTTTGTTTGCAAACACCATATAGCTTTATTGCTCCATATTTCTTTTTTTTTTCTTCACCTTCTCTTCCCCAAGAGTTTACAGCTTTCTGGAACTTAGAATCAATTTTTTGCTATAATGAAATTTCTTTTAAATTTATTAAAACCCTCAGAGCAGCAATATGAGTAGAGTGAGTGAAAGCTCAACAGTGGAGAAATGGAACTAGTCTATAGAGGCAAAGCCAGCACTGGTAGTACTCCAATTTTGTAAAATCAAAGTAGGAGGCTTTGCACTTCCAAGTGGCCTTTATCTTCATATTTCACAGCTTAAAGGACAGCTGGAAGTGTTTTGGAGAGGCCCAACCCCCTATGAACAAGGAAATTTAATTACAAAAGGAAGAAAGATCAAGAAGAAAAACTCGCTGAAGTTAAATCAGTAAGAAACAAAATTCCAACTGTCTTCTTGTTTTACACCAGTAGTTTACTTGTGCTGCTTATCTCATAAAAGTTAACTGGTTATTCCCTTTTCCCCTGCTACATCTTTGTGGTAACAACAAATAAAATGGATTGTTAACAACGGAAGGTCCAATATATTCTGGGTAATATAGGGCTTCTTGGGAAATGCATATTCAATTGTCCTGGTTTAGGGCAAATTTCAGACAAAACCTCCAAAATGATCCCTCTAGAAAGCAAACTCAAGTGGCCAGTCCCCACACTGGTTCAGGAGACATAAACCTCCTTTGAGAGAACTGGAAAAAACTGTTTATTTAACAAGCAAGGCACTCACAAACATAAAAAAATTAATAATATTAAACAATGGAACCTCTCGCTGCTCTGAAGAGTCCGTGTCGTGGGGTGTGGCTTGGCTCACTCAGTCTCTTATCTTATCTCAGTCCCTCCTGTGATGGAAAATGCTGTGTCCTGGGCCCCTGTGTGCCATAGCTGTGACCTCCCAGGCTTTGTATGGGGTTTTGATCCAGGGCAGGTTTGAACATTCCAGCAACAAAAAAAAAAGTAACAGTCCTGGGAAAACTTTCCTTGCCAGAGCTAAAGAAGAAAATCAGCAAAAAAGCAAAGAAGAAACTCCCTCTGTCTCTCCCCTGCTGTCCTTGTTGCAGACAGCACACACCAAGAGCCGAAGCTCTGACCCCTGTGTTTTTGAATACAGCTCCAAAAAAAAATGCCACCACTTTTCCTTCTCCCCCACTTCGCTCTTGGATCTAGTTTTAAAGCCACAAAACTTATTTCTGGGCTAAACAGACAAATGGGGATAGAATTCAGCATCATAAAGACACCCCAGGACATGAATCCAGACTTCATGGAATACTCCTCAGGAAAGGAGCACACAAATAAGTGTGGTTGATCTATTGATTGCTTTTCCATACACATATGATCTCCCATGAATATACAACTAGGTCTTTGCCTCTTCATCTTTTCCCTCGCTCTGGTTTCCCATTGCCACTTTAAATTGAAAACAAACTAAATACAAGGATCCTGTGTAAGGATATGTGGGGAGCTAGATCTTGTAAGGGAGGCAAAAAGACAGACTTTAAGGATTTATGAGATCTAAATTAATAAGGCCAGTCAAACAGGAGGGAATGGTGCCCTTTACAATTGGCTTTATGTTGTATCCTGACTTATGAAAAGGCCTTGCTTGTTACTGGCAATGTCTCGGTTTGCACCAATTCTTTTTTACTGTGAAAATGAGATTAGAGCATTCTTAAAAATAGACACTACTCTGTAATTTCAAACTCCTGAAAAGGTTACCCAAGTCATAAAAAAACCTGTAACATAAATTCTTACCAAGAACAGAAAGTTTATGGTCCCAAATATTTGTGCTTCAGGAAGCTAGGAGTAACCAAAACCAATTATAAAATATTATAAATAACAGAATGTTATTCTTAAATATAAATTACATAATATCTTCTCCACTCTAACTTAGCTATTTTATTTTGAAGAGTAACAATCTACTTTAACTCTGACCATTTAAAGATAGTGATGCTTTTCAGAAGAGTACACATGAACAAACAAGGGTATATTCACGTTGAGTATATTCTACAGTCAAGACAGGTTCTTATCCATCTATGTATTAAACAACAAACTTATTAAACAGCCTCTTAAAACAAAATTTCAATCACCACTTGTGAGAATTCAAGCAGCTGTCACAGAAAATATTAACACTATTTTGGAGTCCGATTGAATACATTTGATTCCTTTTTAAGTTTGAGAAGCAATTGGTTTTCTTGTAGCACTATGCCTGGGATATTTCAGGGTGCTAAAGCATTCTTGAGCACACAAGAAGTGTCTTCCCGTTATTCAAACCACACCTGACTCGAGATTTTTTCCCCTGCCAACCTCAAAAGTCCATGATGCTGCTATGCCTTTCTGTCAGCACAAAACCCATAGACCTCAGTATTCACTAGAGTCACCATTTTCATCTTGGCAATAACACACCCACCATGCATAGTGTCCCTTAAATCTCCAAAATCTCCATGAAGAGAATAAATGATATTCACATATACAATTAAAAAACATTCACAAATTGACCCAGAATTCTATGCTTATATTGTAACCTTTTTCTTTGGACAATCAAAAACTGTTCCTTACAAAACCATATACTTAGTCACTGAAGACTGAAACCCTGTTCTGAAATCACACTCAGCAAACTTAATTCATGTACCCTACAGGCTCACTGTGCCTGTAAGAATGTAGTTATTCAAGTGTATAGATTCCTAAATCTGTCTATAAGGCAGAACATACTCATGTCTGAACAGAAAAATCTGCAACTTATGGGCGTTTTCAAGGGTTTTGAGCTGATGAGGTTTTGGGGTAACCATGAATACTTCTCAGACTTTTTCAAAAGGTTCCAAAATAATCATATCAGGGAACAGCTCATGCACAGCCACTGCATACAAAAGTGAATTCATTGTCATTGTATATACCAGAATTCTTGAGAAAAATCAATCTGGCTGCAGCTGCTGACAACTCCTGAATATTCATGTTGTTCAGTGGGTGGTTTGGAGCCTGGCAAAAGCAAACAATGAATCTGCCACAAACAAAATAAAAGCTAATTCTTGCCTATAGTTCTCTTCTGTGCATCTTTGAATTCAGATAAAGGAGAACAGTACAGTCCTTTAAATATGGTGGGTTTTTTTAAAATCAAAAACATAAGGCATAATGAAACACTGGGTGAGCTTTGAAATTTATTTTTTGTGACTGAGTTTTTTAGGAATTATATACATTTCTTACTTACACAATCAGACATTTTGCACAGAGTTCTGGGAATACAAAAGAATAGCAATAACTGCAGTGAGAATTTTGGTTCTACAGAAAGCACCCTATCTGGAAAGCCTGGAAGTTTAGGAAGCCTCTGGAGCTACAGGCATTTGTCCTGGACAGAATGGAGCAGAATCTCCATTCACAACCACTGTGATGTACTACCATATGTGCTCACAAATCACAGCAGCAGTTAAATGAAAGACTGTGTGCTATCCATATTTCTGCTTTAGAAGCACCTAAATGATGTGACAACAAGGTATAAATCATTTACCTTTCAGTACACTGGAATATTTTACAGCAAAAAAAACAAGAAAAAACCAATATTTTTACCAAAAACAAAAAACAAAAAACAAAACAAAAAAAACCCAACCCAACCAAACCCAAAACAAAAAAATCCAAGCCCAACACCACACAAACTAAAAAAGTCAAACCAAACAAAATCCAACCTAATATTTTGACTTGTCCAGTCTAAACTGAGTGGTGTGATTGGCACCATACCACTTTGTCCTGGATACTTTATTAAGAAGGGTCCTTTTACTCTTAAGTAGGGTTACTCTGGCAGTCTTCTCAGCCCATCTAATTATAAAAACCCCAGCTTTTCTTCATAAGCTACTGTTCTTCATGAATTCTTGCTCAGCTGACTGAATGAACACTCTCAGGACTTGAAAAATGGATAATCTAACACAGACTTACACAGGAACTGTTGGGTCCCATCCAACTAATCAAACACAAATGTGCACAGGAAGACACATTCCTTTTCTGCAGGTATACACCTCTGTTAACATCTGAATCACCTCAATAAACTTCTCTGCCCTGGCTATTGACTCCCAGGGACGCAGAAGCAGACTTGGCATCTAAAGCCCAGCTGTGATGGGGAAGGTTTGCAGTCCCTGGGGAGCTGTGACAACCACCATGTGTGGTGTATCTAACCACACCATAGCTGCATGGGAACATCTGTGGACATGAAAAGTTGTCAGCTGCAGAGACCCTTGGGGGATGTGTGCTATTCCCACAATACTTGGCTGGACAGGCAGCCAGTGTGGCAAGGGGAACACAGGGTCCAGAGCCTGAATATTTCATTTGTTGGTGTCCTCTGCACAGGTGAAACACACCCTTGTGACTTAGAGACCCACCTGGTGCCCAGGCAGCATCTGGGGAGTAGGTGAACTAAACCACCATTAAAAATAAGGTCATCTAAAACAGCTTGGCACACCTATATGGGCACAACTGGACAGAGATCTAAGTGGAAATGAGATGACACAGCAATTTCCCTTCTCTGTGACACCTCATTTGTATTTTCTTAGGGTACCGTTAATTAATAAAATAGACCAAGTTAAAAACAGCCTTCACATAAAAGCCTCCTTGAGTAATTTGGACCATGTGTTAAGTGACTACATCAACACCAGAAGTATTAAATAAATCTTTAACAAAATCCCTCCATGAACAGCTTCTACAGATCTACCAGTGAAGCAAATGTGAGGAGGATTATTTACTTTACTTTGCCTTTTTTAAAAATAAAATTATCTCTTTCTTTTCACTTAATCCTCACAGTTAAATGTACCAACAAATATTTGCACTGTTTTTCATTAATTCTTTATTTAGTCTAATTCATCATATTAGTTTGTTTTCAAACTGTCCATGTTTCTTTTTTTATCTGAATAATTTAGTACAAAAGCTAGCAGCATAAAATTCAAGCATTCATTATAACAATATTTGCTCTGAAATAATTTGGATTTGTTATTAATGGAAATTAATTAATGTTATTAATGAAAAGGAAAAGGGAAAGGAAGGAAAGGGAAAGAGAAAGGGAAAGGACTGTTTGAATAAGAGGGAAAGCTTAAAAAAAAGAAGGAAAGGGGAAAAAATGAGCCAGAACAAGAGGCCTCCTGGTTCCTTCCACGAGGATGGAAGCCCCAGCTCTGCAGTGTGTGCTGCAAAGCTGAAATGTGCCTCCTCCTTGGAGCTGCCAGTGTGGGAACAGCCGTGGTGCAAGCAATCCCTTGGGCCCCCCCACCCCAAGAGCTGAATCCTAATAAAGGCATCAAACAGGACTCTGTCTCCTGGCCAATTATTTCCAATTCTGAGCATGTAAAGAACAATTTCTGACAGAATTTGGCACCAGTGAGCATGTGGCAGACAAAATTCCTGATAGAAGAATTAACAGATGATGGTACTGATAACTTAGCTAAATTTGATGAGCTAAAGGCTGTGTGTCTCACCTAGAAACATGACTGATAATCACTTTATATTGTAAAGGCCAGTCCCACTTTTTTTTTTTTTTTTTTTAATGACAGGATCTTCTAACATACTGCTTCTTGGAGTGGGTGTGAAGCTTCCTCCCTTGAGCTGGGATGCTTTTCAAGTTTAATCCTTCAGGCACAGAAAAAGAGATTTGACAACATTCATTGGTATGGGTGAGCAACATCAATCTCTACTTAATTATTTTGCTGGATGGAACATCATTGCTTCAATATTGCTTCAATAAATAATGCATTTTACTAGTAGTTTTAATGATCTATGCTCCATAGTAAATAATTCTTAAAATTTTTTTAGTCTAATCATTATCACTACCATCTTCAATTTAAAAAAATGATTTATTGCATAAATGGAAATATATTTAGGTGTTCATCCTTAACCCTGCAGGACAATGTTGTATAAAAGTTCAGTTGTGCCTGTATAACCCTTTAGACACAAATTGTTGACCAAATCTGGAAATGGAATTGGATCCAGCCACACCTAGACTCCTCTCTGAGAAGGATTTTAGAAATCAAGGGAAGTCTTTCTGAACCTTGTGAGTCAGCAGGAGGGTCACCCTGATAAACTTCATCTGAAATTTCCATTCTGCCTGGGACACTACATGAACCATCCATGGGCAGGCAACATAAGCAGTAGCTCCAACAGGATCTAATCCAGAATGGTTTTCCTGTTTCTCCAGCCTCCCCAACAGTCACAAAGAGTCAGGGGGAAAGACTTCACAGTGAAATGTTTTCTTTATGCTGTGAGTTCTCAGGAGGTGCCAGACTGAGCACAACACCAAGGTAATTTCTTAAGGTTTTGATTTTGTTGGGGAAAAAAAACATTTAACCACTCCTCATATTAAGAAAAAAAAATAAAAATTATGTGAAATCTTACATAGACTTTGTAGCAACAGAACAGGGATAAAGGAAGGATTGCATGTGACAAAAAAAAAAAAAGCATTGAACTTCTTTATTAAGTATGGGATTAATATGTTCTTCCCACCTAGCCATTATAGTACGCTACATGTGTTAGTGATACAAACATGAAAGAGCCATCCCACAGTTAAGAAAAAGAAAACCAGAAGACTAGTGGATTATTTGTTTTGTTCTCTACATGGGGAATTTTTTCATCATGTTTCTTTTCAACTGTATATATATCAGTTTCTAACAAATTAAATAATAGAAGCATCCAACATTCCTATAAATGTTAAGCTAACTTTGTGGTCAGATAATCAGCTGATGAAGTTTTATTTGTAAAGGATGGCGAACAAAATTCCACCACTCCATAACATCAAAGGAAAACACTTGACGCCTTAAGCAAAATAGAATCTTCATTACATGACAATTTCATGATGTTTTCCAATTTAAAAGTAAATCCTTTGAATTCTCATTACCTTTAACAAAACACGACAATGGTATGGTAAAGCACAGAATTAAACTCTGGTGGAAGTTCATGTCTATCCTTACATTCAGTTTGAAATAAGAACATTAAAAATCATGCTCTGTATAATACATTTTAGAGCAGCATTTTGAAGAATTTACCTTATATAAATTGAGAAGCAAATCACCATCTCCTGGGTCAGGTTTTTTTAAGCCTAGCCAGTTTGTGCATGTTGCAAATAAATATTTCATTATTTTCAGCTCTAGATTACTTTTTAATGTGTACACACAAGCTCCTTAATGTGGGATATAAATACAAGGAAGGCCAGAGTCTGGGCTAATGGATCAAGCTCTGAATTCAAGCTTCTTCCAAAAAACGGGCAAGTAAAAAAGAAATTTAAAGGGGGTTTACGTAAAGCATCCTATGCAAACACACCACAATTGTGTGCTAAAGCAGAAAATGAACACCAGATCTTTGCACAAGCTGAGTCTCCAGAGCCTAAATCCTCTTGTGGCAATTAAAAATCTCCAGGGTTTAAATGCAGAGTGGCCATCCTTCCTCTTCTTCCATTTGGCCTAAGATGTATACCAAAAGCCTGTTGCCACAGAGGCTCCTTGCCACCTTATGATTTTAACTGGTCAAGAAAAGGGAGAACAAAGGCAACACAAAGCAACTAAATTGCAAAAAAGAATCTGCCCGGAAGTTGTCCAAGTTTTAGTGCTCCAGGATTCTTGGGAATGATGCAAATGTGCTAAATTCAGTCATTGTGTTGGAACTTCAGCTAGAGTGAATGTTACAGCTTTTCCATGTACATGGGTGTTTAGTGTTTCAACCAGTTATTGTTTAATTTATTTTTTTTTATGAAATCATGATCTGCCAGTCAAATTTTGTCACAATTTCCATTTGGATTTGCCTCTGACATTGTCATAGGCTATCACTTCTGGACAGTGATGACTACTGTAAAGCTGCAATAGACACTCTTGTTGCCATAAAGATCATACGTAGCTTTCAGATTAGAATGGAAAAAAATCCCCTTCATTTGAAAAATGAATGCTTCTCACACATATATTTATAAATCAAAGTAATGCAACTGCTCCACAAAAACAACCCCAAAATCGATCAACCAAACAAAATTCCTAGTCATTAAAGCCACCAAAATATTATTTATGATGACAGAAACCTGAAGTTCACTCTGCGTGGTCTTATCTGTATCTGACATGCCCATATTTTGAAAATGAAAACAAAAAATCCTGCCTGTATTTATACCTGGTGAGTCTGTGACATGACAAAAAATGCTTGGTTTTAAGGTGTGGAGATTTTCAGGCTCTTGCCATGGCTATCACCACTGCCAATGCCTTCACTTGCTTGTTTTGGGATGAGAGTGAGTTTGGAGAAATGTTACCCAAACATTGCAAGGTCAGCATCCTGGGGGGTGATAAACTAATGTTGCATAACAGGACTTTGAATTCTTGAGCTATTTTATCACTTTTGGTAAGATTCCCAAGAAGTTTCTGTAGTGTACCCATTGGAAATTCTTCTGAAAAGCATCAACACAGCAGAGGGCTTTAGACTTTTTGTCTGAGTCTGGCAGGTAGGTTTTGTAGCTGGGCAAAAAGTCTTCTGTTTATTTCTTTTCTTCTGAAACTTACACAGCAGATATCCATTACAAAATTCACCCTATATGTATCCTGAGGCATACTTTCTTCTTAATATTTTGATTAATTTAGTTTTTGCTCACCACTGCAATTTCAGAAAAAATATTTAGGTCATATAGAGTGAAGGAAGGTAGCAATTCAGGTTTGGATATGGCACAAGGGAAAAATTTAAATTTACAGAATTAGTGCAAGTTTTCATTTCTTCTCAGTTCCTCAATTGTATCTCCAGTTCCCATAAGGACCAGAGGAAACTGATGAAAAATCCTAAGCATCACCATCTTTTGCATATGTACAACTCTTAGGCAATAGTGAAATTTTTAAAGTATCTGTCTAATAGTATCTCTCATAACATTCCTCTGTGGATGCCAAAAAATTCTGCAGGTGTCAGCTAGACATGCAACTGATGTAGAAAGAATGTGAAGAGAGTAAAGTACTGAATGTGAAGAGGATTGAAAATCAAGAAGGAAATTTTTCATTCATTTGAGGTTTTTGACAGTAAGCTAGTCCTATTTACATAAAAAAACAAAAAAAGAAAAAAGAAGAAAGAGGTTTTCCACTGTCTCTAACCAAAGGGCATAACAAAAGTGTGTACTTGTTCTTATTCTTCTTTGTAGTCTTTGTGGATTTACATTGATCAGAGTCAGCACAGATAAACTCAAACAAGTACTTCTATGACTAGAGTCAGAGAACTAGAGACCAATGTATTTCCCCCTTATTCCCTGTATTCTTCACTCCAGCCTTAAACTATCCTCCAATAGCATTTACCAAGTAATTTAGAATATTGCCTGATTTATCATGCTTATTTGTTCTGTTTCTTATTTTACTGGAACCAATATTCTAAAGCAGATTGCCATAGATATCAAGAATGACTTTTGAGTGTCAGCTTCAACTGTCCTTGGTTGATGTTGGAAGACAACCATGTATTGTAAGACTATATTTGTTACAGTTCATACCAGACTGAAACAGCTATTCGTTTTTAAGGATAGTTATATTTCCCTTTCGTAGCAAGCTAGACAACATCAACTACCAAAACCTCTAAGTGTGCTGCTCTCTATATGCAATGATTCTGGTATCTTCTTGTCATTGCTATTTTTTTTATTTTTTTTTTGGGGGGGAGGGGTGGTTTTTTATGGGTTTTTTTGGTTGTGGTTTTTTTTTTCCTTCAAATGGGACTAAATCTTGCAATCATTTCCTGGAAATTTGGAGTGTAACAATACAGAGATTTACAACTACATAAAAAGTACCAATCCACGGTGGAAAGGTGAAGAATGTGCTAACTGGCATCCTCATCGTGCTTCCTGAGTCAAAAGGGCTTCTCTACAAACCCCAGTGAAAATCTTGAGGTCCTTAACAGGTATTTTCAAGAAATCTGAATCAATCACATGTGGATGTTTCTATGTCTTGGAAAGTTGCTGATGTAAGGACATTTAATATGCTAGTGCTCCAAAACAAAATATCACATAGGTTGTATTAGAACAGTTTCTTATGCTTACTACAAAGAGAATCTCATTTCAAAAAATGTCAAAAGGAGAACACTGACATCAGAGAAACTGTGCTTGGGAAGTTAATGATATGAGTACTGTCAGTCTATTCTGCTAGATGCTACATCTATCATTAATGATTTTTTATAAGAAAAAAATCAAGCCTTGCTGGTTTTACCCTGAAAAATTAATGTATTTTAATTAAAGTAGTATATGATAAATCTGAGATGGAGTTATGTTTGCATTATTCTATTAGAAAAAGCAAGGTTGTTATTAGAATAGGATGTACTACCTAACATGCCAAAATCAAAATCACTAATAAAACAGTTGTATGTAGGAGCATATGAGAATTCAAATTCATCTATTGAAGCAAGATGTAATTAATCCGTTAAAATAAAACCTGAACACTATTACTTCCCTCTCAAGAGTTAAATGCCAACTGTGGAAGGTCCTCATCTTCCAGCAGCATCTGGCTGCTTGGCAGGGTCTATAGGCGGCTGTGTTGGCAGGGTGAGAGTGGATCCTGGGACCATCACGTGGTTAAACTGCTGAGGGCTGTGCTGCCTCGTTGACCTGGATGGCATTTTCATTTGATTCATTTCTGCTTGTGCAATTGTATTTGTCTATGAAAAGGTTTCTAGATAAGATTAGAGCAATAATGTTAAATATTCTCAATTCACATCATTGCGATACTTATCTTTTGTTCATTCTACACATTTTTTTTTTGTGCTTTTTTTGCCTTCATTTCACTACTAATCAACTCTGAATGTCAGTATTCCTTGCACTGGCACTTCTATTAATACATGACATCTCCTTTTTTCATGGTTTAGATTTTCTTTCTCCATTCTATTTCCTGTGGCTCAGATTCAGTAAATAAATATGAAGTTTTTCAGAAAAGAAATACTAAATATGTAAGATTTTATTGCTCTATTTTTATTATTTCTTTCTTTTTTTTCTTAATCTACTTCCTAAACAGATCTTCTTGTGTTCTCATGTCAATCTGGGACCCAAATAATTCAAACATGGATATCGGAATACATTTAAATGTTTCTTTTAAAATATTCCCATTAAACAAGGCATGAGATTTACACTGAAGACCAGAAGAAATTTCTATATATGGCATACTTTTACATATGCTGCGTTGAAAGCATCTATTCTTCTACCCACTCAGATATTCTCTTTCCAGCACTTTTAGTAAAGATTTGTTATGCCCATTCACTACACAGGTTCCAGGAGAGCGCTGTACCTTCAAGGGCCATGCCCCTTACAAGACAGGGCTTTTTATAAAACTCAGAAACCTGAAAGACACCTAGACAGCACTAAGTTACCTCATCACTACCAAAGCCCAAGGCTCATACCTGGTTTCCTGAGGGCACACATTTTCCTTTGTGCCTACACTTTTGATTTGACTTTAAGATGAAGACCTCTGCCTCTACGTTAGAGGTGAAAGAATTCTGCTTTATTTGGAGCCAGTTTAACAACATAAACTGAATTTATTAGTAACAATGGTCAGTATCCTTAGCCTTAGCTCTTCATATCTAAATTGCAAGGACACATTAGCTCTGTGCACCTCTTCCACAGAGGTGTGCAGGTGCATCCAGAAAATGAAGGAAGTTCTGCTCCCCAGCTTCCAGGACAGGGGGACAGCACAGGACAGTGTCAGATAACCACTGGAAGAACAAAGGAAGGAGGATGTCCATTCTTCCCCACTGCTGTCTGCCATGATGTGAAAAGATCAAACCTTAAGAAAAAGAATTATATAAAATGAGAGAAATAGGTAAAAAAACCCCTAATTAACACTGCATTGTGTATGTAGAATCATCTACTCTTACCCCTCTTTTCCAATATCCTTCCCCTTCTCTTCAGAACCCATTATGTTAACAAGCCGATTCCTCAGTGGCATTTATGATGTAAGGCAGAGATTTTCAATACTGCCTAAAGGATTAGTTAACAGAAATTGAGCATGTAATTCTCCTTTGAAAATTCGATCCTTACACTTTGCCCTCTAAGAGTTTACAAATCCCATGAAGATAACGTTTAAGATTCAGAATCACTTCATTATGAAAACTATGCTATTTCATTACAAGACCCTGCTGATTTGTAAGCAAACTTTAAAACTCTTTTACCCAAATTAAAGGCATTACTTCCCTAAATTCATCCATTCTGTGGCATCTTCTACAGAGAGATGTGATTTTTGCATACTTGATGAAAACACAGCTTTCACCAGCTTAGAAGGCAGATCAGCATATTAATGTGTTAGGGGGCATTCAGCATGTCAGTCTCTCAGCAAAGTAAGTACTGGAACTGAAATAATGAATCACTTCATCAGAGTAGTCCATCACTGCTGACAATATTTACCTTTCCAATATTTCTACTTTCTTCAGAGCAACCTAAAAATATTTTAATATGAGCAGCTTATCTCAAGAGACTATTTTATAAGTAGGAAGCAATATACAGGTATAATAAACCTACTAGTAAACAAATTCATAGTACGTGCATTTCAGAACATATATTTTGCTGAAGTATTAAAGAAATGCTTCCTTAAATCTTAAAATTAGAATGAGCTCTAAAATCTAGACATTGTTCACCGCTATGATTTTCAGTAGCCTTGCTTACATTAAAAAAAGTGTATTTGTAAATTGAAGTAAAACTAAGACTCTTCAAGAAATTATGAATATATCATTGTGGTATTTGACTATGTGGTATCTCACAGCACTTTAAATTTAGTATCTTGGAAGCAAAGGATTGTGAGGTCTGTAATTCCCTAGGTCCTCCTGGTTGTTTTGAAAGCTGAGGTAACATTTGCTTTCTTCCAGTCCTCAGCTACCCTTCCTGACTACTGTGACCTTTCAATGATTGAGAATGATCTCCACTTTGGGGTGCATCCCGTCAGGGACAGTGGCCTTCTGGATGTCACGTTGGATTAAATGGTCTCTAATCCAATCATCCCCAACCAAGAAAATAGGAACCAATTAGGGTTGTGGATTGCATTAATTCAGGAATTTTCTTACAGCTGATTGATCATTTAAGATCCCCTATATTCATATAAATATTCCATATGTCCCTGAGATGAGCTCAGTTGGTCAGAGCATAGTGCTAATAAAACCAAGGATGCAGGTTTGATGCCTGGACAGGCCATTCCCTTAAGAGTTGGTCCTTGAGTCCCTTCCAGCTCAGAAAGGACTGTAATTCTGTGGTATAATAGTGTTTTTAATTTAAATATTTGCCTTTCCCCCTGAAAATTTGATAAAGAAAAAGATTGCTTGTAAAAAACCTGAGGTATGAGCAGATTATGGATCATTTATAAGAACTGCATTTCCTTATACTGAATGTTTCATGTCTTTATAATTTGAAATAACCTAAAAGTCCTCCAAAGATGTCAAAGCAGCGTTCCCAACCAGAACCACGATACCAAGTCACATCAATGAATGCTATTTTTTAACTCTGAGCTTAATTAATAGGTTAGCCCTAAAACTTTAAAGTTTAGTTGCAAGACTATGTGAGTTTTCTGGTTTTATTATAGGTTTCTTATAAGGATGTTTTGTTAATAAACCAAACACTGTCATCTGTAAGATTTAAGACAAAACAAATTGTGTTTTGGCCTTGGGGTCATGCTGAACTGCTGTGATAATACAACAAACTTCATATTTATAGTAAAAATAACCATAAAGCATGGCTTAAAAACTGATGCAAGATCATTAAAATATTTACAAAAGTTCTTCTTAATTCAGCCCCTTGCTATTTTCATACATGGAGCTAGGCCAACATATTTTGAATATCAAGTTGATTAACAAACTCTGAATCTAAATTAATGAGAGAATCAGCCAGCTAGCCTATTTCTCTGCTTGTAAGCATTGATAGCATGCATTGAGACATTTTGCAGAAATAAGCCTACTTGCATATTTTGATGACTCCCAGTGCTTTCAGGAGGGAATAACCAACCTAATGAACCCTGAGAACTTTGCCTGCACACATAGGCACACTCTTGGTATGACTTTTATTGAAGGAGCTACACAAATTTTGAAAGATTTGGAATTTGAACATTCTTGCTAGAAAGTCTCAATCCAGCTCCATGCAACATTACTTCAGGGGACAACCCTGTGATTTAGTTGGCAAAATTTTCTATTCACTCCTTAGGAAATTTTTATTGTCCTCATCACATCCCTCATCTTAATCCAACCCAGAGCATTGCAAGCACATTTTTCTTTCACTATTGAACACGGCCTATAAAACATGCATTAAGGAAAAAAAGAGTAATTTAGATCATACAGAAGTTGAATTAATTATATATTTGAATTCTAAAAACAAGGAAGCACTCATGCACTGGTCCAAGTTCTGATCTCTAAAATAAGAGGAGGTATAGATACTCTTTAGTTGTACTTTAACAGATACTGAAAGAGTGCACTTCTGAGGAGGCCCAAGGATGATGAGAACAATTCACAAGTGAGGTGTTCTGCTTTCTCCTGATCCAAACCTTCTCTTAAGAAACCCATGTAAGAACTAAAGTGATCCTCGTTTATTACTTGTTGCATATATTTATAGAAAACTCCTTATAATGCAATAATGACATATTAATTAAACAAGAGAAAAAAAGACATAAAAACTAATCAAGAAGTTTCACTTGTAATAACCCTCAAATATTTTTAAGTGCCAAACATTAGGCAATTTCTTTCCAGATGACATTTAAAATAATGAGTATCAAAATGTCATGCTACCCCCAGAAATGTGAGGTATCCTCAGTTAGCCAGTCAGAAAATTACTATGTCAGTTTGAATGACCAGTTTCTGTGGAAAATGAAAGAATTATCCACCAAGCAGAAACAGCAAATCCACAGCAAGTAGATTTCACACCTTTTTGGTTTAACACTGTACATCTTGTATTCTCTTGACTAGAATATCTGCCTTACTAGAAAATTTTATATGCTTCAATAAACCAAAGTTTTTAACATATATAATATTTACAGGATAGTGTAGGTATTATCCTAATCAGCGTTATATTTATATAAGTAAAATATAGTTAATATAGTATAAAATTATATTAATGTTGTTCCACATTTGGAAATATAAAGATCTTTCTTGTTCAGCTTTGTCTTACAAATAATTTTCAAGTTACTGATAATAGTCATTCTGCTTCATTTTTTTATGTTTTATCAAACTCTGAAAATTATATACAACTTGGAATTCTGTGAAATCAAATGTGAAAACTAGCTATTACAGCACAAAAGTATTTTTACAGAGCACTCCTCAGATTCTACAGTACCAGTTTTAAGAAGAACTTATTTCCCATAAGGATAGAACTTGACTATTGTAAGTATAATTTTCTATTGGTCTCCTCTACCTTTTGATAATCATTAATGACAGCTTCAGACAGAAAAGGGCATATAGAGTAAAAAGGTGAATATATGGCTTTTAAAATTTGTGTTGCTAGAGGCTACATTTTCTTTCATGAAAATAAACGTGAAACTCAGTGTTTCCAATGGCTGTATTCTTTTCCATATCCAATGTAAAGTCATCAACATAGTATTCTAGAAAAACAAAAGAACATTTTTGAGGATTAGACTGAAATAAAGCTTAGACATATAAGAAAATGTACAACAAGTGAAGTTGTGTTAATTACTTATTTACACACATTGAATGGCAACCTTGTGTACTGAAAAATTAGAAAAAGAGTCAGGTGGTTTGGTTTGTTGGCAGTAATGGAGAGATAGCCCCTAATTAGAAAATTCCAACATTTAATGTAGGCAGAGTACATGCTTGAAGAAGAGCATTGCCTGTCCAAGGACCTTTGCATATGACTAAAACTGTAATCCATGCCAAGCAATAAGGGCAGATCTCTACTTTTCCTCATCAGGTACACATGTGGTGGATTTCCTTCATCCTGTTAATCTGCTCAAACACATCAAGTTTGCCTGGAAAACTCAAGATTTTGGCTTAGTGGAGACAGGAAATGATTAACCTTCGTAGGAGGTTTACTACAGGATGTAATGTTTGTGCTTGAAAGTGGCATGGACACCCCTCTCTCAAGCAGAGTCACATGCTAGTGATAAGTGTCACAGGAGATCAATGTGAAAAAATGTAGTTCACAATTCAAAGGCAACTTCACACCCCTGCTGAAGACTCCAGTCTGTCTCAGAAAATGTCATCTCTGACTCACAGCTGTAAAGATCTCTCAAAACAGTGAGTTGTTGATAGTTCAGTCCCCAGAAGGCACACGGAAACAGTGTAATTCTGTCACTAATTCTGTCCTATTCTCTAGGTTAAGCAGAGAACAAATACGAAGGAGAAAAACTTGATTTGGGTACTCAGGCACTAGACTGAAACTGCTCTGAGATGTAGAATGAAAACTGACTGGAATATCTTGCCATGGAACATTCACTCTTGTAGTGGAATGCTCTTCCAATTGATAATAATCTTATGCTTTTTGGGAAGAATTCGAGGTAGAATACTGGTAGTTTGTAAGCAACATAAATTACTAATTATTGTAAGAGGTTTGACATTTTGAGTGTTCCCACCTGTAGCTGTGCACCAGTACAACCCTCTTCAGTCCCACACTCCAAGGAAGAGAAAGTGCCCATGTCCCTGTGCACTTCCCCTCTGGTGAAGTCAGCAGTAAGGCCTCTGCAAACCATCGCCATTTGCTACCTTGTTTAGGAGAGCTTTTGGCCCATAATTTTTCATTAAATTCTCACAGAGAATTTAGTAGTTATTTAACACCCAGGACACTGGGAAGAGCATGAGTTTTCCTGCAGTCATGGTTGGTCACAGTGAGCAACAATGGCCCAGAGATGCATTTAGATGATCCACAGCTGGTAAGATTAACTTGTATCATCTTAATCTTTTTTCTTTCATCTCTCTACGTTTTCTCAGATGACATGTGTCTTCAATTGAGATTGTTAATCCTATTTTCTGAAAAGGATGGGAAAAAGCACGAGGGTGTCTGTTCTCTGTATAGCAGAGGAAAGGCCCTGAGCTGAAACTGAGCAAGTTGCACGGCACGTTTCATCTGAAACAGGAGTAATGTGCCCCAGGGAAACACAGCACTAAACTAAGAAATAATAAAAAAAGAAATAAAAAGTAAAGAACCTGTGAGCAAGTGTGCTGGCAACTCTAGGGAAGCTGTCTTTTCTGTTTCTTGAATTTACCTTTCTGTGCTACACTGTGCAGTCCTGACTAATCTGAAATTGCAAATACCTGGAGTTGGGGATCCCCAGACTCCTCATTCAGTCTAATACTCAATAAAAATGGTCACCAGTGCAGCTATTAGTAAGAGTAAGTAACATGCTGCATGTGGATTTTTCCAATTGCTCTCAGGTAACTGTCAGAGCAATTAATGTGTTCAGTGCCAGGGATGCTTCCCCTGAAGAATTCCTTTTAAGGAACAAGTTTTTTGTGTTGCCAGAATAACTTGTCTTGTTTTACCCTTATAGCCTGAGCTACAGTATAACGAAAAATGTCTGGCACAGGAGCAAAGAAAAGACTCAGGCATTCAATGTAGGTAGGACAGAACAGTCCTATATAGGTGATTTTGTATGTGTTCTAAATAACTAAATGCATAGATAGCATTACCAGTAGAAATCATATTGCAGTTATAAATTCATTATAGCTTGTTTCTTACATTTCCCACTCTGTTCTTTTTGGGAGACATCTGGTAATTTTTTCCAGGTTTCTGCAACAGCTTCATAACAAACATGCAGGTTGCTGAAGCTGAACCTCCAGAACACTGGACTCATTATTCTTTAATTGAGACACAGGGAAATGTGCAATGATGCAGGATCATCAGCTTCTCTCTCAAACATTCCATCTTTCAGCTGAGCAGCAAGAAGTGGGATAGAATTAAATATGAAAGTTTTCCAATCCCCAGGTTCAAAAATATTTTCAAGTTTTCAAAAATTTTTAAAGTGCAATTAAGATCACAGGCATTTGGAGGAAGGGAATGAAGTTAACTGGAAATCCTCAGTATGTGTCATCTCTAGTTATACCTCCTCTTGACAATGTTAGCCACTTCATATTTAAAAATTCATGCTGAACTTTCAATGGTATATCTTACGGGATTTTAAGCCCCAAATTATCTAGAGAAAAGTCAAAAGTCTTCAAAAAATGTAAGTAAATTTCAAATTTTTAAAAAATGTTTATTTATATGAAGATTCCTTTAAGAAACCAGAATATTTATATGAAAATTAGACTAGCTGAAAAAAGTCTATTCCAAATGAGAATTAAAACTCACCAAGAAAAATTAAAGTCAAGGAAGCTTATGCTCTGTCACTCACCATGTATTTTCAGAGATCAGGAAACCAATGCAGTCTTGTTAGAGGAACTTTTATGAAATTACTATGGTCAAGTTTTTGTGTAACAGAGACAAAAAAAGCAAAAAAAAACAAAAAACCAGCAATATTGTTGTTCATTCTATGACAGTGAAAATTTTGTATTTTGAGTGAAAACTTCACAATACAGTTAAAAGTAAAGGTAAAGACACAGTCAGATGAAGCAGAACCTACAGCACAGAACACCAAAACTCATAGGGCTGCAAGCATTTCAAAGCAGTTTTGAAAAGTTTCCCTTAATAACTTAAATTGCTGAAAAGGCATACCTCTGTAAAAAGTATTTCTAAAACATGTTCAGAAATCCCCCTCTGCAGAGGACTTTTACTGAAATACAGGGAAGCAAAAAAGTGTTAGTTTGAGGTATATATACTTACACACTTGGGCCTTTCATCAATGTCTGAAATAGTGATAAATCATAAAGAAAGGATGCTGAGACATGACCCCAAACTTATTTCCTGGGCAATTTATTTTTTCTGGGCAAAGTTGAGGTCTATCAAGTCTATTTTCTTTCTATGTGGACTTCCTTTCTATGTCTTTCCTTTCTATGTAGGACCCAGACAGGCGATGGGCTTCCCGAAGTATTCCCTGACTTACGTGTTTATCTTTGTGGCAACATATCTCCCATCTTTCAAGGACTGCTCACTACATAAAAAATGTCAGTCTGTATTATGACACCACATTTCCTGTGCTTTCTCAGATAATTACCAACACAAACATGAGTATCCATATTAAAAACGTATTCAGTCAAGGACAACTGCTTCCTCAGCTCTTATCTACTTGGTTTTTCAAGAGGGAAAGAAGAAGGGTCTGTAATTAGGGACTCTTTCATTCTTCTCAATTTTTTCAAAGTCATGAACATCACACTGAGGTAGATGCACATATAGTTCCAGGTTTCAGGGATCTACTAAGGAAACCAGGACCAGACTGCAGTGTTTGGAAACAGAGGAAGCTCTATCACTGCCTCTCTTCCTGCCTCCCTCTCAGACCAGCAGGTCACCTGTAAGTAAGTGCCAGTTTCTGTCTCTAATTTATTAGTGTTGTACCTTAAATAATTTAACTTAATGTCTAATATATGTGGGCTATGAAGATATCTAGGCATAACCAGTATCTGAGATCAAGTTTTCCTAATTGGACTCAAAATGGACCTTAGCTTTAAACTAACGAGGTGGGTGGTGGAGAAGAGCACCATGGTTTTAAAAAAAAACTAACAAGAAGACCTCTAACATGTCAGTACCAAGATTCAGAGTGGAAAAAGGACACTGCTTATACTTCAGCTTGTGAACATGGAAAATGGTATGGTTCCAAATATGGTCACTTGTAAAAAAATGGAAGAAATACAGTTCAAACACATGCACAGGAGAGTGTTAGTACCCAAGGTACAACTAGGCAATGAAACCTTGATCACCATTACATGGCTTGGAAAAATGGAATTGCTGTAACTACATGATCTTTAAAAAGTGTTAATTCTTGATAAATATCTGAAAACAACATCAAAGCTAGGAATATTTTTTCCCTTTGAATTAAGATAATACTTGAATTATTTCATATCAGTTTTCTGAGAGAATACACTAAATTCTGGTTTTTATTAAAAATGGATAAATAGAAATGCATAAGTGCCCATAATAAATAGCTGATGTGTGAATAAATACAACTATTGATTTTAAATGAAACAGTGCTTTTTTTGTTACCATAAGAGAATTATAGAATCACAGACTCATTTAGACTAGAAAAGACATTTAAGGGTGTTGAGTTCAGCCATTGACCCAGCACTGCCAAGTCTACCACTAAACCATGTTCCCCATGGCCCACATCTACACATTTTTAAGTATCTCCCTGAGCACTGACTCCACCAGCTCCCTGGGTAGCCTGTTCCAATGCCTGAGCACCCTTTCAGTGAAGAAACTTTCCTCATATTCAATCTAAATCCACCATGTGGCGCTTGAGGCTATGTCACCTTGTCCCATCTTTCACAAACTCATACACACACAGACCTGTCCCTACAATTTAGAGGTAATTCAATGCATTAAAAATCATGAAATTGCTACAGAATAAAGCAGGTGTTCTGTGCTGTTTGGCACTAGAATAACAAACAAACAGCTGAGTTAAAACTCCCTTTGCTTCTAAAATGCAGTGCTCCTGAAAGGGATTCTCAAAGGTGAGGCAAAAGAGAGGGAGATCTAGTCCTAAAGAATATCTAGAGTATTTGACATAGATGTGAAACCTTGCTTAGGAAGAGAATAGAAGTTCTGACTCCGCACAGTTTTACCTGTGGTGTACTTATTTGTATCCACAGAAAAAAGTGCAGTCGATATTATTTAGAACAGTATTGTCAGCAATGGTATTTTACTTTTCTTCTAGTATCTCAACTTTGTAATTGGTCTGCACACATTCAAACTAGGAAAGAATTGCTTACATAAAGAAGATGGCATATGAAAGACAAAGAAATGCAGCCTTGGCAGAGTTCACAGACTGACAGGCTGAAACCCTTGCTTGCCTCAATGACAGCACTTCCACCACTTTGATTTGAGACAAGGTTTCTTTCACAGACACTAGGACTAGAATTGTTATTAAGATTATCTCTTCTGATATAAAGCAGAAGAAGTGATAGACTGTCATCCTGCAACTCCTAAGCTGTAATTCAACTGGAGCAGACCATTTGAATGAAATCTTATTTTAAGTTATTCAAATGATTGATTTAAAAAAAAAAAAAAAATGTTGCTGTTTGAAGACCATGGATAATTTTTCAGGAGTATTTAAGAGTTGAGTGGTCTAAATTTTTATTAACTTTGTCATGGAAGTAACACAGGAGCATTTGAAATTATAATTTAATAGCTAATTAGGAACTAATACAGAATCCTTTCTCCCTGCTGCTGACTGAAGGCTGTTGATGCTGTCATGTGCATAATCTAGAATCAATAAGATGAGTTGGTGTATTCATTATCGTTTTCATCTTTTTTATGTATCCTTTGGCACTTACAAAACAAACATATACACATGAAATAAATAGTTACCCTCTTCTGGAACTGTGCAGGTCTGTTTTTTAATTATTTACATGACTCATTAGAGTGTGGTGACAGTGTCAAGTTCTATCAAAGAATGTCAAATTCCTTGAATCATGACTGACCCATGCAGGCTTAGGCAGCCTGGGTGAGGTAATGCAACATGACATGAAACCTCATGCAGTGTCAGAAAGGTCATTGTTTCTCTCTACACATTGCTTGACAAATCCAACCAAAATTGTATGTTGAAGCCCTCACTAGTGAAAATATAAAATGTTGCAACTTCATTGTTGCATATTAGGAATCCTATATAAGCAAATGAAAGACTTCAGGTGTCTGGATTTACACTATCACAACTGAGGCAACTGATTCTTGAGATAGAAAATTCCTACTGTTGCACATTTTAAAAACTTTAAATCTATGTAAGTGAAGAATAATTCACCATATAATTCTCCACTATATTTCTGCAATACTTTTAACGGTTTAAATTTCATCAACAAACGAAAAGCCAAAAACTTTAAAATATTTTTTGCTTTGATTTTAAAGAAAAATATTTCATAAAAATAATATCATGAAAATGTATTGATTTACAGTAATTGTTTGATGAAGGAAATTTGAAGATTTCTTTCACTGGTATATTATAAGGTTTTTGCAAAAACTTTCTTGAAGCCACTTCCAAGATAAAGTCTGAATTATAATTACAACACATAAATTAGAAAAATCTATGATACAGTTTCTAATTTTTAGAAATAATGTCGCCCCCCATCATATATATATTTTCTTTTGCATCACATTGTACATCTCATTTCTTTTAAAATACTAACACTGAAAATGTTCAGCATAATACTGGGAAGTAAGAAGAGTGCTTTATATCTCTTTCTAATTTCTACAGAACCACATGTCTGTTACACATCCCACCCTTATCATTTTTATCTTCATTAGCAATTCCCTTGTCAGTATTCTATAAAAAAAGTACAAAATGAATACTTTTTTAGAAACATAAACTCGGCTGTCTCAGCTATGTCTGTCAAACTGATAAGTACCATCTTTATTTAGAAAACCAAGTCATCTTGTTGTTCCATCAGTGAATATAAATATTGATATTTTATGTAAATAAGCGCATAATATATTACATTGGAAAAATCCTTGTCATTTTTACTCACAGGCTATATAGTTGAATTATAGTTAAAAGATGTTTAGTACAATATTCTAATTTTAATGGTCCCTCTTTTATGATCTTAGGTAGAGCTTTTCAAGGTAAAGTTAAAATATTATTTAAAGGGAACTAGTCTAGTAAATTACTAGAGAAATATAGGACTCTGAAATATATTACAAATGTGTAAGAGTATATCTTCAAAAGAGTATTCAGTTTGAAATTTTGAACAGATTTTCTTGAGGAGAAATACTTTTTTTGAAGATTATTTGAATTAAGAAATTTTACACAGTTCATTAATAATAATCATTTTAGTTTCTGACTCGTAGACCAAACTCCTTTATCCATCCTAATTGTAAAAGTGAATTATTCCTCTGAAGAGCTGTTTAGGGGATTTTATATCTTAAATAAGCAGGCAAGCATATTCTAGATAGGAAAAACTTTGGGTTATAGGAGAGTGAGTTGACTCTCTGTCACATTCCATGAAATAACTCAAAGTCTTCTGTTCCATTCCCGTATTTTAAAAAAATCAAAGACCTGCAAAGAATTTTTAAAAATGAGATTATTAATTTTCAATTAGCTGTTGTTTCTGTTATTTTAGCTGTAGAATCATAGAGTCATAGAATATGTTGAGCAGGAAGGGTCCCATCAGGATCATCAGCTCCAGCTCCTGGCCCTGCACAGCTGACTAATACCTACTTGCTTGTGATAATTTTTAAGCTGTGCTTTAGCTGGAAAGAAAAAGACTAATGTAAAATGCAGTGTTTCCATCTTCTTAATGAAAAATTAATTATCTATTTCCTAGTTTGTAAGGTCCTGTGTCTCATATGACCATGGAAGAACAATCTATATGCACTTCATATATATCCATGTTGGTATTATCTGTTACAGCCAAGGTCATGTTTCTCTCTGTAACTTTTTACCTGTATTCCTGAATATCTCACAGATATTTATTTTCAACTAAATCTGTTTTAATAATGCTTATAATGTAGTATAATACTGAGAAAATTTTCTCTTTGTTCTAAAAAGGAGCTGATGTATCACAACTCCAGAAGTCTCTGACTCAAATCTGAAAAGTAAATCTGAAAGCAATTTTATTTGTCATTTTTTACAGGGATTTTCAAAGGTTACCTTTAGCAAAATCCCATGCCAGTGAAAGTGAACTTGAAATTACAGAATATATGAGGCATCTCCCCATTAAATCTTACTATGGAGCTTCCACTGACCAGAGGACTGATAAGTAGGGCTCACGGCAGGAAAACTTTTATCAGCATGTGTTTAAAAACAATTTACTCTCTGACTGTCTAGGTCTCCAAGGACAAATTTAGCAATGAAAATGGGAGGAAGCACTAAAAGTGTTAAGCCAAACTAGAGATTTTTCTGTGGGGGTGTGTGTATGCAAGGAACTTGAAAAGCCTCTTTGGAGTTCAGAAGAGGTTAAATTCTACATGTAGGCATATCCTAGGTATATCAACAATATACAAAGTAATTAATATAGCTTCAAGTATAACAGGATTTTTTTATGGAGCATTACATCACCAAATTTTGCAATTTTGTCATGAAGAATATAAAACATTTAATAAGTTTAAAGACCCAGGCTCAGCAAGGAACAGTTGTTACAGTATCCTGAAATAAAATGGTCAGTCCATTTACAAAATAATTATCAATATTTGAAATTTCTATTAGGTAATTAGTATTTGTGATTCTTATTGAAAATCTTCAATGCCTAACAAATTTTGACTTGGCTGTCCATCACTGACATTGCACATTGTCTGCATACAGAAAGTCATCATTCAGGTTTAAAGATAGAGTCATTTTGTATTGAAACACTTATATCATTGCCTCTTTTAAAGTAATGGAAGTATTAAGGGGCTATTGTTAGAATGTTTTTGATACAGCAATTTTTAAAAGTACCAGATAATTAATATTAACACCAGGTTTAATACTAATGATAGAACTTACAACAATTACATTAAAATTTAAATGAACAGAGTACTGTGCAAATACCAGTTGTAGACATGAATATAAAATGGAGTATCTCTTATGGGAAGTTATTCTCTATCCCTGTGCAATTTTGTCTGCATATCACTTGGTTAACAATTTGCTAAGGAGAGATCTAACCAACAGAATCAGCTGGCTCAACCCCCTTCACAAATACTTTGTTTAAATATTATTTTCTTGAGTTGAAACCTTGGAAGTACTCTTATTTTACACTTCACCTCTTAGAGGTATAGTATAAAGTCTTTACAAAGGCTCTGAAAATAGCCCTTTCATGTTAAAAAAAGGCCAACATTTAAAAACAAAGACCCAAAATAATACCTGTTTGAATTTTTGCAAATGTCATTCTTGATGCACTTCTTCAAAATTAGGTGACATTTTTCCAGGGTCTGTATTCTGAAAGAACATCACACAGACTTTTTATCAGCAGCTGCTGCAAAATTATGTATGAATAATGTCCAAGAATGCAGAGTTCCCCCCTGTATATGTGCAGGGCCAGGACAGCTACTCTTCCAGCAGTTCCCACTGCAACAACCAACAGGATACATAGGCTCTGAGGTTTATGATCCAGGACTAAAAAGGAGCATATGGACATCTTACATCTGTGCATACATCTTCACCACAGGAGCACAGCTTCTGTGTGGAATTCAAATTCCTTCTCCCTAAATTGTTCCCACAATAAATGTATGTATATTATGAAATGATGCCTCTACCTGACCTTTTTCTGCTTCTGTGAACCTTCTGGGTTTGTTCAGCTACTACTTCCAGAGATAGAGGGCAATGTGAAAGAATTCCAATTTTTAAAAACTGAAATGGAGTTAATAACCTATTATTATCAAAGAATTTCCTGAACTGCCTCAGCTGTAAAGTCAAAAAGCTATGTTTTGGTTGAACACTAGAATTGAAACATTGTCTGTTTTTTTTCTCACAAACTACAGTGCCTAAAATTGTGCAGGTAATTAATATTGAGATAAACAACTGCAGTATTCTTGATGGTTGACACAAACAGCAGTGCTGCAGAATAAACCCTTAGTATGATCAGAAATGGCAGAATCTTCATTTTATTGAGTAAATTACAGTCTACATTTAGAGATAAGAATCAGTTTTGAGCATCACACTGTTCTCTGAAGGAAAAGTTTAGTATGAAGTTTAAACCTTTGTCTATCTTTGTCAATTGGGAGCAGCTTCATGCATAGATTCATCAAAATGCCCTTTTCTACAGAGTATGGATAGAAGCATACAAATTGGTTTCACATACATATGAATTTTTTAATCTCCAATCTTTTTCTTCATATACAAACTATCAGTCTCTTCTCTCACCATTGAATGCTTGCTTAATCTGCAATTTGGAAACAAAACTTGTGCAAATAAATTTGGGAAAGTCCTTGAAATATCACACATGAAATTCCTCTTTATTTACTTTACTTTTCCTAGCTTTCATTTCTTTTCATTTTAGCTCTTATGGCTAAATTCAATGTGTCCTTATAGTGTGGAATATATATATTATTAATATATATTAGATTATTAATATATAAGTATGTATGTATGTATATAGACAAAATGAAAACCTATTGAATAGAAGCTGTGGGTTGTGAAATCAAATTAGCTTTTGTTTTTTCCATGAGTATTTTTTTAATGACAGTTATACGTATATAATAAATAAAATAAATTACTTGAATCATATGCCTTATTACAGGTTCCTTTCCTTTAAAGAATAATGTTCTCTATTTTTTCTCATAGAGAGGAAAAATAAAATAATCATGTAATTAAAATCTAAGAACTTCACAGATAAGGAAAAGCTTAGAGTATCGTTTAATAAAAAACATTGTGTGGTTCGATTATATTTATTCAGTACCATATCCTGAGTTCCTGAGGTCAAAATGGGCATCTGTATCATGAAATAGGTGTGTTCTGACACAGTTTTCTGTATACTGGCACAAGATAAACCTTAAGATGTCTTTGTGTTGGAAAGAAAGAGAATTTTTTGTGACTACTAGTGAGGACAGATTGGCTTGGGATGGCAAGTGAGAATTCAAGGAATTTTGATATCACAAAGTTTTCATGTTGGATACAGACAAATACGTATTTTTAACTCTTCATTCATCAATACTCTACCTAGACAGATCCTGCCTTTTACTGTCATGAAATAGAGGATTGTTACTTCCACCTTGACCTCTCCACTGGAAGCAGTAACAGAGCTGTCTCAGCATCAGGCTCCGAAGGCCAGGGATTTCACACTCTAGGAAAGCAGTTTGTTAGTCACCCTGCTCCCTTTGATACCCTGTTACATCTATGTAAAATTAGCCCTGCCTTCTAGCATTTTGTCCCACTGCAGCTGTGATCTGCAGCCAGGGGTGCTGGACACCAGCAAAATAGAAATAGTCATAATTATTTGACTAATAATAACTTAGTGATTAAGCTGATCTAAATTTCAGCATTACATAAACAGTATTACAGATGTATTCTGGATTGCTTGTCAGGCTCCTTCTAAAAGCAAGTGGATTGTAGGGGTTCTACAGGATCCCATTGCTCTCTGAAGGCTTTCTGAAAGGCCATTTACTCAACAGAGAATCCTTTCACTCACCATCTCTCACCTAAGCATAGCTAATTTGTAGCAGTTCCTACCTCCAGGTGTGTATTGCACAGCTCTGCCTTAAAGAACAGGTTCTGCAGTGAGCTAAGCTTCCTTAATTGATGAAATCCCAGTTCCTTCTGATTTTGGTGAACTGCCTGTATTTTCACTGGGTGAACAATGTTCATATACAACAGGATTCAGTTTCTGTCTCTGTCAGATCAGAAGCAAAGCCTCTGCAATGGAAGCATTCAAGATATGTTGTTGGTTCTGTGTGAGCTTTTACAAATCAAGAGAAAAGGCTTTGTCCATCCTTCTCTGAGGGTGAAACTTCCGACATAACATCTACTTTTTAATATTTTCTTAGCAGCAAGAGCAAGCAGAAGCAGTAGAAGTGTGAAACTATCAGGATTCTGACTCAATTGTAACAGAAACAGACATTCCTACACATCAAGTTGTATTTCAGGATAACAAAATACTTTCAGAAGTAAACATAGAGGTCATTCCCAGGGGCAGTGCGCTCTGGCTATCTCTGGAAAACAATATAGAAGCCCTTTATTACATACAATAAGCTTCAAACCACTCTTTCAAGAAGAAAATGAAAAATGCTCGTTTTCACAGATAATGGGAAGTTTACTGTTTTGACCTCACAAGTAGGCAGTATTGAAATCCCATTAGACTGAATCCTACTAAAATGAGAGAACAAATGGAAGTATCACTGGGTCAAGTTATAGTAATTGGTTCTACTCTGGTTGAGCATTAATAGAAATTTCCATTATATATAGTTTTGGGTTTTTTTCTCCTAGTCAGGAAATCATTCCTCTCCATGAGAACCTGCAACCTCTTTAGCCACTTAATACACATGCAGTTCAGGTTTCACTTTGCAAGCCCTAGCCATCCTTTCAAAAAGAAAAAGGCCCCTTCCACCACCCCCAAAAACACACAGTGAAATTTTTCAAGGGCTTAAATCCCCAAAAACTGATATTTAATCCTAAATATTCTCTCCAAGATGTCAATGTCAAGCGACTAATAATACTTAGGCATAAACATTAATTTGATAATAATTTTTTCTGTGTCCACAAATAGGAAGAACCCCATCACATAATGAAAACGTCTTTCCCATCTTTCAGCTCTTCCACTCAAACAGTAATAACTTCTCCAAGTCATGAAGGTTGTGCTCAGGCACAAGAAAAAGGTTCATCACTCCTTGCTGCACTCACACATACCTTTCAGCAAGAAAGAATAGTAAGAACCCTTTCAGCAGTTCTGACTATTTCAAATATCTGCAGAGGGTAAGAAAAGCCTGGACCAATATTCTCACAGAGATTTGTAAAGAAGAGAGAAATTCTGGGAAGGAGGAGGTCCCCAGCTGAAACCTCTACCAGCCCCTGATTATTCCCTCACTCCTGTAGCTGTGCTGTTACCTTCTAGGCACAGGCTGCAGCTCATATCCACTTCTCACCAGGATTTCTGCATCTTCCTATAAATGCCCCTAAACTTCTGTTTTGGAATTAGCTACAGTCATAATGAGTAATGGGAAGTAGCTATTACACATTTTACAGAATTCATGGAGCATGTATTTGCTTTTGGCATGCAGTCCAGCAGAGAACTGCAAGATTAAGTAGTTACATCTTGCAAGCTGAGAGGTGCATTTGCTGTATCGTTAATAAACATCATGGCTTTGAGTGTATTTAAATTAATATAATTTGTTAAATCTTTTTGAACAGGAAATCAATTTTACTAGGGTAGAGACAAAAAGTTAATCAAGCTTAGTCAGAAGAAAATTAGCCTTTTCAATTTTGTTTACAGTAAAATAACCCCATAGTTTTTAGCAAAAAAAGAAAAATCAGCAGCTGAAATTGTGAAGTAAAATCTGCATTGAATAAAAGATTACTGAAAAGTCAGTAAGGTGACAGGTTCTTCACAGTTTTTACTGGTTTCACAGTATTGTAACTCCCTGAATTACACAAGGAGTTACAAGTACAGCTTCTGTTGGCACTAATGGAATGTCAATGAAAACACAGTCCACCAAGTACTCTGTGCTCTGAGGAGCTTCTGCTGTGAAAGTATTTCTCCCAAATAATTTTGGTTTATGTCATATGCCCAAGGCAAATCAGTAGCTTTCACTGATCACTACCGAAGTATTGAGGTAAAACCATAGATATAAAACAGTCACCTACAGGGCAGGACTCCCCCTGAAAAAGTAACTATTTGTTCCATTCTGTGTCTCAGCAGTCTCAGCTGAATGGCTGTGGTAGAGGAGAAGTATCAGGATTTTTAAGTGTCTTCATTTTGCCTTTTGAAGAATTTATGAACCTGAAATGGGTACTGGCAGGGACCAAATCACAGAGAAAACAGAAGCAAGGAATAGACTTTCTGACTATCTGCTGTAGGTGGTCATGAGTAATTTGCCAGAAGACATTCCAGATGGTGGAACACACCCTTCTAATTTTTATTTCAATGGCAAATATTGTAATTATTTTTATTTTCATGTTTCCACTTTTTAAATTTTCCCAAGGCATTCTGTTCACAGTCCATATCCACTTAAACTCATACCTGAAATGATATAGGGCAATAAGAGCCTCAGAATGGCTGGGGAGGACATCCATTGCAGATCTGCCTTGGCTCCTTTCAGCACCTGGAGCAGCAGCAGCAGAAAGAATTTGGCCTTTTCTTTCTTTGTTTCTTGCTCTCTCATACAGTGCTGTCTTCCTATTTACAACAATCACTTTCTGATGTTGAATTAACATAATCTAAATCTGACTAGCTGCCAAAGTCTTCTTCTGCAATGATGTAATTTCATTATTAGTTAGAAATATAAAACAGACCTTTTTGATATATATATATATATATATATATATATAATGCTGATGATTTCTGGTCTGATACTCTAGATTTGTAGCAATGATAAACCAAACTCCTCAAACTACCTGGGCTTGCAGTTAACATGAGTTTTGTATTTTGTATATGCAAAGCAGAGGAACAGAGAAGTCAGAAAATTATGGGTTTTGTATTCAGCCATTGTCTTTTTTCAACTTGACTTCTGTCATCGCTTTGCCTTTAATCAGGATTCATATTATTTTCTCGCCTCAGATTACCTTTCTAACTTTTTCAAATCATTAAAATAGAAACTCTAAAATTGAACTTCAGAAGACATATCTCTATATATTTTTCAGTATTTTTCCTTCCTTTAATCAATCACTGAGACTACACTGCAAAGTAAATATTAATTCTCATTGTTCATTTCCCCTCACATTCATGCTTGCACTTCCATCCTCACAAATTTACACATCTGTGGAGCAAAATATTTTTTTTTTCAGTTCCATGCATTATTCTGCATCAGGTTCTGACTCTATGCCCTTGCTTTTGAAATTCTTCACAATATCCTTTCCACAGTGGTCATGGCTCTCACCTCGATCCCCAGCTCTGATCACTATACTCTGCCACATTGCCACCATTTTTCTTTACAAAAAAATTTGCATTCTTTGTCCTCATTTTTTGGTTTTTGTTTTTTTTTTTTGTTTGTTTGCTTCTTTGTTTTGTTTTTTTGGGGTTTTTTTTGGGTTTTTTAGCTCAGCAGGCTAAATCACTCATCCGTTTAGAATTTTTCATGATTGATATTTTGGAGCTGCTATTCCAGCAGCAAGACTATACATATGACCACTTCCTTTAAATTAATCTATGCTAGTGAACTTGATTTCTAAGAATCCAGTTCCCTTTTTCACAAATTTTCCAGGAATAAATAGTAACCATATGATTAAGAAAACTACGCTAATTCTTAAAGCCTCGCTAACAATCAATGTAGTGATGTTGAGGAAAAATGTTCAGCTACAATTATAGAATTAGAGATGTATTGACTTTTTACTTGAGGCTCCAACTCTCAGCAGACAGCTAAAGTGATTCTTTGTACATGACAAGATCATAACCCCTGATGTTAGATCTACGATAATTGTTATTATTGCCTACAAAAACATACCACTTCACCTAATCCTTCATGATTTCAGGAGCCATATTGAGCTCATTTTTGTAATTATGATTCTAGTGACAAAATTTCCATGGATGGGAAAAAAACCTCTTCTGACTGAATGTTTCATTTCTCTTCCCGAGTTGCACTGTTGATGAATAGTTTGATGTTTGTGTCTAGCATTTCAGATTTTCTAGCATTCCTGTCTTTGAAAGTTCTTCATATCCTACCTTGAATCATACCCCCCCAGAGCACAGCAGGCCCTCACAGTGCTTCTCTCTCCAGTGGCATGGCCAGCAGGTGATGGCTGGAGGGTGTGTGGGAGAGACTGAGGACAAAATCCCGCTGGGAAAGCAAGCTGCAGTCCTACTCGTATCCATGGCTGCTAAGAATTCACAGGAGCAAATTGTCTCCAGAGCTGCAGGCAGATTTTACCTCACAAAGTCCCTTTGGCTTACCCTAAAAGAGATCAAAGGAGCAAACTACATATGAGCATACATGCAAGGCAGAGGGCAGGAGACCAGGAAATGGAAATGAGGCCATATTGAATATATCTCACAGAAAATACATGGGAAAAATCAGCCAAATTGACTTTTGGAGCTTTTTTCCTAAAATTAAGACAATCCTTTTTTTGCTGAAATCAGTGGAATATAGCTCATGAACACTTGAATTCCAATCTGAAAGAATGCTAAAAAATAAGTTATTTTGTCCTTTTCTCCCTTTCATAGGAAATATGGATAAGATGACCTGACATGAATGGCCTCTCATGAAATAAGTCTCCCCATAGTGTGGGACATAGCCTCTACATTCCATGGGACTGGTGGTGAGACAACTGTCTGCCAAATTCAGGGAGTTATATCCTGTCAGTGTGGAAAATATTTATCGGTTCTAAATTGTGAGACCCAAAAAACCTAGTTTTATGTACTGTGACATCCCTATCAGAGGTTTCTGTCACAAAACCTGTGTAATCCTAGACAATTACATATATATAGTGTATATTAAAATGCTATTTGCTTTATGACTGTGTTCCAAGTCAGTTCTTGACCACTTTGAAATTGGATGACCAATATCCTGATAGTTAATGGGCTAATTAAAGGTCTAATCTCCTTAGATAAAAGATCTCCCCATTCTTTCTTTATGTGATTAGGATTTTGAGTAGTGGAAAACAAAATCAGCAGGCAGATTTCATTATTGTATTTGGGTTCAGGAGCAGTACATTTTTAAAAATAAATTTTGTGCTTTATTTATTCTTTAAGAACTTGAAAGAAACAGCTTAAATAGCTTAAATATTCCTTCCTTTCTCAGAATTATGCTCCTAGGTGCTTGTCAAATTTTAATTACATTTTCAAAGCAACACAGGGCAATTCAATCAGCTGGTCCCCACTGTTTGAGAATCTTTTAGCTCTCCTTAAAATCATTACATTGTAGTTAAATACTAATCAATGCTCCTTCCTCTCATCTACACTTCAAGCCATTTGTTCTATATTTTTAGAGTACACGGAGGACAACATGAAAACCAAGGAACTAATATATTTATTTCTAATTGCTTGGAAGATCTGAATTTGGAACATTTAAATTATTATTTGTCATTCTGATTTCAGAGCTACCTTCTTTTCCAGAATAACTGATGTAATTTTTCTTTTTTTCCCCTCAGTTCTAAATTAAATTTATCTGAAAATTAACCAGAAAAAAAATCCTGCAGCATTTTTACACTTTTACATTTAGCACACTTTTACACATATGGACAAGTGTCTCACAGACAGCCATGGCAGGAGGGTGTTCAAGTAATCAAGCAGAACAGCACAAAACACACCTCCAGGTGAAGAGGCACAGCAAATTTTTAACTCCCTGGCACCAGGTTACATACTAAAGAAAAGATTCATTAGTATAGTAGAAAAGATTGAAAGTGGGTGCTCTGTGCCAAAGGCCAATGTCAGGTATTACATCAGGCTTCTGTAGGAGTGAGAAATCACCTCCCTGAGATTGCGCTGCCACTTTGTTGTCATGACTTGTGAAGGAAAACCAACCACCCTATTTTTATAAGCTTATAAAGCACTGTAGTCCCTAGTGGGGCTGCCTGCAGCCTGCATAGATGAACACAATGTGCTGCATAACACAGCACATTAAATTCCAAAGGGGAGAGCTTCGACGTCTCTGGCTGATTTCCCAACAGGTCTGGAACCTTATGGAAAGAACAAGATGTTCAGACAAGAAGTGAAGAGCGCTGTTCATAATAGCAACTGAATACATAATGGCCAACAGTAAGGGAAGAATAAATATACAGAGCTACGTGCAAGATATGCAGCAAGTCCTACCTTGGCTTGCAAACCACTCAGAGCTAAATTCAGTGCCCACTTTGGCAGTAACACAATCAGCGGTGCAAATTCTGCAGCCATGAATACAGAGCCTGTAGTTATCATCTACACACCGCATGCCAAGATCATTCACTTTGCTGAGAAGAGAATTGCAGTATCTAAGTGGCCCTGCTGAGCCATTCCAGCATCCAGGCACACTGCAAAGTAGGCCACTCTCAGCATGACTAGGGTATTTTCTTTTATATACACTATCCATATGGTAAAAATAAGACCCAGATTTTGCAAAGAGCTCTGTACAGCTAGACTTGCTTTTTAAGCTAAACCAGGTCACTGTTTTGATGATGCAGTTTCATGCTTGGGAATTGCACTGAATTGAAGGCACTAGCTGTAATGTCAGATACTTTATTACATGATTTTCTGGAAACAGTCATCTGCATATCCTTGTTACACATCATTATAGATGAAAAATCATACTTGCTGATATATAGAAAGACTAAATTAAGACAGGCTCTAAAGGTCCCAGTTGGTAGTGTCATTTGTCACTGCACAAAAATCAATGATTACTTAAAAAAGACATCTTATCTATGTGTAATGCAAAATAAAAATATACAACACCTCAAGAATTCTCTATATGAGTCTCCTCACATCTTATAACTTTTTCAGGAGTGAAGAACTCATAAAAATTATCTTTGAAGCCTACTGTTCCACAGCTGGGATCATCTGGGAAAGGCATGAGAGGTCATTTCTTTTTGATTTCTGTGTAATAATCTGTGACTCTGAGAATGGGCATCCCTGAAAATGAGGTCAGTAATACAAAAAGAATAATAAAAATCTTCAAGTCTACATTGTAAGCATGAGCAAATGAAACCATGTACGTGCTTTATCAACATTATATCAAACTACACATTTATCAACAATCATGACAGTTCATGAATTTTTCTTGAGGTTCTTGACCATCTTGAAAGCAATCCACTGGACATTGATTTTCTCAATGTCCTTCTTGAAATGGCCCAAAAGCAGATGAATTTCAGGTGTGAACTCACCAGTGACACAAGGGAAATAACTGCAAAAATTGTCTTTGATCCACTGGCAATGTTCTTGTTAATATTTCTCTGAGTTTCATCTAAACTGGTTTGTGAGGTTTGTCTAATCTGAAATGAAAGAAAAATATTGGCTGATATTCAAACTGGCATCCACTCTGACTGTTTAGGTTGTCTTTGATGGTTTGCCACTCAATCAGTCAGTTCCCAGCCTATGAAGATTTACATAGTTATTTTTCTTAGGGCTGAGGTATTTACACTTTTCATATTGAACACCATGAGGCTACAGCTGGTCCATTTTTGTATTTTCCTGTGGTCCTTCTGGATCAGAATTCCGCCGTTTGGCATTTCAATCAATTTTCTCTTTGATTTACCATCATCCATAAATTTGCTGAGAGTGTATTATGTCACATCATCCAGCCTGCTGATGAAGATATTGAATAATACCAGCTCCAGTATTGACCCTAGGGTAGCTCTGTACCTCTGCCAAATGAGCATCAAGCTATTGATTACTGCACAATGAGCTTGGCAGGTTGGCAGTGCAGCTGATTTTCAAACAGTGTAACAGCCCATTTGTACAGCCCACGGTTCCTCTGTTTCCAGCTAAGAAATGACTGGAAGCCAGTGTCAAAAGCATTGCTCAGACTCAAGGTGCATTAACCCACTCTCCTCTCAGACATATGTTTGGTTTTTTCCTTCAGATAAAAAGCAAGCAGTGTGCTCCAGTACCAGTGGTGAGTAATTTGATTCTTTCTTGGAAATTCAGTCCAAGAGGATGTGTTTCCTGATCAGGGACTGAGGTGAAGCCTACACTTCCCTGTTTCACCCTTCCCTAATTCCTTCTGCCTGTTCTTTAGAAAGAAGTAACATTTGCTTTTTTCCAGTCATTGAGGACCTTGACTAACACAACTTTTCATTAGGTGATAGACACTTTGGGTGCACAGGGATGGTTCTCCTTGGTAGAACTGTCTGTGCATATCCACAGTTTCTTCCTAGCCCCTAACGTGTTGGTCCTGTCCAATCTGTCCCCTCCCCTCAGCCCTTTCCCTCTCTTTTCCTTCCTAAAGCATTTTATAACATTTTGAAAGTGTGTTATGAAACAGTTTAGATTCCAAATATAGCAGCCTTATTGATGTACTATTGATGTAATTTCAATGTTTTTTCCTAATGCAGTTGAAAATATATTATTATTTCCACTATACAGAGATATTTTACGATTGGCCATGGAAATTAATGCAACAGTGCTGCTTTTGTTGCATAGAAAATCTGAGAAGAAGTTAAGAAAAATCCAGTGAGGCATCACTATTCCCTGACACTGCAGCAATGTCATGATAAAATTTTATCCAATGAAAATAAGAAAAGTTAAACAAAACCTTGGGAGAATGGGTTCCATTGCAATCAGGAGTGCTTCCACAGAACTCTCTCCTTTTGGAGAGAGTCTCCCACTCATACAGTTGTTGGAGTTTGAGTGCTGCTTTTAATTCAGCTGGAATTATCACTCTTAGTGATGTCAGTGCAGCCTCTGCACTCAGCCTACCACAAGGAATAGATTAAATCATTGATTCTGAATTGATGTTCTGATAGACATATGAAAAATAAATACTATATGAGGAATTTCAGCTGAAATATGCAACTTTTTTTAGGTACTTTTTTTTTTTTGGTACAAGACATGTATTCCGTAATAAAAAAAAGTCTAATGCATCTACAGAAGAGTCTCATACATATTGTAGGTTGAGTGAAAGAAGCATTGATATATGTTCCATAAGGAATTTCTATTTTTCACCTGCTCTGCTATTAACCTAGGCTGGACACAATTCCATCAGAAAAGAGTGAAAAAAACCAAAACACCACCTTTTCCACACAGAAATAAATAAGTAAAACATGAGTAAATGCTAGGGACAACACCAAAAGAAAGCTACATTCTGACTTACTGACTTATTTTTGAATCCCTTGCCCTAATCCCAGTGGTGCTGTGTTTGTCACTAGCTGTGCCATTACCAATTTCATTACAAGTTTCCATAGAAATTCTAGTCTGCTCCACACACCACAATTATCTCATGGGAGGGCTGACAGAACCTATGTGGAACCTCAGAACTTCCCCTCCTGCACTTCATATGATCCATGACCTGAGTCAAAGAAAGTGATTTATGAATGAAACACTATCTTACAGAACTACTCAGTGCAGTTGGAAAAGGTGGCTTTGAAAGGTGTTCCAGTTTTTTCAGGATAAGAATAACAGACCAGAATTTCACTTCAAGAAAAATACTTAGAATTTTTGTCTTAAGATGTTTCACAAATTTGTAGTCACAAAAGAGAAGTAAGAATGGATTTTTTTACTCTGACAGCTAGAAATACATTTTATTCTAGGACTTGCAGTCCTCCCAAGAGTCACATCTTCATGTGCAACAATACAGAGGAAAATGCACATAAAAGTGGGTCTCATAGGGCAAAGATGAATGAATTTTTAACCCTGTAAGAGTAACTGCAGGGGAAAATGCTCAAAAACTAATAGATATTAAATATGTGTGTGTATATTAACATGTTTTAAGTTTAAATCTGTGGGGTAGTGTGGAGTCAGACGTGACAATGACAAAATGCACTCTTCCCTAATGTATGATCCAGAAGAGCTCCTTTCTGGGACTAACTCACTTTGTAGGTACCTGAATTAAAGTTCTCTTTGCATCACCTGAAATTTTCCTTGTTGTTCACTTCTACTCTTTGTTATCTCAAAAATGCTTTGTTTTAGAGAATAGGAATTAATTTTTGAAATTTTAAATTTGTTTAAAGACAAATGTCCCAATAATGTACCTATTTAAAAAAAAAAGAAAGGATGGTGATTTTGTTCATTTAGCTGCAGTCCCCAAGAGAGGACACAAATAGATCTCATATAAGTGCAGGAACTTCATGTTTCTTATTGAAAAATCAGACTGACTAAATCCTACCCACAGTAATTATGGTTAAATTTGCACCTGCGAGATGCAGAATCTGTCCTATATCAATATCAATACCTAACTAATATAGAGAACCCACAAGTTATAATAAAATTGTATTACTTGGTCTTTAGTGTCATTGTGACTAGATAACATCCAAAACCACATTGATTTAAGAAATAAGCAATTTTTCACAGTGTTGTTAGTCTATGAATTTTAAAGTATTTCAGATTTTTTTCTAAATAAGAATTTTTGGATGCAATTAGAATCCAGACCAAGTTCACCCATGAAAAAGAAGACCTAAACTAATATTTTTCACTGTAATAAAAGAAGACATTTCTTTCAAAACATGTCTTTTGTAGGTATTGAGGTTCAGCTTTAAAAGAAGATTCTATATCACAACTCATTGAGAATAACTAATGATCAATAGCAAAAAATTATTCTAAAAGTGATCTGCAGCTGGATTTATTAGTGCTTCAATAACTCTATGAGAATGAATTAATTGATAATTGAATTTTGGTCATTAAGACTGACCATAAGTTATGAATGATCAGCAAACAATATTATAGCACTTTCACAAAGCTGTTCTAAAATTAAAATTCCTATAGAAAATAGGTTGCACAAAATGCACAATAATATTTTGCAACCCCTTTGAAAAAGTATATGAGAGGTTTGCCTCTGCTTGCTATTGCAATTTGCCCTATGAATTTAAGGAAATGACATGAGTCATCGCTTCTGAAGAGCCATTGGAAGAGTTTTCCAGGGTTATGAAAATCATTAAAAATTTAATAAAGTAGATTCTAATATGGACACTTGCTCAGGTGACAACAGAGAGCTTTGAAATTCAATTATAATAATGAAAACTGAAAAGAGATCTTTGGAACATGCAAAAAGACTGGCAGCAAGCCAAAATTTTTTGGGTTTTGCTGTTTTTTTGGGGGTTTTTTTAATTAAATAAATCTATTATTATTTAACAACTAGGAAACACCATGGGAGTTTTGTGCTGAGTGTAAAATAGAAAGAAGGAGGAAGTAACAATGATTAACCAAAATAGAGAATCAATACCTTCGGTACTGGTCATATCCTAATGCAAAGTTTGTATAAAAAGCTAATAAATTGGGGAACAAAAGAGAGAATGAGAGAGAAAAATTGCCCTCTGATGCTATACCAACATTGCTGACATACCTGCCCTGCTAGAAATCTTTCAGGCAGTTGTGCCTGTCCTGGTGCAGGCTCTGTCTAGAGCTGAGCAATTGCAGCTGCTCGCTCTCACCCCTGCCCTGGGACCCACCTGCCACCTCTCTTTCTGTGACAGACACGTCAGCATCCAACATTCCCTTCCCTGCAAATGCTTCAGTGTGGCAGCTTGAGGCACAGACACCTGGCAGGGGTGCTGAAGTGTTGCATCATTAGAGTGCAGTAAGTGTGCAAATGTTACACTACACAAAGCCAGAGCAGGGTCAGGGGGGCAAAACATGGCACATCTATACTGTACACACATACAAAAACCCACCCAATCTTCACTGGAAATCCATAATCTCCAAAGCCTCAGCCAAGTGGGTCTGTTTCAGAAGGAAATAGCTGACTCACTTTGAGAGAAAGCTTCAGAGTTAATTAGCTGTCACACCAACACTATGGGATCAGGACCCAAAACCACACTGGAGAGCTGGCTGATCTGAGAGTGCTCAAATTCTCTGTTAACAGGTCATGAGATAGAGAAAAAATAAAGATGGATGCAACTGCAAGGAAAACCTAGTTAGTTCAAGAACCAGAATGCATCTCTAGAAAGATGTGAACTACTTCCAAGATTGAAATGTTTGGCTTTAATGTGTCTAATATCATATTTTGACAATTCACCTGTATCAAGCTAGGCATCCACAGTTTTTTCATCCGTATTAGAGAGTATTTTATTGAAATAAACAAGGATTTCAGGCAATGGCTGCTGATTGATCACCTCAGCAGGCTTAAAATGTTTTAAGAGAAACAGATAGAATTCTGTGAAACAGAATTCTCCGATATTCAAAGCTTTGAAAATCAGTAAAAAAGATCTCTGCAGGCTGAAACACTTCTTTAGAAAGGAGATGGGAATATCTAAATCTTTTTCCTGATTTGTCTGGACACTGACTTGGATAAATTGACAAATTTCAAAATTATCAATTTTAATCACATGCTCATTACATTAGGAGAAAAGGAGAGATGAAAGGATATAATTCTCCATTATATATTATTATTATTATATTGTCCAAACTGTGACATTTTAAGCAGAGGAAAGAATCATTGCAGACTGAGCATGTCTTTCCAATATGGAAAAAATTAGAACTCTTAGGGAAAAACTCTAGGCCTTGCAGATGAAGTTTGACTTTTTTCCATGGTTTAACTCCAGCTGGCATTTACAACTGGGGGAAAAGGGAGGAACAAAGGTAATACTCAGAGTGATGGTATTTGTCACCCCAAGTCACCATTATGTGTGCTGGAGTCATATTTCCCTGTAGATGGCTGCCTGACCATGGGAAGGGGGCAATGAATTCCCTGTTTTGCCTTGCTTGTATGTGTTGCTTTTGCTGTTCCTACTGAACTCTACTTATGTCAACCCACAAGTTTTCTCAAGTTAATCTTTCCAATTCTCCATCTCCCAACCTGACAAAGCAGTGAGTGATAGGCTGTGTGGAGCTTAGCTGCAGACTGGAGTTAAACAATGACAAGGATGAATATATTCTAGTCACAGAGAGAAATTTGGGATATTTTGCATGTTTATCCAGTACACCCATGAGGTATTTGAAAGTTTGATATTTTATTTTGTGCTTAAAATGGAAGGATTTTTAATCACTGTTTTAAAATATTGAATCTTTCAGTCATTTAATATAAATAACCAGTCTTAAAACTTACTATGTTCAGGTTTAAAGCCACATATGAAGTAATCACAATAGACTGTCTCATTTTGTTTCTGCTGTAAAGCGCTAGAAAATGTCTTGTTGAGTTAAATGCATGAATAAATATTTTTATAGCCCAAAGCACTTATTCAATTCAAGAACTTTAATGTTGCCTCAGGCAGGGTCTTTATCAGCTTAAAAACACATTAGATTTCCTTAGTTGTATTATAGTGCAATTGTATTTAAAATCTAGGATTAGAAAAAAATACAAAAGAGATGGAAATATAAAACTTATTTAAAATGTACAACCCTCTGTCTTAGTTCATTATTTCTCCTCCTTAGTTAATGCTGATCACCCCAGGGGACACACTCAGACCCTGGCTTGCTTTCTGCCATGTAATCGTGAGAGGAACAGAGGCATGGGAAAGCTCTTGTAGCAGTAGAGACTGAAAGAACAGTGTTTCATTCAGAAAAAAAGAAAGACAAAATGAGCCATGATGGAGAAGGCAGCTAAGGAACTTGAATCCATCTTTGTTCGCAATAGAGAAATAAAGAACCTTTGGTGAAATGGAAAGGTAGGAAAATCAATAGTTAGAAGTGAAAACATTTGCTACACAATTAGCAGCAAAGCTCTGCTAGAAAGTACAAACAAAGAGCTTATCAAGGTCAGTGACAAGCAAGAATATGCACAAAGCAGCAGAGATTCTTGCACTTGAGCACAATTGCTGTCTGCTGAAGAGTAAACTTTTTTCTCCTGGGAGAATGGAAGGAGCCAGTGTCATTGAAGTTCTGCAGGAAGACTTGCATCCCTTGGACAGCATGCTTTGTGTGTTGCAGTCTACTTGAAAGTGTAAAAAGGATCCAAGACTGACCTAACTTCACAGCTTTAAGGTCAGTACAGTCTATCAAAAAATTGATTGAATTGGCTCACATTTTGTCTTAAATAGTTAGAGTAATGAACCAGTGGTATTTATTTCTGCTTGCATGCTGTGCATGAACCTCTATAGCTCTAAGCACACAGAGTCTTCTGAGACAGCTCACAATGAGATTATTGACATGTATGTGTTTTCTGACCCAGACATTTTGATTATACAACTTGTGGTCATGAGTCAGAGTTCTCACATCCTCAGAAAGGAACTTTTTCTGTCTTTTTTTCACAGTGTTGTGCTGTTTTTTCCAGTTTCAATTAATTCAGTAGAAAGTAGGTGAGTTTAAAACAGAGTTTCACATCAGTTAAGTCCTGAGGAAAAGATTTCAGAATGATATGCAGAATGCTGCATACCGTTCATCTGCAACACAAAATTGCTATGATTGTACTAACATTCAATTTTTGGTGAGTGCGCTTAATTTGGAAAATCATAAAACTTTACATGCAAGAGCTATTGTGTCAAAAATGTTTAAACTTTTAAAAACCATATGGTTTTATTCCCTATTATGAACCTGGTCTCACATTGGTCCAAGTTTAAGCACAGTGAGAAATTGTGCTTCAGCTCATTGGTGGGAGAGAAAAAACATTATTTAACAGTTTTTTTAGAAAAAACCTTTTTTTTTTCCCACATCTTGCTTTGTTGAAACTTGTACTTGTCTAAGTGCAATTCACTTTCACATTCTGTGTCTTTTCACTTTAACACAATGAAAAGATGCCATCATTACAAAAATTTATGGTAACACTTGACACTTTATGTAGCATGACTTTATTTTTAGGTATACTTAAGATATTTCATGCTATTTGATTCATTAGCTGTCTGCAATTGTGTGAGTGACAGGAGAATCAAAGGCGTTGTAATGCAGCATTATGATAACATGATTGTTCCAATATGAAATATTTGGCTAATTTAGTGTGTATACTATCTTTATTAAAACACAAGAAGTAGACATTATGCCTGACTTCAAAAACAAGCAGCAGACATACCTTATGTTCAGTACTTGGTGTCAAGTCACAGGCACTTGTCTAAGGGTAAAGACATAACAGAAAATTGTTTTTCCTATTGTGATCAATGACAACATGATGAGAGACAAACTCCACAGCTTTTATGTCCTCTGAGTGTTTGTGCTGACTGCAGGGCTAAGTGCTCCTCTAATGAGCAATGAGAGAAACACTGGGAGCTGATTGTGAAATTTAGGAACATTTCCCCAGCTAATAGAAATCCCAAGTAGCTCTGAAATTAATGAAGAACTTCCAATTCAAATCCTGATTTCTGAATTCAGGAAAGAAGGACATCCAATATAATATTATTAGTTGTAGAAGTAGTAGTAGTAGTAGTAGTAGAGGTAGCAACTACTGTTGCCACTGCTAATCCTATTACTACTAATCTTACATTGTCTTACTTTAAGATTGTAAAGGCTATTAAGAAAAGTACTAATAAAGGTACCAAATTAAAACATATTTCATTTTATAAAATTGTGTGTGTGCTTCATTGAAGATAAAGGAATATTATGCTACAAATTTAAATTTACGACAATAGTCTCACTTTTTATATAAACAGTTTATTTATTCACCGCCCCTCAGAGGTCCATCTCACAAACTAAAACCTGCTGGATTAAGTTGTTAATTAAACCTTTCTGATGGGGGAAAATCTAGGACAAAAATGTCAGTAAGACATAAAGAGTAAACAGATCCAATTCTGCTCACACCAAGGTCACAGAGTGATTTGTGCAGCAGAAACACGAAGAAAATAGAAGGGCTATATATTTTAAGGCACCTTCCTGCAATCAGATTATTTTTATGTTATGTTCAGAGCACAATTCCAAACACCACATGGTTACAACACGGAGTTTTGATGCTGGGATAATGACATCACCATCAGAAGCACATCTGTGATAATTTATTTTATATCCTACTCAGTAGAACTTTTCGCTGTGAGCTGTAGGTGAACACTGCCTTGATATAGCTTCAAAAGCCTGAGATGAAGATCTTCCAGTATAAAACATAAGGTAACCAGTAACAGAAGAGGTATGGATAAGGCTATTCTCATCACCCAGCTCTATATCTTTGAGGTACTCTTTCCTGTAAACCTTAACCCATACCCTCTGTTACCTTATCCATTGGGGTCAGCCCCATTTTGACCTATCTTGTTCATCCTGAGGGATCTGTATCTCCCATTATCCTGCCTCATAGCTTTATTTCCTCTGATGTCTTTTCACATGCCTGTTTGCAGGATGCTGGTACCTGGTGAAATGCATGCCACAGTGAAAGGCTTTGTCAACCAGATGGAAAGTCTCTTGGCAAACAAGTTGTTACTCACTTGGTCAAGTGGATCCCACTTCTTGGCAGCCCCCACACCTAAATCAGGACAGACTGTCCAGCTACCTGGGGCAGAACACTTAGAGTACTTGAGGATCTGGAGTAAAAGATAGCAAAAGCTCAACAATGGTTTAGTTATAACACAGTCACCTCTCCAGCCTCTAATTTCTGGTTGAAATTTGGTTTCTCCTGAAAAACAGGAGAAGAAAGGAAATTTAAAAGGATGAACTATTTGAAAATGCAGTCCAAGTTGTTTAGCTGATAGAAGGCATGAGCACATTGTTGATTTGAAACAGGTCACTGGAGTGCAGTGAGTCAGGGTAAGAGCTGCAGTTCTCATTCCGTGGGCTGCTGACCTAATCAGGGGAAAATGCTATAGTGCTTGAGATACTGTTAGGTTGTAGATTAATTTAGAGATACTTTACTGCATTCCCTAATTTACTCTGAGTTCTTGGCTTTCATGCTAAATTAGCCCACTCCTGGGTCACTGTTAAGTGTGACATTTTGGAAAAAAATTCTTCAGGTGAACCCATGTCAGAATTGTTTTATGCTACAGCTCTCAGGTGTTTCTGAAGTCAGCATTATCATCCTTAGGTCCTTTCTGAAGTGTTCACTAGTATTGAGTAAAAAATAATATTTTACACATGACATAAATGAATTTTATTGCATTTTTCGTGTACAATTTTGTTAATGCTAGTTTTATGTCTCAAAAGAAGCAAATAAATTCTGATCTTCCAATTAGTTGTACCCAGAGGTAGACATAGGTAGATGCAGAAGACTTCCAACACAGAAAACTAACCTCTCCTTTTCCTTTCTCAATCATAGTCCTTAATTTCTTTTTCTGGGACAGGTTTCTACAGAAGTGCCCTTCTTCATGGCCTGTCTTTTCTCTATTCTAATGTTACCTCTAGTTTCTATGTGGCACAGTTTTCTGCCTTCCACTTAAAAATAAAAATATGCCGTTTTCAGGTTTTGCAGAATCCTGCTAACTGATTAAACATCAGGACAACATATGTTGTAACCCTGAGATCCTGCACAGCTCTCACACTTGACAGGTTGGATTCTCAAGTACCATGTGCCTATTAAGTTCTATTAATTTCCAGCTGAGAGGTGAGAAAGGTGGTGGCTAGTGAAGATCAATGTCTCCTCTATTGTAAATAGGCTGTCTGCTCTTGTATAATTTCAATAGTATTTGTCTTTCACAGAATCACAGAATCAAATAGGTTGGAAAGAACCTCTAAGGTCATTGAGTCCAGCCTTTGACTGGACACCATCGTATCAATTAAACCACGGCACTGAGTGCCACATCCAGTTTTTTCGTGAACATTTCCAGGGATAGTGATTCCACCGTGTGTACAAACAAAGTTGAATGAATGACCTGACTGAATAAAGGTCTCAGGGATAATTCTGCACAAATCCAAAGCTATATTTTAACAGAAATCTTATTAAGAAATAAAAAGCAATTCAATGAATAGAAAATTACATGGGAAAAGATTTGTGATACATAAGGAACATATTAAATCTAATAAATATAATGAAAAAGAGTTTTAATCCAATTAAGCAATCTCAGTAACATATAAAAATAAATCACTGGTTCTGCTTCTAGTCATAGATATTATCTATATTTAGATGTATTATTTTAATTATCTTTTCATCTGAATTTTAAAATAACTGTATATAGAGAAAAAGAATTTACAAGATTTGCTTATGAATTTTCAGTTATTTTGATACTATCAGAACTTCTTTTGATGTCATCTGCAAATTCCCTATCACATTAAACTCAAGCCTGAACCTCAGCTGACACATCTTAGTTAATTTGTACCACATGAATTTACACTGTGAATAATCTAATATGCTCTTTTATTAGCCACTAATTATATTTTTAGTTCAAAGGAAGCAGCCTTTAATGCAAGATAAAAATGTAAACACTAGAAGACTTACTATGGCACTTGCAAGTAGCAATTAAGAGAGTTTGGCTGATAACCTTTTATAGTGCCTATTATCTTGGTATGCAAATGCTTCCCAGCGAAATCACACCTGCCTCACACTGTGCCAAGATATTTTGTTTTCCTTCAAAAGCAGCTTGGGCAGCAGGGCAAGAGAGGTGGTTCTGCCTCTCTACCCTGCTGTTATGAGACCCCACCTGGGGTGCTGTGTCCAGCTCTGGTATCCCCAGCACAGGAAGGACATGGACCTGTTAGAGCAAATCCAGAGGAAGTTCTCCAAGATGGTAAGTGGGATGGAGCACTTCTTTGAGAAAGGATTGAGTTGGGGTTCTTCAGTCTGGAGTAGAGAAGGCTCCAGGGAGACCTCATTTTAGCCACTCAGTAATTAAACAGTACTTAGAAGAAATAGGGTGACAAACTTTATAACAGAGCATGTCACAATAGCACAAGAGTTTTAAATGGTTTTAAAAAAAAGGAGGGTAGATTTAGATTAGATATAAGGAAGAAAATTTTTTCAAGGGTGGTGAAACAGTGGAAAAGCTTGTCCAGAGAGGTGTCAAATGTTTCCCTGGAAACATTCAAGGTCAGGCTGGATGGGGCTCTGAGCATTGAGATCCAGTTGAAGATGTTGCTGCCCATCACAACAGGTGTTGGACTAGATGACCTTTAAAGTCCCTTCCAACCCAAACTGTTTTATCGTTCTGGGATTCTATGATAAATGTGTGGCTTTACTGGATGCTGTTGACTCACCTGGCTGGAGGCAGAGCTATTAGAAGAAGGAATATGTTCTGAAACAGAGCTACACCTACTTTTTGGTAGTTGACAAACTGCTCCACAAAACCCTTCACAGATCTTTCGTTTAATTAGGACACACCATTTTGCAAACAGAGGCAGTACTGCAGATGGTTTCTGTCAAGTTTCAGTGTCTGTGACAAATTCATACCTAACTCCCAACAACCAGAAGTCAGGTGCAGTTTTACTAGTGATGACTGATGCAAACACATCTGGAAGGGAATAATCATGTCTCACCCCTGGAAGATGAGCAGCCTCTCTCCCACAGCCATTTATTTGTGGGGTTTCACTGGACATAGTGAAACTTTTGAGATGCGTTAGGGAATGGGCTTAGCCCAAGAATGTTGGAAAAGAGAAAATTAAAAAAAAAGGTGGTGAGAGAATTTTGCAAGGGCAAAAAACAACAGGAGAAGAGAAAGTGGCTATAAACTGAAAGAGTGTAGGTTTAAATTAGATCTTAGGAAGAAATTCTTTACTCTAAGGGTAGTGAAACACTGGAACACATTTTCCAGAGGAGCTGGGTTGTCCCATCCCTGGAAGGTTGAATGGGAATTTGATCAACATGATCTAGTGGAAGGTATCCCCGCCCATAGTAGAGGGGTTGGAACAAGATTTAAGGTCACTTCCAAACCAAACCATCCTATGATTTTATAAATCTATGAGTATTACTTAGATGAAGAACTTGCCTAGAATGTATTTAAACTAATATTTCTGTATCTGATATATTAATTAATTTCATATTATAGGAATTCATTCTGAACAGTTGTCTGATAAAAAACAGAAAAAAAATTCTGGGCCCAGTCAAGTTACTGGGACTGCATGGAGACTACCATAGAATTATAGAATGTTTAGGGTTAGAAGGAATACACTAACTTGTATTTACATTCAAATGTCATAATTGTGGGGCACAACTGCAGCATTTATGAAACTAACTTGCAGTATCATCAGTTCTGGTGTGGTAGCAAAAATATACCACTCTCCTCTATGCAGATCAGAAGGCAAAGACATTCACTCAGCAGCTGGCTTTTCTGGTACTTGCTGCCAAAGAGATGGCACAACTAACAGCTTCTGGGTTCTACTCCAGCTTTTATGAGACACTGTTCTCTAATGTTCTTTAAAACTGGTAAAACACCATACTTTGCCTAATCTCAGTCTCTGAAATAGATGAACTATTTTGTCTGAATGTTTTGAATTAAATTCTGTCTGATGCATAAACCTACTGTGGAAAATTTCAGTCCAAACATTTCAGCTTTGGCCAAGTCATAAGCAATTTAAAAGAATGCCAGACATCTTTAACTTTATAGGGGAAGTTGTCAGCTCAAATGTTACAGTCACACCCACCACCCACGTACACAGTGTATGTATACACAGACATATCATCAGCCATATAGCAAAAAGAAATTGTTTGGATCCTGTGCTGCATTTTTTTCCTAAGCCATTTAAAACGGGTGATTGTTAAGATTGCAGACTCTGAGCTTCACCGCCTTACAAAGCTGTGACTGTGACGGAAGAAGGCATGAAGAATAAAAAGGGCATATTTCCAGTCAAAAAATATGTGTTTTTTAATAGAGTATGAAAGTACACTTTATCAAATATTTGCTATTAAGCATGCAGGTTTATAAAATTCCTTAACAATCTTTGCTTATATTATTGTGAAGTAATATACTTACAGCTATATTCTAGTTTCAGTCTGAGCTCAGAGAAGAGTAGTATTTTTTTTCCGCAAACCAGTATTTTTCAGATGCTGTCTGCATATTTCAGCACTACAGTATTATACCAAGATAAAAGAAAAAAAAAATTGAATAAGCCTTTACCAGTATTTTATAAGCACAAAAACTAAAAAATACATCATAAAGAAATAAGAAGCTTGAACATTTATCTTTGAAGAAGTCTGTGACTGTTTTCCTAAAGGGATCAAGAAATTAAAATGTTTACTAATAATTTCTATTTAATATTAATCTTTAATGACATGCTTCACTGAGACTTTCCTTTTCTAAACAGGAATGCATGTAGGATTTGCTGTAGTATACTCAGACATTTCTTTTGACATAAATATGGATTAAGTATGAAAAACCATTAAAAATATGCTTTTTCATTTTCCACCTCGGATTTCACCCTTTGAATTGAACATAAAAGTCAGCCTTTTACTAGATAGGGAAAGAACCCTGGCTTGAGTGCCTGCATATCTATACAGACACTTGGTCAAGGGACTTCCCACCTCCCTGTGTTCAGGCTCTCATTACAGCAGACATCATGTCATGTTATCCCACTCTTGTTACCCACTGTCATAAATGCCAATGTGTGTTCATTTTGATGTTCCAAGCAAGGATAATAATAGGAAGAAAAGAGGTGGCATGAATTAGAGTTTCCCATAAAATCCCTCTCTAAAGACTCTTCAATTCAGTGTTTTCCTTCCTGCAAAATGTTGTGCAGTGCTATCTGTTATTTCAATGACCAAGATTGACAGTAATCTCAGTCAATGAAAATAAGTTCCTTTACAAGTGGTACTTCTGGGCATGCTACTCTGCTGTTGTGGCCTCAACAACTTTCTTTCTTATCTATGATACTGTAGTTAGCACTTCCAGAAAGACAGCTGTGTAATAAGTCTACTACTGACCTAGAACAAAAAGTTCATACCATCTGTTATCTTGCAGTATAAAAACTGGTCATGATTTCATTTTAACTAGTCCACTGTTTCTTTCTCAGGTATGCTTGGAAGCTTAAAATTGAGAGCCTGGGAAGTTTGAGTTGTATTGAGTCATTATTCAGGGAAAAGGAAAAGAATATGCTCAAATTCTTTATATACACTTTTGTCAAACCCTATTTTCTTATTGTATTTTAGATCATTCCATTGAAACCTTTTTCATCTGTCTTTAAAATTTGCATATTTCTTGAGTTTTAGATGTGCTCTGTATTACAAACAAACTATTATGCTGCCAGTACTTCCGTAAATTAATAATTCACAAACCCCAAATGTCTTGCTGACAGGAACTTTATGAATTTCAGCTTACTAATATCCCTGGATCATATTCATTTTCCATATTCATTTCACACAACAGTCTAGTCAAAACCTCTAATCTACAATATTAGAGATTTGAAGCTCTAACTATAGATAGAGGATTTAAAAGTGTCCATATGGCAATTACAAATATCTTAGACTTAGAAATAAGCAAAATTTTAAAAAATCTCAAAAACAATTTTAAAAACTCTCAAAAACAATTTTAAAAACTCTCAAAAACAATTTTAAAAACCACAAAAACAAAACAACCACAAACAAGAAATACAGTTAAACTTTGGAATTGCAAATAATTGAGCTTTCTATTTTAGCATTTCTTCCTTCCCTCCATAGTTTTTAGTACTGTTGGAAAGAGTTTTTTGTGACCCTGAAAATAGTAATTCTTTGGGTGGGAAAGAAAACCAAAAAGCTAAAATCAACTGAAATATCTGTGCTCTCTCTTATAATCAGAGTCAACAACAACACATAAGAACATTCAATACAACCAAAAGAATTGCAAAGAAAAAAAAAGTGTATTTTTCTAAAGCTGAGTTGCTTGCAAGCTGAGTTCTGGAGAAAAGCAAACCCAATGCAGTAGCTGTGTACTGCAGTGAAGTAGCAGCATTAATTTTACTGCAGTAAGGTTTCCACAGATGAGGGAGTTGGGGATAGACTATTTGTAGTTGCAGTTTCTGCCTCCTGTGCTCCATTAAGGGGCTCTGGTGTACTGTGTTGTGGAGTTCTGCCTTACTTGAAGGCCTCATCTTTCTACATAACAGATTTTGTCAGCTGAGACCTGTACTACCCCTGATGTATTTTAAACTTTATTTTCCTTGGTCTCTCTGGTCATTGGTGCAGAGAAGTGTGCAAAAGATAACTTGCTTTGATAAGAGTGAGTTGGGAGGGAGGGAGGGTGGATTTGTGGTGAAAGGAAAGGAGAGGTAAGGGACGTGTGATGAAATAGCACAAGACTCATGTTCCAAGAGCTATTCAAGACAACAAGGAAGCACAAACAGTGATGTTTCTGTCAGTCTTTCTCACCTGACCTTCTCATAAGCCTTTTTTACTTTCCCAGCAAAGATCCAGAACTCTCAGAACAGGCCTCAAAGCTGGAGTATGAAATCTGGATCCAAAAGTAGGGCATAGTGTCTGTCATCATAATAAACTTTGCTAAATGCTTTTCCTTCCTTCAATGGCATCTAAAAGTAACAGCAGACTGAATGGTCTTTCCTTCCCCTAGTTTATTGCTAGTTAGGCTTATTTTCTAACATAAGTTTGGACTAATGTTTTCTGAAGTCATAGTAATTTTTTTTTTCTTTATAACATAGTCCTTGGACAAAAAAAAGGCCCTTTTTTTTTTTTCAGTATTTTATTTTTCTGCCTTTCAGATTTTTCTGATTAGTCCATAATATTAATACGTAACATGTTAGGCTGAATGCCTCTGTTTCTGAGGGCAAAACTGGAAATACAGGTTTCAGATCAGAAGCCTCAGCTACTGCTTGTGAGAGTGTAGCACCTGCATAAATATGTCATGAATCTCAGGTTATTCAGCAAAGAAAAGAGCTATTTTGTGGGCAATCAATAATATCACTGCTATTATTCCTAAACTGCTGATTGACATGGCAGCACAAGTTTCAAAGAAGCCACCTTGGATGATGATCATCCTGGAAGAACTCACCAAGTGGCTTTTGGTAGATGCCACAGGCCTCCAAACCAGCTACTGGAAATGTTCAGAGTCTTGATTCTGGACAAAGATGATTTTTATGGGGAGTAACTCCTCCTTGTTAAGTGGTACAACAACTCTGCCCTACTTGACCTGCAGGTAATTTTGCAGTGGTCCACAGAAAGGGCAAAAATATGAAAGCGAGGGTCTGTCATCGCCCCATCTGTGTCTGGCCACCAGTTTCTGAGTATTCTCTCTTACAGAAGAATTCTACTTCTCTCACTGAAGAAATACTAGAGCAGAATAGAGATAACAATAAAAGTCGAAGTTTTCAAAGAAAAAGTCAGGCTATATTTTTTATGTTGTATTATTCTTCCCTCTCTCTCTCTTTAATATTGATGCATGGCTCCTGGGCATTCACTAAACATCTTCTGTCTAACAGGAAGAGTATTGTGTTTTGCAATAAATGAGCTGGCAAATAGAAAATTATGCCTAGAAATTGAAACACAATAGTCTCTAAGCTCAATAAAGGTGGACACAGAAATAATGCAAGTCTTTTCTTGCAGTGAAAGAAGCGAACATTATTCCTTACAGCTGCATGGTTTCTGGGTACCCTCACCCCAGTCTTCTGGGGTTTCGCATGGTTAATTTTAGCCACTCTCTGTTGCATAACCGTTCCTTTTAGCTTGTGACTCTGGAGTCAACCTCAGGTCAAGCTGCATCCTGCTGGAGGCTGACACGTAAATATGAGACAGTGTTTCCTAATCCAGATCCTCTGGAAGATCAGAAGCAGTGCTACACACTTTCTCTTCTATCTTTTGTTTCACAGTATATTACTTAATATGCAATTTGCTTTTTGAAAATATCTTTGATGTTCCTCTTATACACATTATTATTTCTCACTTTACTGCTGCAATAAAAAATGTCCCAGTTCACTGAGTAACCAGTGATGCTGTATACTTTAAATATGGTGCTGACATGTAGCACATTAAGGTATCTATTTCACACACATTAAAAATAATTTTATCCATTAAAACAAAAAAAACCCAACAAAATACCTCTTTAAGAATACAGTGTATGGCAGTGAAAAGTAAAATTCCAGTGTGTTTCATTATGATAAAAACCAGAATTTAACAATCTATCAAAATGCTGACAAGATCTGTTTAATCCAAAAAACTTTAGTTAAGCATGTTATTTAAACTGAAAAAGCAAAACAAGTTGTCCTGCAGACACACATTCAAATACATAGAGAGGCAACTGATTTCCTAATAGGGAAACAGAAAAACAAATCAATAATTTTTGAGACGAGGAATATGGCAAAATAAGGAAACATTTTCTGCACATAGATAACCATCAAAAAAATCTTTTTTTTTAGCATGAATCCTTCCTGTTATTTACAAATTTAGCACCTAGAATTTTCACTTTCAGTATGTAAGCAGAAATATCACCTTTATTTTTCTCACTGAAAGTTATATAAATCATGAAATTATCATTTACAATTTGGTAAACAGAGCAGACAGCAGTAGCCGATGGGTGTGATTGCAAAATCATAGGCCTCGGCCCTCTGAGGTTTTTCTGAGAGGAGAAAATCTGAGCCCTTCTTCCTGCTGTTCCATGAGTTTTGCTCCTGTTTCTGAATAATTTCTTAATACTTTAGGACCTGGAGTGCAGAATAGGAAGAGATGAACTTTTAGAAGACATGGCCTTACTTAAATGTATATAGGTCTATTCAGTAGTAATGTATAAAGCACTTTGCCTTTCTAAAAACTGACTTGCTGTTACCATTGACAGCATTTTGCAGTTCCTGACCTGTAAAATTCTGGAAATTATTAAGTGTTCTTTAGATGTGAATGCCTGGATTATTTCTGTTCTTTCACAAAATTTATGACAAGTGACACTAATTCTGCTCGTGCACATTATTCTGATAGAAGAACTACACAGAAAAAAAATCCCTCTACCTTTGAAAGGGAATCTTTCTCATTCAAGGAATTCAGAAAAAACTATTTGGTTTTATTTAGTAAATTTTCTTCTTGACCCCTGATTTCCTTAGAGATAACTCTGTGCAAAGGTGATAATTTTTGGAGATGTACAGAACTCATAAAGCAGTTCCCTAAATGCTTAAATAAATGTTAGTTTAAAACATTGCAACCTAATATAGACCATGCTGATGTGGTATATAAGTTAGGATCTGAATTACTAATTTAAAGAAATATTTTATTTTTTGCATCCATCCATGATACTTCAAAGCATGTGAGAGCATTTCTTCCTTAATCCCAGTAGTGAGAGGGGAAGGAGAGAGCCTTCAACTTCTTTACACTGTTTAGGTGGCTACCAGCTGCACCTTCATTCAGAATGTCAGGTCCACCAAGTGTTAAATACCAGCTATCATAGTGCCCATTTCTGTTCCTGAGACTTAGGGCAGCACACACATTCTGAAAGCTGGATAGCCAAAGATACTGATGTTTTCTTCCAGTGTTGCAAAATACTTATAATCAAATAAAGGTAGGTACGATGAGAAGAGGGAGGATTCCACCAGGCATGAGTACAGCATGTCACAAAGCATTTGTGAGACAGAGCTGGGGGATGAATGCCAGAAGCATTGCTATTCATGCTTAGATCTCAAGACTGATTCAGTTCCTAGCATCTTCTAAGAACATCTTTTAAGGACACTTGAGCCTGTAGCACTGTGCTGCCTTCTCCCTCCTCAACACTCACTTTTCCCTTCCTCCCATGTGTTTGTGCATCACTTCACAGACAAGCACACTTCACTGTACTCTGCAGAGTCCTTTCTACATAGCTGTTAAGAGCATGCAGAACTGTAAAAAAGCACTTTCAAATGCTGTGAAGGGGTAGTCCCAATGACAAAGGGAGACCTCATCCATCCTTGTTATGAAGCTCAGTGTTTCTACCAACATAACAATATAATGAAGCTGATTGTGTCATTTTCCTGAGAACATTACCAGGTTTAACTGAGAATGGATATACGATGTATAAAGATATCTCTCAGACCTCTACTAATCAATATACACCTAGATAATTTGCCAATGCTTCTATGTATAGTCTTATAAAGTACTATTTCAATTAACAAATTAGGAATAAACCATAATTTTAGTAAGAATGTTAGTGATTTGCATCTTGCATTTATGAATAAGGCATGTTCAAATTTTGTAGTTGCAATTACTTCTAGAGCTTAGTAACTTTAAAAAGATTTTAAACTTAATTAGCTTTGAAAAATCTCCAGTTGTGGACTCTAATGATCCATTACATAAAACTGCACACCTAAATCTAACAAGGTATTATTTGTCTTTACAGCTGAAAAATCCTTTTTTGCCAATCACAGTATACACATTGGAGTTTGATTTTTTTGTAAGGGTTTATGATTTTTTATTTTTTCTAGAGGTAAAAACTGAAAATACATCTTAACAGGAAATTTGTGAATATACAGAATCACAAAAATATTTTGTTTTAGAGCTTATGTGTTGCTTGACATTTTAAAGTATTAAACTGCAAAATTATTGCTTGCAGCAACTATAAATATTTCTTGCCCACTATGTTTCCATAGCAACTGTGCTAATTTATTCAGAGACCTTTGCATTATTTTAATTTAAGAGACACAATAGTATCTGTACTAAAATTGTTCCTAGATTTGACATTTTGATCCTGTCTGAAAATAAAATGTGACATGAAGTATTTTTAGGCATAAGCTACTTTATTAGACAAAGGGTGGGGAAGACGTTGAAAATGTCTTCTGGTAGATTTATATTGCATAGGTTTTTTTATATGTAGATATAGATACACATACAATTAGTCCCAGAATAATGGCTCAGACATTGAGAAAGTACATCTATTCTAAGTCAGTCATAGCCTCTGAACAGAAGTCACTCACATCCAGAATCATCTCAGAGATAATACTTTTTTAACATTTTTAATTATCATCTTGCTTTACAAGGAAAAAAAAACAAACATACTTTTTATTAATTTTCAAAGCAATCTAGTCTCTGTATCACTCTTTGCCTTTGTTTTCAAGTCTCTTAATATGCACAGTATGTGAGAGGCTCTTCAGAGACTAGGACTTATATAACTTTGGTTTATGAATTTTAAGAAATGCAATAGAACAAGAAATTTGTTTTACACGTGCATGTCCTTAAGACCTGACCAACACCTGATATGGATACAGGGAGCAAAGGGGTAGCACAAAGATATTTATCTGCCCCTCCTTCCTTGGGACTGCTGACAACCTCAAAGGCTGTCAGCAGCAGTGTCTTATGTTCCAAATGGAACACAGAACCACATCCCTTTCAGATACCTGTATCTTGCACCACATACCATCTGATCATTGCCTTTGAACAGTTTTCTCTTTTGTCAGACGAGTGCCAACCATATCCTGGGAGGGAAGTATTGCAAGTTTTATGCAGCTGCTGCTCATTCTCTATGTCTATGTAAGAGTTCAGCCTCCAAAACAGTCATTAAAAGCTTTGTGTGAGCATCAAATTCCTTTTAAAATACAGGCATTTTTTCTCTGCACACAAATAAGAGTAAATTGATAGGTGTAAAGGAAATAACTTCTATTAATACCACTTTTTTATCCTGAGCTCAGAATCAAATTAAAGGATTTAAAATTTCACTGCCTTTTTTATAATCATGAGTATAATTCTGTTTTTTCAGCTAAATGAAAAGATGGATTTGATGTTGAAAATCACTGCTCTTGAAAAACCTTTATATTCATAGTTTTTTGACTACAGACAATGATGTTTCTGAAAGACAGAATAATTTTAATTGAAAATTCAATCTGCATGTCTAATCCTGGGCTGCTGGTGACAAGTAGCTAATATATAAAATTTTACTGGAGTATTCAAAATCCTTTGTCTAAGAAAGTTTAATAAACCAGCTAACAACTTATAAATTCCTACTTCAAGAAGGTCATGATGAAATGCTCATCTACTGCGTTCATATGCTCTTCATATGCACATAGGTAGATGAATTTTAAAATCTTCTTCAATTTAAATATATCAATTAGGAAATAACTTTATTATTCAAACTCCTCAACAGAAATATCTTTTTTCTCTTTAATTACTGCAACTATGCAAAAGTAGTTTCATTCAGCTAGCAAGTGAGAAAATTGCTCAATGTGTAATTTTTCATGACTGCAGCACTTTTAGAGATTGAACCTCCAAACATACTCCCAGTGGGCTGCATGTCTATGTGATATTAAACAATTATGAGAAATAAGCCCAGCTGCAGAATTAAATGGTAGTGTTCAACTCAGATGTTATTTGATTACTTGCATTGATGATCACAGCATAATCTACCAATCCAGCAGTAGCATTTTGTCACATATCTTGTACATGCATATGTTTAAGGGCTCTTTATCTTTATTATTTAGATGACAAACTTGTCAGACCAAAGGCTGATTATACAGGAAAGCAGCTATTGCTATGACCCTCAATTTACAGCCAGATAATTGAAACACAAAGATAGCAAGTTTGACTCCAGTTCCTCTAAATCTTAGTTTTCTTAAGCAAATTAATTTCCTTGCTGTCTAACACTTTCTATAGTAATTGCTTTTTCATTGTTTACACTGTCTATGGATTCAGCACATGGGAAATAATGACAGTTGCAGCCAATTGAATTAGCCTAGAAACATATTTGTGCTGATGAATTCTAAATCAAGGCTTTAGTAGCTTTATATGGACAGCTATTAAAAAGAAAACAAAAACCACTGGAGAGCAAATAACAAACAACTTTCCATCTCTGTAAGAAAAAGTTCCAGAGGTACTCAATTTCAGCAGTTTTCAAAGAGCCATGATTTAAAGTGTGCATCCATACTGGGGACTGATACATATCAAAAAAAAAAAACCCAAAAAACTTGAAAGCCCTCTTAACTGTTCCTCTTAGACATACAATGTATCATAGAAGAACATAGCTGTTTTTCATGCTCCTGGATCAGCTTCATGCTTTTCAGATTAAAGAGCTGGGAGATCATTCAGATAGAATATCTTCCAGGAGCCATGCCCTTGTATTAAATCCTACAAATACCAAATCTATCCATTTCAGAAATTCATATATTTGCTTCAAGCTCAGCTTTCAGACCAAAGTATTAAACTGCTGTGTATGATGTATTTACTTCCAAGTTAACTTCATAGCTCCTTAGTGGTACAAACTGTTTTCAGCTTTGTGTGCCTTCAGCAGTCAGAGACAAAAAAATACCATGTGTCTGTCAAGCTGTTAGAACATCTTAAGCTATCCCTTGACATGGAGGATCTCAGAGAGCTTCCAGTAAACACCACCATTAATGAACACAGGACCTAGTGGCCTTTAAAGCTTCCAATATGTCCTTGGATTTCCATTAAAAAAAACCAGGTACTTTAAAAAAAAAAAAAAAACCTATAAAACCAGAAAACTATTTTTCATTTAGATCCATACTGCTGGGCTCCTTCGTCTCTGAGCTGTTTCTCAGCAAACATCAAGAAATAAGGTGTCCAGCAGGCCCTTAGCTCACAGAAGCAGCAAAAGGTTTGGCTTCAAGAGCAGCCCATTATGGGAAACATTAGTACCATCAGAGACTAAAATTTTCCTTGTTGAAATCTGTCAATTGTACTTTGCTGTTTCAAAAGTGTATGCTTAGCTCTGCAGAAAATAATAACACCTGTTAAAAATTGAAGAGATTTATATACATATATATATGTGCATTTGCTGCCTGCTGTCCCCTCATGATAATTGTCTCTTTTTTCTGTTTCCTTCCTGCTTGTTTTTTCTCCACTGCTCTTTCCTCTTCCTTCTTAATTCCCCTTTCCCTTTTGATCCAAACCAGACATTTGTACACAGGAAATGAACTGAGGTCTAAGATATTATATAGAACACCACAGCATCCATGCTGTGTAGAGCTTTTTTAACTATTTTGAGTAGTATGAGAATCAGCATTGAAAACTCTACAATCCTAGAATTTATTTTTATTTTCACTCACGTATTTTGTGTGCAGAAATTGCATTACATGGACCCATTTTTAAACAATTAACTTTACCTCTGGCCAACTTATCTGTCAACTGAGTTCTACTGCACTGAATAATTAATTTTAACTACATTCTGTATTGTGACAAAGAAATGTCCTGAAGGTACAGTTATCAAACTTTTCTCAGAAAAATTCTTGTTTCTCAGGTCTGTTCTTACTGGAAGACCTCAAAAAGAGGTCTTTTCTTTTGGACCAAGTAAAGTTGGAGGTGCAGTAATTTTGCCAGTGACAACCTTAGTTGAAATTCTTCATAAAGCTACTCATATGAATACATTCAAGATTTATTAAAAAATTGAGACACCAATTAGCTGCACTGAGACCCACAGCTATTTTGCAAGTAATTTACCGTATCAAAAAATATTACTCTGACTTTTAATTGATTTTCAGGGTTTCACCAGTACTTACATAAACTATTAGGGAGGGAATGTTGTGCTTCTTTCCTTTAAAACACCTGATTTACATCACTGTACTGTCACTTGTTCTTAAGGGTACCATTAAACCAGTGTAACTGGAAATTACACAGGCTACATCAGTGCAACAGAATAAGGCACAGAACTTCATTCAAGGTCTTTTAGATGTCTCATTGCTGAACATGTGTATGAACAAAAAAATATGTGAAATAAAAATTATTGTGTGAATAGATAAAGTTTAATTAATGAAAAACACAGAAAGAGGTACAGACTGTTCTTTCTGTCCTGTAAGTGTTACCATCTCTCCCTGCCATGGAGAAGAGATGCTCCCATGGGATGATGATGCTGGCTGGCAGCTGTCTTCCAGATGACCAACAGAGATGTCAGTCAGATGCTGCTTTGAACAGGAGATAGTCTGGCCCATTTAAGAAAAGATGATTCATAATTGCAAAGGCCTTTAAGACCCTCCAGACATGATAAGCTACACAAGTCAGTATTACAGCTGATAACAGCCATGAAAAGGAACTATTGAAGTATATTTCATGTTTTACTAGCTTATATTTTGAAGATGTTTGTAATCACTAACATTCTTCTTTTTTTTTTTGCAATATTTGAGACCAATTTAATTGCATCTTAAGGGGAACAAATGTTTTTAATCACGCACCAGAGGCTAGAGAATGAAAAGTACAACAAATTGCTAGTCTCTTTTAATACAGATTTTATAAGTTTACTTATGAAATTTGTGTTAAAAGAGCAAGAAAGCATGGCTATAAACAAAGCTTACAAACCTGCACTAACCCTCACTATAGTCTGAGCACCATTGTACTTTTACTGATCAACTTTAGACTTACAGACTTTCACTACAAAGGCTTAAGGGAGGCTATTTATTCCTGTGATGTCGATGACAAAATGATTTTTGCTTTCATATATTCTTCATATTCTTGTAGCTCTGTGGACTATTGTTGTTTATAGTTCCTAGCTAACACCAGTATTTTCCCTGATAGGCAGAAAGACAAACCACATTCCAAAGGTCACAATCCTAATCTTGCTTTTTTGGGAACCAAGGAAGAACTACTGTCCCAAGACAGTTCCTCATAAACAACTAGCAGGGGAGGCTTGAACCAAGGGGTTCATCTTCTAATCTTCATCTTACCTCATCTTCTAATTGGGGATTCTTGTCAGTTATACTAATTTATAATTATAAAACTGTATTTGTGCTGTGTGGAATGGACATTTTTCCATACCTGTCCCTGGAGGTCTCCAATTAACGACTACCTTTTATGTTACTTCTTATATTAATATTATCTTGAAAGTGTGTTGTTTTATTTCTAGATCTTTAAGGCATCAAGTGTTCCTTGTGTGTTCTTTAGCACATACCAGTGTTTTGCACATTAGAAGGTAATATTAGAGAACAGAGAAAGAATTAAAAATTTTCCAAAATAATTGGTCAAAAATTATCCTGAAAATAATTATTATTATTATTGTTATTATTATTATTATTATTATGTGGTCAAAAATAATCCTGAAAATATCATAAAAGGAGGCAAAAAAAAAAGGCAAAGGAAACACATGCAATGTGTGTTCTTTGGGCTCATGCCATTTTACTACATGATGTACATAATTCCATGCTTCAGTGTTTAGAGGTTCCTGGCTCTCTACAAGTAAGCTGTTGGGGCCCAGAGAATATCCAGAGGATCAGATCTGCATTCTCTTGCTGTAGACCCTTTCCCAGTCCCAGAGCACTGCAGGATGCTGCAGGAATGCTGAGGAGCTTGTGCAATACTGCAAGATAGTCAAGTACAAAAATACAATACTTGTAATCCTGACAGATTCACAGCTAATTGTGATTAGCTTTACATGATAGCAAAGTAAGCTAAAGTTTGATAGATGTTAAATCTGGTGTGTTCTGCAAATTTTTCTTTGCTCTTTGTATAGAAAGATGTTATATATGTGTGCACATAAACATTTTTTTTAGAAGAAAAGGTGACTGAAAATATCAGTGACAATTACGTGGCAGGTTTTCTTTTCTCTCTGAAAGCCTCCCACTGAAATATGTTGTCATCATTCCTATCAAGTCAAATTGTGATGTCCTGGGAAAGACATTACCAACAGAAGTCACAACAGAACTGTGAAGAGGGAGTTTTCCTTGTGGGATGACCAAGCTTCCCCTGGCACAATAAGCTTTTCACTAGCACAATAAGCTAAAAGCACTAGACAATACTGAGATGTGTTTGGGAGCATCACCTTTGATTATCTTTTACTTTTATTCTTCCAAAATGTTGTAAAATCTCCATTGCCCCGTCTAAATACTGCCTAATAAAGCTGTTAAATTTCTAACAGATTTATATAGCTACAGTTACACAACTGTACCTGACCTACAAAATAATTTTTAAAAGATCTTGCTTCTTGTGTTCTGCTAGACTTATTGCTGCCCCAGATACATGCTGCAGGCAAGAAAATTGTTTGTCACAACAGAAAACAAGAAATTCCTTATAAATGTTACTGTGAACAGGAATTTACCAAGCTTTAGGTAACTCTTGGTCCCTAAAGGTTGGTCAAACTGCAAGTGGATCTAACTTGAACTCTTGATTAATCCACTCAAAACAAGAGAAAAAGAACAGATTTTCTAATGAAATTATTCTAAATAGAGTTATGCAGGCTCTTGTGAACAATTGTCCTTGGGGAAAAAAAAAAAAAAAATTCTTCCTAAATATACATATGGGCAAAGGAGAGTGAAAAGTCACACTCTAAGATAAACAGTTATTTTCAAATATTTGTAAAGCTAGGTGAATGAAGGGAAGGAAGAGAAGAAGAGGAAAGGGAAGTAAGAAGGGAGGAAAGAAAGGAATGGTGGAGACAAAAAGAAAATAGTTTGTACCTTGGTCAATGGAATGCAGAAAGCAAACATAATACACTTTCTGTAGTGCAGAACTCTGCTTTTTGCTGGGGGTAAACAGATATATGAATGAATTAAGGAGAACAGGATGCAAGGAAAGATCAGGATTTGACATGGGTTTGTATAAAACCAAAATAATGGAAATCTCAGTGTAATGAGAGATCTCAGTATCAAGGGAAGCATTACAATTGCAGAAAGGTAAAACTTTACAAGCAATGTTACAAATTTGAAATCTCTGTGCAAATCCTAGCGCGTACATGAAACCCCAAAGTGACCTCAGATGCTTCTATCTCATATATACACTATATGCCATGGAGGGCCATCCATTAGCATCCCTTTTTGAGAATTAAGGAAAGAAAGGGAAAAAATCACAGTAAAATAAGTAATAGTACAGCTCTTGGCAAGGAATCAAAGTAGACCCATCTTTAAAAGACATAAAGGAAATTTTTCTAAATTCCAGTGTGGGTTAAGGAGGATATTTTAGAAGCAGAAAACCCAAAGGACTTCCAGGTTTTATCACTGAGAAGATGCACTACATTTCCCAATGTATTGTCAAAACCCTGTTGTAATAGAACTTAAGTTCAAGCTAGTTCCTCTAGTTTGCAGACATGATATAAGCCTATGAATACTGAGAGAGAGTAAATAGTGAATAATCCAAATAGGTTAAGAGAGAAAGCACTTCCTATATAATCTCTTGGACTATCAACTACTAGTACCAATTTCCAGTGGAGTAAGGACATTGAAATCTTGAGGGTTTCCTGCATATTTGCGAGGATATTGGTAGTGACTCCATTTAACTATTGTGCTAAATTTACTTCCAGACAAGAACATTAGTTGAATTGTAATATAAATACATGTACTGATAGTTCTTTACTATACATTCTTTATTAAATTTTCCATTTCAGTGCATCACCTCTTGTGTGAGATTAGTTCAGGCAGTATTGGTAACGCATTCAAAGGGGCTTGAAATCCTTCCTAAGGTACACAGTTGATTTAGAGAGGTGTGGATCAGGCTCCAAATCAATCATTGGTTATTAAAAAAAATAAAAATAAAAGGACATGCAATAGACTTATCAGTTTGAAAGACAAAGTAAATTCTCCAGACTTTTCTGTGTATGCTCCTGATTCCTTGCCATGTCTAATTTACTAGGACATATATGTCACTCAAATGCCTTGTTTTCTCCAAACAGAAACAACCTCATGAAAAAGACTGACACTACAGATATATTTTTACAAGGTTTTCTGTCTAGATTCACAGGAAGGAAGAGCTATGCCTGTAATATATGCCTAAAATTAAGTTAAATGTGGTGTATATTATGAAGAAATGGTTTTCTTTTCCAAATTATAAAATAAAGTGAATAATACATTATATATACTTTTTTTTTTTGTATTTCTGCACTAGTGTGTGGGAATTTTTTTCATTAATGTCAAGTATTTAAGTAGCTGCATCTCAGCACTTTTTTGTCAATGTTTGACTCCTTCCTCTCTTCAGGTCTTTTAAAAATATCCATGAATAATCCATGCCTTTCCCTGTTCAGATCTTTTTTAAATATCTATGAATAAACCATGTTATTCAACGCAGTACTTTATTCAGCACTCCGTAAGAAACTCCAATAAGTGTTGAAACCAACACACCTATGCTTAGATCAATCTACCTGAGCAAGAGGGAGGTATTAAAGCCCAATATTATGTAGACCAAGATGAGTACATCCATCAGTCTAAAATGGTAAGCCATGTAACCTGAAATAAATAATGGAATGAATTGGATAAAAAAGAAATTTCCAGAAAAAGGGGGTTTTACGTAGCCATGAAGAAAATACAGTTGAGTCTTTCTCCATCTTTGGGGTTAGGGTAGAGAAAAGAAGATGGACCATTGGATTTAATTTTGCGGTTCCTGAATGGGAAATAAACATTATTCATTTGCCAGGCTGCTTGTTAATTAATTTTTTCTACTGCAAACTAGCAAAATAGAACTATCAATTTGATAAATGCGGTAGTTGGATGGAATATAAGGTTTTATTGAGCCCACAGAATGTTATGTTACTCATTTTAACACAAATTTCTAGCTTTATCTAAGGGACAATATCTTGGATCAGAACACACTGTTGTTGCTAATAAAAAAAAACCACAAACAGTATTATTAATTTAGCAAGGAGAAAACTGCTATATGGTTTCACATATCAGGTTCAAACACAAGCAGTATTGTTTGTAAATAAAAATCTCTTGCAAGCAATTTCTGAAAAGCGACCACAGAACAAATTGATTTAGTGAAATCCTTGATGTACTTCTTACAGCTTCTATTTACAGTTAATTGCCCAGATCACTCCTTTGTACATCAAAGCTCTGTACATCACACCACCTTGCCCTGACTGCAGGCCTGGGTGAGAAGGAGCATTCCCTTTCCCAGCTCACTGTGCTTCCTGTGGTCCTGGTGGGGCAGAGCTAAGCTGGACAGAAGGACTCAGACTCTCAGACTTCTTCCCACTCCACCAGCAGTCACAAGGACCTCACAGCTGCTGCTGAACCCTTTGGCATATAACCACAAAGTCAAACAAATCACAGAGAGTTGGGCCCATTTAAAGCAATATAAATAAATACTGTAGATGAGTCTGTATCTAGCAACCCTCAAAAGTTCTCCAAAGCATTTAGGGGCAGAGTTAATTTAGCACTCATCACAGCAGAGGGCCCTCTCATCTTCCCTTGGCCCCAAATGGAGGAGCAGAGCTGGAGTTCTGCCATGACCAGGAGACTTCTCAAGGCAAACAAGCCCCAGGAGTGATAACCTCTCCCAGATGTGTCAGTCCCAGAAAAGATTTAGCCAAGTTTTACTGCCTCCACTAATTCTTGTACTCCTTCTAGGACAGCACAACAAACTCCCAGAAGTAAGACAGAAAAGAAAGCAAAATGAATCTCAGATTTTAAAAATATTTCAAAGTAAAATAAATTATATAGATAATAGAATATATAGATAATTTTGACAGAGTAGTAAGTCATACTCATAGCTTGAGTAACCAACTGTGAGGAAGTTCTCAATGGTGAATATCAGACTGTGTAAAGTAGCTTAAATAAATAATGTCATAAAATTCAGAAAACAGTCTTTTGGACAAAGATAATTACTTCATCAGACAGAGGATAAGTGAGGGGAAAAATAAGTTTGTTTATCCATGAGAGACTGGAGAAAGCTTATACAGTGTGAAACTTCCTTAATTTTAAAAGTAAATTCTCGTTTCTGAATCAGTGACAAAAGTATGGAGCTTTTGATGACAGTTTTTTCTGTTTCATTCTTGGATTTGATATACAAATAAAAGAGGAACATGGATTCCAGGATTTTTGTGGGACTTTTTTTAGGTTTTGGGGCATGACTGCATGTAAGTTACCTGTGCTCATAGCCTGCACACCTCCAGTGTCATTTCAGTGACTAAAAGCTGCATATGCCATGCTAATTCAAAGAACCCATGGTTCTGCTTGAATTGCAAGATACCTTTAAGGGACTAGTACTAGGAAAGGGCCATGATTGTCAGGAAACATAGAAAGAGCAATATCTAGTCAAAAATTAGTGAATTACATGAGGTAGTAAGGAACGAATCAAAATTAGCAAAAGAAGGAATCAGAGATAAAATAATGTTCTGCTGTGGAGTTCCTAATATTATGTTTAAGAAATTAAACTAATTTTCAGCAAGAAAGAATAAGTATAAAAGGAACAGTTTCTGAGAAGTCTGTAGGATAGTATTGGTGTAATTCAGAAATTAAAAAATCGACAAGGTAGATATCAGAAGTATGAACAGAAAACATAGAAAGCATCTCTGCAGAGTCAGGGTAGACCTAACAGGTAGGTATACACTCAGAGGACTATGGAGACACTGGGTTTTTCTGGAATTAGATGCACTAAATTACCTGCCTGTAAATACATAATTGCTGTTTCTCTCAACATCTCCATAGAACTGCACTCTGCAAGGACACAAAAACTCCAAGCAGCTGATGCATTTCAGCTCCATGAGTTCTTTATGAGTCTATTTACCTGCAGAGTTTTTGAAATGCATGGCTAGAGGTATTAAATTGCATTTGGAAAAAAAATTTTATATTTCCCTGTCCCATGTAGCTCTAAAGTGTTGATGATATAGACCTCTCAGTGAAAATTTCACTTGTAAAAAGTATACATTTGTCTTAGAAAGAACTTGTCCTCTGTTTCAGTCTAAGATGGTAGATGAACTAGAGATATGTAAGAGTTGTTAACAGATCTGCAGAGGTATATCTGTTCTGTTTTGTTCTACTATTATAAATGGTTCTGTCAAAAGCCTTCTTGTGAAAATGTAAGTAGAACATAGGCAAAAAAGAATTTCTTGGGCACAGTATGACAAACACTAAACAATAAATAAAACTCTAAGCCAAAACAGAACATCTTCTTCTCTCTATTAACACACCATTTATTTATGCAGGACAGATTTTCCAAGGGAATAAAAGCCTATTCAGTTAGAAAAAAAAAATTATTTTGAAAAATTATATGTCACACAGCTGTATTTCTAGTGTATTGGTATGTCTGTCAAAACTGTATTTGAAGGTTCAGGAAACTGAAATGCAGCCACAAAAATCAGAGAATAAAAAACTGGGCAAACATTGCAAATAAACAAAAAATTTAGGAATATCTTAGAAACCATCAAATGTCAATTACTTAACTTTGCTTTTGTTTCAGATCTCTTTAACCTGCATGCATCTGAAAATCAAGATGAATGTGTTAATCAATTTCTGCTTATAAAACACAAAAAGACTTTTCTTTATAAGTCGCAGATGGGAAAATATGTAATGTCATATATTATATACCTCTGCATGAAGAAATCTGCTTTATTTCATTTGAAGGACTGAACAACTAAATCTGCTTACTCTCTACAGCTGTTCTTCTCCAAAAGGAGAAGCTGTTAACTACTGACAGAGATGAGTTAAAGAGCACAGAATCTAGTCAGTCTTATTTATGGCTGATTATGTGAGAGGGAGAAAGAAAAGAATGGATGGCTTTGTACTTTTTGTTATAAGAAATAAATAAAAGCTGGATTTTGTATTTGACTTGACTGCAGTTTAGAAGTGATTCTGAGATCATGGCAGTCTAAATTTGGAGATGTTTACTATAGATGAAAAAGATTTATTTTTATTCTGAAGAAAAAAATGAGAGTCTCGAACATTTAATTTAATGCATTAATAGATCTAAGCTTCAGTAGATGTTGTAAAGATTGAATAAAAACTGTTAAATTAATACTCTTGATGATACCCTTAAAAATACTATTAATCAAAAATGTTTGCATTACAACCTTGATATCTGAAATATCATTAAGACACGAAGACTTCTCTTCTTGAAATCTGTGATTTCTCAGGAGTGAATTCAAAGATGTTTAAGTCTACTGGTGGAAAATACAAATTTAATTCACTCTACTGGATAGTAGATTATATATATATATATATTATGCTGTGGTTTAACATCCAGCAACTAAGCTTCACAGAGCCACTTATTTATTCCCCCACCAGCAGGATCAGGGAAAGAATTATAAAGGTAAAAGCTGGAAAGCTCATGGGTTGAAATAAGGACAGTTTATCAGGGAAAGCAAAAGCTGCACATGCAAGCAAAACAAAACAAGGAATTAATTCAGTGTTCCCTATGGGCAGGTAGGTGTTCAGCCATCTCCAAGAGAGCAGGGCTCCAACACATGTGATAGTGGCTTGGGAAGACAAGCACCATCTCTCTGAACACTCTGCTTCCTCCTTTCCCCTGCTTTATACAGTGAGCATGATGTCACATGGTCTGGAACATCCCTCTGGTCAGTTTGGGTCACCTGTCCTGGCTGTGTCTCCTCCCAGGCACCCCCAGTCCCCTCACCAGTGTGACCATATGAAAAGCACAGAAGGTCTTAGCTCTGTGCAGGCACTGCAATAACAAAAACTTCCCAATATTATCAACCCTGTGTTCAGTACAAGTCCAAAACCCAGCCCAATGCCAGCCACTGTGAAGAAACTGAACTCTATCCCAGACAAAACCAGCACAATCTGTTCTTCTGGAAATATCTTATTTAGAGAGATCTTGATTTACATCGATCTCTCTGAAAGTTCTGGGAGTGTCAGGACATCCCAAATTGCTACTGAGGGAACAGTGGGTAGTTCCAAAATTGAACACCTCCCAGTAGGTGTGAGGAAGTCCTGGGTACCTCCTAGGACAGCAAGCTAAGATGGGAATAACAAAAGTATTCCATTTAAAACCAATGAAGCCAGAACTTCACTGGGTCTCTTGGATTCCTACTGAAATTGAAGCAAATTTAGGAGTCTAGAACAACAGTTTATCTTACCATGAGTAAAATTAAATAACTGATAGGATGAATCATACTTACAATTTCACTGACTCTCCTGCATAGGTCTCCATTACTTGCATATGTTATCATTGACTACAAATGAAGAAAACATTTGAAAAGACATTTGGAAAATGTCTGAGAAATATTTTCACATTTTTATATATTTAGATAAGCCTGGCATCATTATCACCATAGTCATAAAAATTGACAGAGGGTGAAGGACTTTACTAAAGTCCTTTTATTTTAGTTTCTCAAATGGTCATTTTCAGATGTAAAAAGAGGAGGTATTGCTTCACTACTTAAAAACAGTGAGTTTAATCACAGAATACCTGAACATCCCCAACAAATTACCACAGATAGAGATAGAATATAGTAAATTAAGGAAGACTTTTAAAGATGAAGAAAAGATGCATTGACAGAACTCCTGACTCAGCAGAGATTTGATATCATGAACTATCTCCTCTAATGGATAGCAGGAGGGGGTGGATGCTTAAAAAGTTTCCAAAGAGCCTTGCAAAGGTTGTGTAAAGATTGTGGACTATGAGACTCCTGAGCAATAACAAAGTTTCAGGGAGAAGCTTAGTAAGTTTCCTGAATTTTGCAAGGATTGAGAAGAGCTTTAACACACTGCTACTGAGATTTTATAGCCTTGTGTAACAGTTAAAATCTAGAAAAACTGAAATGTAGCAACTTTTGTGGTTTTTCCCCCCAAAATGACAAGATGCAAATGTATAGATTTCAAAGAGATTTAATTTTTTTACCTTTAAAAACAACTGGGTTTAGTAAGGGTAGTCCTCTTTCCCTGAATTCACTGCTATGTATGACTAACCTTAGCTTGAAGATGATGAAAGGCTTTTTTTTTCCTCCCTGTCCTCTGTTTGGGGATTCAGCTACAAGAGACTGTGCCAGCTACTTACAAAGCAATAGCAGTGCTATCAAATGAGATAAGGATCACTTTTTTTTCTTGTCATGGTTATACCTCTTGCAAACTTCAGGCAGCCAAACCCTCACACTGTTTAAAGTTAAATTTTGTGTGTGCTTATAGTTGGAGAGGGAAAGTTTCTAAAGTGAGAAATGCCTCTCATTATTTCTGAAGACAGACAAGTCTTTGAAGAAATAGTTTTTGAAGTCAGTGTTTAATAATCTGAAAAATCATGAAAATGCTGAGAATTCAGCACAGGAATATTGCACATTAAAGTTACTTCAATTTCTTTAAAACATCTCTCCTAGGTTCAAAAGTTTACTTCAATGACAATGTGTAATTAAAGTCTTAAAAGTCTGGATGATTGAAATACTCTGGAGTGCAAAATTGTAGAGAAATACTGGAAGGCAGCCTTTACAGAGATATTTTAAAGACTGAATTTCTTCTCCTCTACATGAAGTCAAGAATAACATCTTACAAGAACACACAATGAAACAAAGACAGATTTCTTCATACTGTTTTTGATGCTCCAGAAATGTCTGGTTCAGGTCACCTCAAGTTTAAGCAAAGCATTTCCCTAAGAATATTCATGTTATCACAGAATTCACAAAAAGACCCAGATTCTTTTTGCTATACAGGCCCTACAAAAAAGGCAATCCTTCCCTAGAACCTTCAAATCCAGTCCTGAAAAGAGAGAAACAGTGACTTGAAATGACTCTCTAGGGTCACTCCATTAGTCATCAGCAGTGCCAAGATTAGAAAACAGGTTTTCTTATTCCGTTCCTCAGACCTAATTTGTTAGACTGTATCGCTTTCCAGTCAGAATGGTTGCTGTGACAGTATCTAATCATATAATGTGGATTTCTCTTTTCAGCCCCTTTGTCCTTCCCCAGACCAAGGCTTGCATACTTTCCTTCAGGTCTTCAGTAATTTCACTTTTACCCTAAAGAAACTATCACAGCACTAATCTTAAGTTCAAATGTTCCATGAAGATGCAAGTGCCCCTTTTCAGTGGCTCCTATGTTACACAGGAAGAAAATTGTTTCCTTTTCACTTCAAGTCATATTTTCCTTTGATTTGCTAATCCATTTTGTTTTATCAGGTACCCGAATCCCCACTGGAAACAATTTTTACAAAGTAATTGTTTTCAGTGAGAGAAATGCATTTTACAAATTCTCAGCCTTTCACAGAACTAGGGAAAAATTAAATTGGATAGTCATGATTTTGTCTAGAAAATATAAAGGTTATCACTGCTCAGAGGATCACAAACAAAAAGGAGATCCTCTTTGGAAGAAAGATATATTCTACCTACAGAGCATCAATAAAAAAAAAATCAAGAACCTAAATTAACTTCTGAAAAATTAGCCATCCCTAACCACTTATGGTATGAAACACAATGGGAGCCATAATTCCTCAAGCTGCTGTAGTATAGTAATGAGCTATTATAGTTTTCTGCTTCAAAAAAGGTTATGCTAATGTGAAATAAAATTGCTCTGCTTATTATATTATAATTATTTGAATGCAAATAATTCAGTACTGCTCCTTCCTTCAAAAGCAACATTCCTCAACAAATAAACTGGCTTTTATCTGATAAGAATTCCAGCAGGCAAGGTGATCCTTTAAATGAGACCAGCTAGTGATAACACTATCTTAACATTATCTTACCCTTTCTCACTGAACAGTGAAGTGAGAGAAGATGATTTTCTCTTCTGGTGTTTGTATTGATCAAATTAAATTTTTTGGTACACCTTATTATGTACACAAGTCCTCGTGTTTTGCTGTAAGTGAACTTTGTCCTTACAGAATTACTACATGGAAGATTTAAAAGGATGATAAACAGCCTTAACGGAGCTTGTGCTTTTTCCTACACCTATATAATGAACTTCATCCAAAATTGTGATGGGAGCCAGCAATTAGGCAGCAAGCCACCTTTTCCCAACCTGCATCAAGCATGGCATTGATCCTATCTAAAGAGAAATCCAAAGAGACTGGGCAACTGAAAACCCCAAAGAGAAAGAAGTGTTTCTGACAGGCATTGTCTCTGACGGGGTTGAAATGCACTAGTTCTGATAGCAAGCACATCAGAGTGGCAGCATACTAACCTCCAGTTGGGTTGATACCTGCAATCCTTGGGTGGCCAAAACCATTTTATTGGGTTGTATCTAACACAGGGTTAAGTTCTCCATAGAATTTATATGGACAGCTGAAGAGATTGTTATTTTGACCAGTAGTTTTCCAAAGACTGTATTTGCTTTGCTTATAATCCATATATTCATATTACAAAAAACAATCTCACTTGTCGTGGGGAAAACCACTTAGGAGGTAAATCCAGTGAAGGTGCACATCAAATATCCTTGCAGAAAGTTTGCACGTTCTTCTCTGAATTTCCTATGTGCACTCTTTAAAATCTGCTCACTCCCATTCTACCCACATGTGTCTACTATAATGTGATTAACTTTGATCTGAGAGTATATAGCAGAAGCAATCCTAAATCAGTGGTAGATTACATCCATGAGCAAATATTTGCTCCATTAACTTGAGTAATGATTGAAGGTGTTTGGGCATCAGGAGTCTCACTATTTTTGAGAGACAGGGCTCTTTCAGTCCTTTAAAGGTCAGACTCAGTCTGACAGTGGAGAACACAAATTCTGAAGTTTGCAGAGAATGCTCCCAATTTTCTGACCTTTGAAGCTGTGAGATGTTCAAGTACCACAGTTTATCTCAGTTTTATTTGCAGCCTGTAGGGAGAGTAAAGGGTTTCACCTACTCTTATAAGCGGAGCAAATTGCGCTTGACCCCTTCCCACTTCACAAAATAGCATGCATTTATCAATTTTGAGCCAAGAATTCAAAGGCTGACCAGGTAGCTATCCATTGTAATACCATTCATACATTGTGATAACTCTGGTATTTGAAAATAGAATTATAAAATGGTTAATCAGAATATAAACCCCTGTTCTTTTTGTTTATTAGGGGAAAAAAATTGTTGTAGCTGCAAACTGAAAAACTGACTATATTTTTCTATTAGACCTTCATTCTATATTGCAATTATTGCCTTGGCCACATGGATGTGTAACTGCTAAACCAGTTGGCGTGTTCAGTTTGCTGGGCTGATTGATTCCTCTTTTCAAAAAGCACACATCATATTATGGTCACAATTTAGCATAATTTTATTGTTGCTTTGGTGAAGTAGTTAAACATTTGTTCAACACCTATTCATGCTAAAATGCTGTTGAATAGCTTATAAAAGACTACAAAATACATAATATAATATAGAAGTCTGGCTGTACCCTTTATTTCATTTGTACATTATTTTGAGATCATCTATTGGCCTTTCAATACTGAAATGGAACTTATAATAAAGATGTGGGCAGAGTTTTTAACAGGACACTGAATAATGATTTTAAATTTGAAAAGGGTAGATTTAAATTAGATGTGAGAAGGAAATATTTTCCTGTGGGGATGGACCCTAGACCAAGTTGCCCAGAGATAGACTAGATTCCTAATTCCTGAAAAGATTCAGGGTCAAGTTGGATGGGACTCTGAGCAAACCAGTTGATTTGGAGATGTCCCTGCTTATTGCAGGAAGGCTGATGACCTTTAAAGGTTCCAACCCATTCTATTCTATGGCTCCAGCATTTAGAAGGCAGCAACATTTTCTTTTTAATTTCCTGTTCTAATGAATCAGATCCATACAATTGTCTATACACAGCCAAAGATTTGCATTTCTTTGAAAGTGATCAGGTCAAAAATATCCTGATGAACTTTTACAATATATTGAAGGTAATTTTCACAATACAAAACTGTGGAATAGGATGTAGTTTTTACAAGTTTCATTCATTTAAACTTTTAATATGGTGGGTTATGAAAATGAACTTAGATCATGCCCTAATATCCATGTTAATATTTGCGTATAAATCCTGATAAAGTAGAGGTGAAAGTCACATTTTCAAATAGTCTCTTCCTCAGCAGTATTCAAGGACATGTTGTACAAATGGGAACAAATATTTATGTTAAAACTACAATATGTGAGGATAAAATTAATTCCACTCATCTGTGAACTCACAATTTTGAAGGATCATGTATAAAAGTGTCCCATACAGAAATTAAGTTAAGAGCTATAATGGGAATACCGTGAACTCATATGGCTGTGCTGTAAAATATTTATGACAAGTTATACATTTAGCATTTTATTGTACTTTTTAGACAAATGTAATGTTTGTACCACATTTCCCCTCTATATTCTAAGAGATGAGCTCATCATAGAGAAGATAAAATCTCAGCTATGTTGGAGTAATCTTGGCTGTATACACACATATGACCATTAGTTTTTTTTGAATAATGAAATATGGGATGCTGGTATGGTTGATATGCAAAGAGCATATAGAAAGAGGAATACACAGAGACATGTAGTGGGGACAGGATGCCTCAATGCATGACCCACAGGACCACTTCTCACACCTCAAAATGATATCAAAGATAATGAGACACATCAGCAATAAAGACAGATTAATGATGTGGCTCCTTCTATAATTCACTGGGGAACCTTCAGCTGCTGCCAGCTCCAGTAGTCCTCAGCACAGACCTCTGTCCTACAACTAACTATGAAGCTGTAAGAGGGAATCTTATAGTAAAAACCAGGAGAAACTGAGTCATCTGCACCAGCCCATGACCAGAATATAAATTTACTGGAGGTAGAATATGTTGTGTAATTCACAGTGCCATAAGTATGTATCTAAACACACCAATTCACCTCTCTTTAAACCAAGTCAAAGCCAAGAAACATCTCCTATAGGGAGGCACTAGTATATGGGTCATAATTGCAGTAGTTCTTCAAAGACCCTTTTTGAAGAGGTCCACAAGCTTTGATTGTGCTTCAGCTGAGTGCCCACACTCAGGAACATCTGCTCTGATGTAAGTAAGGCTGCAGTCCATACAGGTCAGCCTGAGAAACCTCTGCAGCTCTAAGGCACAGCTTGACTGATTTTAAACAAGAAATGTGCTGGCATGCAAATGCTGTTCATGTCTGCTGCAAAAGCAGTTGATTTATTGTAAGCATTCTCCTGGCTGTGGTTTGCATAAGTAAAATATGAAGAACATTCATTACCCTGAGTATCCATTAGCTTTCAAGTAAAATGTTGTTTCCTAATGCAAAAAAACAAAACAAAACAACAGAAACAAGATTTAGGAACTAAATAACAAAATATAAGCGCCCTGTAAAGGTTACAGGATACAACATTTTTTAACTTTGTACTTTAAATACTATGCATCAAAGAGGACTCCAGCAAAAATGTGAGAAAGAGGTTGCTTCAGAGAATGAAAGTCCTTTAAGGGAGGTTCAGATGGGAGCTGGAACAACTTCTCCCCCACTGATAGCTGCAGGCTTCCCTGCTCCAGGTCACCTCTGGCAGGTGTCAGCCACAGCTGAGTTGTCCTAAGAGACAGGAATTTTTAATGATTATTGTTTCACAGCTCTCTAGTATTTTTGGGGTTAATTATGCTTCAAATGAGTCACTACTTTAATGATGACCCTGATTCAATAGTATTAAATTAGAACTGACATGTAGCTCACTGCTACCTTGATTATGATATGATGGTTAGAGACAAAGTTTTGCCAGACAAGGTAATTTCTATCTGCCCTACAAACAGCTGCATATTTCCCATATCCTTTCCATATAATTCTTTATTTTTTATTTCACCAAGAAGCTGTCTTTTATCAAGCATTCTCCATGCATGGATACCGAATGGCATGACATTGACCCAGTAGCTCACACTCAAGATACTTAGATTTTTTATTATTATTATTTTTATGGATATTATTTTTCTTTTTTTCTTCCCCCTAAAACTCAGCTTCCTCTTCAGTGGCTGTGGGCCAATTACCTGTACTAAAATTGTAAGGTGCTTATTAGGCCTTAGGTCTGACAGTCTCTGAAGAACTCAATTAGTTGTTCTACTTAATCTCATTTTCTTCACAGCTTCTCTAAGCAGGGGCCTCCAAATATAAAACTTCTCAGAGCATAATAAGAAGTAGGTGTAGATTTCTCAGGAAAAAAAAAAATATAAAAATAACTGTCAGGACTGCATCAGGTTCCAAAATGCTTCTAATAATAAGACTTAGATGGCTCAGCCTCCTTTTATAAGTACTGAAAACACAAGAAGCTTCATTTCCTACTTTCAGGGCTGCAATTATTCCAGTGCATAAGAAGGTACAAAACCCTGCTGAAGGTTTTCCAGCAGTGGAGACACTTATATCTCTCACTGCTGTGTGTTTGCCAGTGCCTCATTAGCTACACACTCACAGTTGCCATTCCCTTCATCCAGGTGCTCACAACTTTTCCCTCTTCTCCTCAGCTGCTTATTTCCTCAAAGCTTTTAAGAACTTAATTATTTTTGAAAGTTTTTCCGCCTGTCAAACCTGGATTGCAATTAGTCAGTGAATTCAAATGTTATCAAAGAGGGAAGAAACAGGCTGACAATGTAATCACACAACTCTTGTTTTTGTTGGCAATCAGGTTAAAAATCTTAAAGAAAAATTGCAAAACAGGGAAAGCATATGTTAGTGAAAGTGGAATAAATGTCTGATAGTTAATGGGCATTCAAGGATAAACTTGTTCTCAGAAGCCAAGAATTACAACAAAGCCCAGTTCTAACTGCATATCTTGCCTTTGAAATTCCCATTTCTTTGGTCTTCTAAAAGATAGCTGAGGATCCTTCAAATTCTCTCTTGAGTTATGCAAAAGTAATGTTTAATCCTTCAATAGTTTCTAAAACAGATAAAAAAAAGATACAGGTAATAATGATTGATACCTGTGTCAATGATATATAATGAAATATCCATGTAAGTATCATCTTGCTAATTTGAATTAACAGGTCACATTCTCAGACAGTTGATCACTTTTGCTATCTAATCAGGAAAAACTGCACAATTCCTCCAGATATTTTAAAACAAAACTTCCAGTTGACTCATAAAGCTAAAGATATTACCTTCAACTGGCTTTTCGAGACAAGGATAAAATTATACCTTTTAAAATACTGAATATATATAAGATTCATATAAAGCAGAGATATAAAGGTAATATATGTAAGGATGTAATATGCATCTATTTAAAGTTTGTGTACATGCATAAATGTATAAAACTTCTTGAAATTCTTGTTACTCAAGGGGAATAGTAGTAAGTGCAATAAATATTGCAATGGTACTCCTGGATCAAACTGATGCTTACAACCTTATGCATCATATGCAGGCTGAAATCTGCATTATTTATGGACCCAAGATACATTACATGAAATAAGGAAGAGATAGGACATAGGACTCAGATGTTTGAATCCCTGGGGAGCCAAAATTGCTTAAATTTTTAAGTGTGAAGGATTACTATTAATTGCTGTTCAGATAAATTATATGAGTATAGTTGATTTTGTGTGGCTCTTTGCAAAAAGCTTGCAGTGCCTCCTAAATTAACTTTGTCTATAAACACTTTTTCTAAGTGTTTTTCTCTGATATAAAATAGACTGTAGATTGTCTACAGTCTCTGATAGAATAGACTGTACATTCAGCTATAAATGTGTTTGAAGTGCTACTAATGGCTTATGCACAAAGTAAGTAACAACCACTTTGTAAAAATCAACATAATTTCTAGTATCTTTGAATAAGATACCATATAAACCTCTTAGAACATTATCTAAGCAAAGATTTTTTTTCACCTCCCCTGAAAAAACCACAACATAACCTGATTTTCCCTTTTCCTGGAATAGTAGCGGTACTTTCTATAGCACTATAATACTAATAATATATATTTCTATAATACTAATAATAGCACTTTCCTAAGTTGTTTCCAAGTCTGAGGAAAGGTGAGCTTAGACTGGGGTTCAGCTCTAATTTCTCTGCAAAAAAAGTAGTTCTGTATTTTTTACTTTTTATCTGTACATTACACAAAGTATGAATTATGGTTTTGAAAAATTCAATTTGCAGCCATCTTCAGCAAATAATGGGAACCATCTGGACTGATTGGTATGGAAATCAAAACTAATTGATCCTGCCATTTTTGAGCCTTTTACAGAACATGAAAATAGACAATATTATGCTTTCTAGAGCTAATCAAAACTGTACTTCAAATTACTCACTGGTAGGTTATTAAAAATATTTGGATCCTGTTTTCACGGTTAAAAGATCTAGCTGCACAAAGTGCAAAGAAATTATGTTTCAATTAATGGAATCTGCTGAATTGTGAACAAATAAAGTGTGAACAAATAAATCTAGAAGCAAGTAAAAAATAGAATTATTATATTCTTTTTCTCTCCAGGTTTCTTCTCTATCTCCTTAGTCTAGTCTTCCACATTATTCCCAGTCAGCAGCTCATCATTAAATAGAAGAAAGCACTGCTGATGCTACACAGATTTTCTGATGGTGAGAGGTTGATTCCAAAGGCAGCGGTACTCCTGTGAAAATCACAATGCAGCTTTAGGGCAGCAAATTCCTGTCTCCTCAGGGAAATAACCATCCTATATATCCTAGCCTGGGAAAGGATAGCACATCTTTTCTTTGCTCTGACTGTGCTTCAGCATATCTACACAACACTCAAAATGAGTCAAACACTACAAGTTCTAGAAAATACATATATTTAAGCTGGAAAAATACGTGGAGAAGGAGAAAGAGGTTTATGGTGGAGTAACAGTTCCTATATCCTGTAAAGAGACAGTACTAATGAGTAAAGTTACAGATTCCTTAACCCCCTGAAAAACAGAATCATAGAATGATTTGGGTTGGAAGAGACCCCAGAGGTGATCTAGTTCCAGTCCCCAAAGGCCATCCTTTTCAAACCCTTGACCCTTGCCTAGCAATAGCTCATCAACTCTGTTTTGTGTAATTACTAACACCATTTTTACTGCTGAATGATATTATGGAAACAAGTGCTCACCTAGTTAAAAATAGGATTTTATCTTCCTCTACTGGATGTTCATGTATGTGAAAAACCTTTTTTCTTGGATAGTCTATGTTTTGGAGAAAGTAAATCATATCAGAAATGCTAGGCTATTTGCTCTAGAGAAACTGGGAAATCAGTGCTTTAACATTGTTTGATATACATAATTTCTGTCTTTGATAATTAATCAGGCACTGTTGCTAATCCAAAAACCTTCAAACACATACTCAATATGAGAAACTAAAAAATTTAACATTTTCTCATGCCTCTTCACCTGATGAAGAATGGCATTTGGGTGAATATCCCAGGCTGGAACGAGCAAAATCAATATATATTTCTGACTGTCAGCTCATTGATTTAAGGAGTATCTGAAATCCAGGCAGGATACTGTCATCTTTTCCTGAAACCCTTTTCCTCACTTTAACCAGTTAGTAATTTCAAAGATATGTGGTTGCCCAAACCTGCCCCTCCATCCCCCACCCCCCCAAAAAAAATGACAGAAGTTATTTTTTAATGTTATTCATGAATGTATGTGACTAGCATCTTACTTTGGCATTGCTTACAAGAACTCCTAGTTATTTTAATGAGCTTGCTATGACAGTACAGAAGTTCATTTATCAGTAAACTGCAGAATGTGGGGAAAACACTGCACATAAATGGGAGAATACATAATCATGAAAGCTAATGGTTCTCACAGGCTGAGCAAGTAATCTCGATTTTTAAAAGCAGAAATGGCTGGAGATGTAAAACTCTTTCAGGAAGTCCAGATGAAGAATCCAGATTACTGACCTTTCTGCAAGTGCAGAAATATTTTTTAAAAATTTATAATTTCAAATATTGAATGTTCTATTGAAGGATTTAGGTGGAATTAATGACTTTAAAAAAATACTTAGCAATTTGTAGTCAATCAAGAAGGCAAAGATATACATTTTCTAACAGACAAAGGATTGAAAAGCCTTAAGTTAAAGATCTGTGTTTTCTATATCTCCACTAACACACATCTCTATGGGGAAATATACCACAAACATTTGGTCAAAGCTTGCCCAGGATCTTCAGAACACATATGGAATCTCACTTAAGGTAATCAGATTTCATGTTTGAATGACAGGTTGAGGAGCCTCACTCTAAAACTGTATAGTTTGGTTTCTTTTTTTTTAAAAAAAAGAAGAAAGGCACAATTTCTGAAAATTAAGATACATCTTAGAAATAAAGACTGAGGACTGAGATACAATGTAATGTTTGCTGCTCTAAAACACAAATAGACATATTTATATGAAACTTTTAAAGAAATTATTCAGCCAAAATCACCACCATTTTAAAATCCATAATAGATTTGCAACTTAAATGATACAGATCTGGTTCTCCAGTTCTGATGACACAGTATGTTTATGGAGTGGCATGTCAGGTTTTCTGAAATGGTTGCAGTAACAGTGAAGTGCCTCACAGCTATAGTTATGCCTTAATTGCTGAAAATTATTAATTGAAGAAAACCTTAGTTTTCTTCATGTCCTAATGAATAAGGAATATAGAAAATACCTCAGCGAGAAGCCATTTTTGAATTATTAAGTCAAACTTGGCAGAAAATCTCCACCAAATAATATATTCCTTTTTTCCCAGCTGGTGAAGACAAAAATTGTTCATGTAAAAGCCTAGTCTGAACCAAGCTAAGATAATTCATAAAATCCTACTGTGGAAGAAAAGTCTGTGAGGGATTTCACTTTAGTGTCTCTTCAGGATATCTGTAGCATTCAAATCAGTAATTTCTTCTTCTGATAGTTCTCAGGATTAGACACCACTGAAGTAATTTCAGCTCTTTCTCTTTGAGTTCAAGAGATCAGAGTAATGATTTAAGCCTCTCTGGCTTGAGGAAAAACAAAATGGTTTGAAATAAATTTTCACCTGGGTTTTTCCCTGTTCTCTGATTGAATGTCTTTGTATGTATCTAATCCAGCGCAGGATATCTCTGTTCTCCAAAGAAAAGCATCACACATTTTTCCATTGAACTCCCCAGTTTTAAGTTATGTCACCATTTCAACGACCCATTATCTGATGAAAAAGAAAAGTCAAAATGGGAATAAGATTGGTACTGTTAGAAAGACAAGCACAGGAAGCTCAGGACTTGTAAGAGTTCCAGCACTGGTCTTCATTTACATTTCAGTGATTGTCATTTAACAATTATTCTTGCAAAGGGATGGATAGAAGAATAATTGGCAGAATACACTGGAATAAACCCTGTGCTTTGGATAGCAATTAAGTGTTACCTGAACTTTATCTAAATAACAAAAGGGAAGAGAATGTCTAAAATGTAGATCATGATCAAATAACTAATTTACAATATAGCAATAACAAAAGCAGGAGATTTGGTAGTGTGACTTTAGGTTTTTTTCCCCCCTTCCTGATTAGGATGATGTTAAAATTATACAATGAGTGATGAGTATTATAATAAATATTATTAATCTATCTCCAAGCTAACTTATTAAAAAAATATTTTAGCCCTTCCCTCCAGCATAAATATTTACCAAAATTCAGAAGTTTCTCTTGTGCAATATTCTGAAGAGAAGGAAGGGAAATAGTGTCACTCTATGGTAATTAGTGACCTAGAACTGTCTTGACTAGGAAAACTGTCCTCATTTGAGGAAATCACAAGGTCATTTATTTCTTATAAAAATAAGTCATTAGTTTCTAGTATAATTTATGTCCATCTCTGTCAGTGAACCTGAATTCTCAACAAACTTTAAAACAAAAAATAACCAACCCCAAACTTATTAAGTTATCCTTCCAGAAAGCTGACAACCTAGATAATGCATAACCAAATTCTGTCACCTAGTGCAACTCACTTTTTCATTCTTTCACAGATTTATGATGCTTTAGGTTCTTCTTCAAGCAAAGCTTAGAAGCCCCTGATTTGATAAGAGGTTTTGAACAATATTTTTCTAACTTTTGACAAGATAGCTCAGGGCTAGATCCAATAAAAATGCATTATGCTTCTTCATTGTGAAGCTCTGAAAAATTGATTTTTATATTGGATTGGACCATTGGCTTGTTAAAGAAACTTAACTTGATAACAACACCCTTTATCCCCTTAGGAGCTATCATTTCATGTTAGGAGGACTGAAACAGTGCAGCATATATAAGGAGTATTATCTAGCCTTGTGGGGTCAAGGAGTTATCTTGAAGCACAGCCTGAGTCACAGGGATGAGCACTGGAATGAGAAAGCAGGGCAGAGGGTTCCTCAGGGGACAGAAGAGAAGGAAATAAATCTTTTCCACTCTAGGATATAAAGTTATAGCAGAGCTCTTTGGCAGCCTCTTAGCAAGGCTAATATTCGTGCTTCCCTATTTATAAAGCCACATTTCTTTCATTATTTTCAATTGTCAGGGATACATAAAATAAATATAGACAGGGATGAACCTGTCTAATGTAGCTCACTGCATTCCTCTCTTTGGTTTGGTAGTCAATATTTGTTATAGCTCTCTGCTCAGACCACTTGAGTACTCTTAATCCACTTGAAAAGGCTTGTTTGCTTTATGTTATGCCGAGATCACAATTTCATAGAACACTACTCCTGGCCCAACCTTCAAATAAATAATATAGTTTTAAATCCATAAATATGCTCCATCAAGACTTATCTACTCATCATCCAGATTGATTTGTTTTAATATAATTCCTCAATATCTACTTTCTTGAAACCTAATGCCCTTGAAATGCACATTGCAAGGAAAGTGTAATGAAAAGAAAAAATGGACAGACTCGTGTATTTGGTGACAAAAGTAAGAAGACTGATTCATTTTTACCTTGTAAATAGTTTTGAGATAAATTTTCTAGTGTATTTATTATTCACCAGGTACTTCTACTGTTAAAAATCACTTAGGAGTGGAATAGCCCCTTGCATTGAAGTGAGAAGATGTAAAGAGAGATGTCTGGTTTTTTTTTTTCTCTCTCTGAGTAGCCTGGCCAATGTAAATAAAGATGGAAAAATGGGCTTCTGATAGCTATATTCCTTCTCAGCTTTAGAAGATATGATATATTTGAGCTTTCCTGGGGAGGCAGGGGATAGACAAGGCAAAGAAGACTTGCCCTAGGCATAAACTGAATTTACATTCTTGATTTTTAGAACATTTATTTTAAGATTATATATGAGGCAGAAATTCTGCATTGCATATGGAAAGGTTTGAAATTATTTCCAGCATAGCTAATTTTTTTTTAAACAAAACATGTTTGTTTTAAACAATAAAAAATCATTTTCTTCTCCATTTTAAATATAGTTTACCATGGATTTTCAAGCAAAATAGTGTGGGAAATTTCTTTGTCCTCAGTACTAGAGCAACACAGCAGGCTTAATGGCAAAACCTGGGAATATCACACTTTGGCAAATTGTCTCCTCCTCTATTCTCTGTAATACAGAGAAAGAAGATTACTCCAACCTGCCTGACTGCCAGGGATGCAGCAGCTTTCCTGGGTGGATGGTCTGCTATACACGTTTCTTAACGCACAGACTGTCAGGCAGGATAGGTTCAAACTAGGAAGGGCACAGACATTCTTCCTTCTCAAGCACCTGGTTATCACTCCCAAGCGTCTGGACACGGCCACGGTTTGCCTTGCAGGGGTGAGGAGAGCAACAAGAGCTGGATGCCTGATGAAAGGGAGTACAGCTGCTGCTGTGCCTGTATGGCTGTTCTGCTGCTGCCTAAAAGCCAAGGCATTCAATGGAGAAGGGAAAAAGAAGAGAGCAACTCTTGGATACACAGATGCAAAAACTTCCAGATTTAACTGAATAAAATCAGTGGAACAATACCTGTTGTTCCAGTTTTATTCAACTCTTATCTGTTTTGCATGCAGTCTGTATTTTGGGTATGCAGAGAATGTTTTACAATGTATGTAAACTCATACAGTTCGTGCAAGGCAGAAGTACAATGCTGTCTTTGAAGAAATCAAACTGTCATTACAGCTAATTTTAAACTCATATGTGAAAATGAATTTATATTTTATGGTAAATTAAGAGAAAGATTCTATTCCTTTTGAGACTAGTGGTGATCTTTCTTAAACTCATTTGCCACAGAAACATTATTTCACATTCAACATGATTCTATCAGGTATAATATACTTGTGTATAATAGCTGGAAGAGTGAGAAAACAGCTCATGAATCTTCAGTAAATTACGCTTATCCCTTCTCACAGAGCTACGTGGATCTTGCCTGCCCTCAGCTGGATTTATGAAGGGATCATTGAAAAGTGGTGGTGAGAAATGTATTTGAAAACCAACAATATATCATGCTGTATAGAGAATAATCTTTTCACTCTCACCAATGGCATTACATTATAGCTAACAGAGAATGGAGTATTTTGGGGAATTTCTGAAGTTAAAAATAACAAAAAAAAAAAACAGGAGGAGAAAGAGTGAAAATGAAGAAAGGTCAAACAAAATGTTTGACTAAACAACGCAGAAAAAGAATGGGCTTTCTGGTCCTAATTGTGCATAGGACAAAAAGATTTAATTTATTTCCACTGAATCAAATGCTATCTATTTTGCTGTCTTCTGAATATATGAGGTTTCCTTCAGTCCCTGAAAAGGAAAATCTCTATAGAAATAATAGAGCATTTTGTGAGGCAGCAGTGGTCAGACCTGTTCTACTGAAAAATAGATTCACTAGGCAACAGCCAGAAAAGCAAAGACTATATGTTCTTCTGTGTTAAAATATGTTTCTCAAAAGATCTGTGAATAAACAGACAAAAAGCCCAGCTAAGCTGTAGCAATAATTGTCTGTTTTGTAATAAAAAAATACCAATTGCCAAGAAGGTCAAACTGTTACTTAAAAATTAATGAGTCAACCTTATGCTCCTTATATTTTCTCTCCTTCCCACATCTCCTTTCCTTGTTATCCTGTGAAAAAAATCATGCATTGATGAAGGGTATATTAAGGAAAGAAAGCAATAAAAAAAGCCAAAGCCCATTATGGGTTTCATCAAATCCTTGTAGATTATTCACTTTGTCCCTCCATTACTGGGTATGTTTCTGACATCATTCTCCAAATTGTGTAAAGGATGGTATATTTCTATTCCTCTTACAGTCTTCCTCTGATGTTTTCTAGTCAAATAAAGTACTTCATGAAACAGAGAATTGGTCTCAGATCTTTTGAGATCCCATGCCTCTGAAAACCTTTTCAGTGATACTGGATTTATTTATCTTGATAATGGTGTCATCAAAGGTCAGGCTGCTATAAAAATTATGAAAACCATAATTTGGTTGGTAAAAATGCAACTGTCCCTTCCCTCTTCCTTCCTCTCCCACCCATCTGAGATGAAAAAGACAAGGATGCTCCCATATACCCATCTTTCCCATCCAATATTTGGAAACATAATCCATTTCTGTAACTTACCTTAGGCATCAATACCTGCTCACTTGAAAAACTCTCATGATATTCCATCACTACAGAACCCCACAGTTCCCCAAAACATGTATGGTGGTTTGGTTGCATGTCACATAAAAGTGAGAACACCACCTAGGAACTTCTTATGTCCATCAAAAAGGCTAAAGTAAAAAGAGAAAAAAAACCACACGCTGTTATAGCCTTGATCACATCAAATCTCAACCATCTTAATTTTTCTGTTAATATACTTTGGAAAAAAGGAACAAAAAGAGCAGTGGAATATAATGAAGAGCTACCATATACAGGATGCCAGCACCCTTCCTCATTTCACCATGTTTTGGGGTTATGAGAAATATTTTTATCCTATTTAACTACACTAAAGTTTTTTCTTATCTTTCCAGAAGTTTTACTGTCATCAGGATTCCATTCCACATTGTATGTCCATCTTCCAAAACCATGAAAGAATAAGAGTCTGCTTTTAATTTTTCTGCCTTCCTGCAAAGGCAAGATGAAGATCTTTTTCTTTCTGCTTGTGTAAATTCCAGGATATCTACACTATCAATATTATTAGCTACTTTTCTGACATTCTGTTGAGATGTTCAGGAAAAGGTTACAAATTAGATTTCAATTCTGAGAACAGCAAGTGAAACATGCTAAGGAAACCCTTTCACAGAACCCGAGAATCACAAAGGTCAGGTTGGAAAGGACAGTGAAGGGTCATATGGTCCAACCTCACTGCTTAAGCACAGTCATCCTACACCACATGGCACAGAATTGTGTCCAGATGGTTTACTTTAAACAAGGAAGTAGCAAATCTTGCCCCAGCAAGTGCTTTTTCTGGTCCCACACTCTCAAAGGAAGAAACATCCAAACTACCTGAATGCACTACTGTAACAATGGAAAAAGGAGTCAAAGCCAAGAAACCATCAGACCCCAGTCTGACTGATTCCTCTAATATCAGCCATAGAATTCCAAAGATAAAGAGATGGTCTTTGATGACCAAGAGGACTTCATCAGTACAAAATCACAAATACTTATTCCCATTAAAAAAGCTACACCATTCCGGTCACAAAAAGAAGAGCAAGTGCAAATTTATTAAAGTGGTGTTTAGCTGTTTCACGTGGCACTATTTAAAAGTTCCCACTGTTGTTTACATATGAACATTTTCAGTATTTCTCATACCAAGAGAAGCAGTAGGTAACTATGTGAAGTTACTGTGGTAGAGAATGCTTACAGACATCTAAGATTATATAAATATACAAATAAAAGATTATATAAATAAACAAAATAACACTAACAAGCATATCTTGTCTCTATAAAGTCCCTTGCAAGGGAGGCACAAAGTGTTGTAGGTGCCAGTATTTCCCAGTAATGGTTTGGCTTTGCTCATCAGAACCCCACCCCTAAATTTTCCTCAAAAATTTCCACCTTGCCTTAGTTGGTGGCTTTCTCTCCAGACAAGCGTCCACATCAGGCCTGCTGAATTGTTTGATCCTATGTCTCCTGGCCTAAAGTCATCATCTTTCTTCAGCCTTCCTTCTGCCCTCTACTCCAGCCACTGGAGCTTTCTTCTCTAGCCTATACCTTATGCAATGCTCTTCAGCACCTGCAGCCCATCAGTGGCCATTTCCAAGTCAAACACCATTCTTTTAGGGTTATTGATCCTAAAGAGTTTCTAATTCCATTGCAAACAACGCAGGTGTTCCTCTTACAGCTTTTTAGCAGACTTTAGTGCATTGGTTTTTTTAGGTGTTCACACTCAGTAATGATTCTTTAATACAAAAAAGCCTAGAGTAAATATCCCTGAAGAAAGCATTTTTCAGGTTTAGGTCAGCACTATTACATTAGTGTCCAATGAACACAAATGCATGCTTCCTCAAGTATAAATTAACACTCTAATATTTTATTTAAACATATACTAGTATATTTAAAACTTCAAATAAATTAAAGAAATGCAAACCTACTCTAGCAAATGAAGGTTACTTCATATTTGAAAAGCCTTGGCAAATTAATCACAGCAAGAATATAAAATATGAGGAAATACTGTGGTTATATTCAGATGTACATTTCAAAAGTTATTTATTGACCAGAAATGGTCAAATCACAGGAGTCACATCTGATATTAGTCAGAACAACCGTGTTAATGAGAAAGATACAAGCTTTGAATGACATTTTACTGCACTTATATACCCATAGAACATAATTGTATTTGACTGATTTGAAAATATTCCTTCATAGCAAGAGAGCCAAAACTGATGGATGTCATGACCACCTCCAGTACTTAATTATTGTGGCTAGGTCAAGGCTCGTTAAAAGTCTAATATAATTTTCCACTCTTTTGCACTAATCATGCAGATTTTTTTTATTGGTGTTCATATAATTCTGTTCTGTCACATTTACCAGATGCATCATAATTTGATGAGTAGTTCCAATGAAAACAGTGGGAATACTACCCAAAAGCAAACAGGATTTCAGAGTTTAGAAAATTTTCTTTAGACTATGATTATTATGAAACATTTTAATAAATTAAATGTTGACCAATAAGCCACCAAAGAATAAATGATTTTGTATATCATACCCCCATTCATAGTGATAGGGTAGTATTTTGGCTTTACAATGTATACCAAGCCTACAGGACTTCCAAAGTACAAATCTTTACTCATATCTGTTGTATTGTTGTCAGACCTGAGTTTTAATCTTAGAACCCAGGACATGTGAGTTTCTGAACAGATTTTCTATTTTATTTGCTCACTGCATATTGATTTGAAATAGTGAGGCATAATGCATCCATGCCACAATAGTACCACACTTTTCAGTAAATGACTATAATCTGACTAATGTCATCTGCTACCAAAATTAATGATACTGATGTTACCACTGTGTCGTGGTGTTCATGCTTATTTTGTGCCCCTCTAGACTTCTGCACTTTTTCCCACTCCCTGTCCTTCATGTTATGAAGAGTGAGGAGTTTCAGTCCTTGTCTCCCTGGCTTGACTCATGTCTCCTTATCCAGGAGTTTGGTCCTGACCCCAGGTATCAGATCAGATATCTAGGGGATATCAGGTCAGTGTAGATGGGTAAGGAGGATGGAAAGGAGGAGAGACCCAAACATTCCTAGGTGGATTCACAGTCCATCAGCATCACATGACCTTTTGCCTGAATGTATTAATTGTATCTCAATACTCTGTTATAAAATTATAATTTATCATAATCTGAAATATCTCATTTGATGCTTTTAAAGGAATCATGCTCTGTTGCATTAAAAAAAAAAAAAAAACAAAAATCAGAAAACGGCATAAGCCTCCATAGGGAAAAATGAGTGATGAGCAATGGATAAGAATAAGCTCTGGATGGGCTTGAAATTATTACTAGTAGATTCCAGAGGGAATTTTCATGTCTACAGATAATTGATAAATAATGAAAACCACTTGGGGAAATCCGTCTTGGAGTACATAATATTTCTTCAACCTGATGTATTTTTTATCTGCCTCAGGATGAACACGGCACAGTTGGCTTTATTTGGCTGTGTGTTTTTCTTCCTTGTAAGAAGAAGTTTTCTCTTACAGCATGTATTCACAGTGAAATTCAGAGCAAAAAGGAAGAACACAAAACCTTCTTCAGTACAGAATGTCCAAGTCAAACAAGGATTAATTTAAGTTCTCTATATCTGTGTCCTTTCTGTAGAGTCCACACGACGAGAAGAGAAAAAGGAAGATACATAAGAAGCCTCTTGAGGTCTCTTCCAGCTCTCATTTCCCATGATGTTTTGTGGACTGGTTTTGGGTAGACGAAAGAAGAATAAGATCAAGCAGTAGCAATGGCATAAACTGAAATAGAAAAGAATGGGCAATCAAATGAGATAGAACAGAGTTAGAGTTTCAGTACCAAGCTGTCATTTCAAGCTAAACCAAAACAGATTTATTATGCAAAAACAGTTCTTACAATGGCTACTGGGAAAACAATTAATGTTTTAATAACTGCAGAATTAAACCATTAAAAATAAAGACCCCCCCCCCACTGAGAGAAAATATGCATCAACAGTAAATTTACTTAAGAGTTCTAAGTTCTATAGCTAGAGATATTTAAAATTTCTTTTTCTTTAAAACTTTTGGAAGGAAACAGTTCAATATCAGCCTTACACAGAGCTAGGAATTCACAAAAGAAAAATAAAATAACTTGATGATGCTCCAACAAAACAGAGCAGTGGAAAAATCACTGTGCACTTCAAGTAAATACACATTACGTGCTTGGTGAGATATTCAGAATAATGAGTACATGCTGACTTGTACAAGAGGCCCACATACTTCAACTTGAATATACTTCACCATAGCTAATGCAAATGAAGAAAAACTATCATATTTAGGCATGAAGGGAAAAAACCGAAAACCAACAACAGGCTATTTCAATTTGTTATGTAAACAGGAGGCATGATTTCCCCTCATAGCAGTGTGGCCATAGATTCCAGCTAAGAAAAATTTTGACTTCCACTGGTCTGAGAATGAGGATCGGCCCCAAATGACCTTTCCAGGATGTAATACAATCTTCTTTGTTATATAAACACAATTTGAAATATGGATTCTGTTAAGGAACTGCACTAAGTAACACTAAGTGAAATTCGCTGGTGAACCTCAGGTCCTGTGACAGTTTTTCTCAGCTGATGCCCTTTAAAAATGGTAGCATAAAGAGGTTGAAGAGGTTTTTGCATGTTAAGTATTTCTTAACATGGTAGTGTTGATTTCTGTTTAAAGCTGCTCTTTACTTGTATTTTTTAACAATGATTCCTTTTAACTTGTAGCTTTTATTTTTCTCTTTTATGCTTGTTACTCCTTCCTACTGAAGATATCTTCTCTCCTGGCCTCCTTATGCTCTATATATTTCCGATTTTAAGGACACTAGATTTCTCAAATATTTCTGTAATGATATTTCAAGATTTAGCTTTATAAAAAGAAGATATTTTTGCTGTTCTTAGTTGTAAAAATCCTGTTTTGACAGACTGCCATCACATACCCAAAGCAGATTAAGCTGGACAGAAGAGTGAAGAGAGGGCAGGTACAAGCTAAACCAGACAGATGAAAAAGGACTAATTCAGGGAGTTTCAGTGTCTCTAGTGCTTCATCTCTTCTTGAGTAGAGTCACACTGAGACTAACAGAGCTATAAAGCATCACCAGAAAATGCAAAATTCAACCTACTTTACTATAAAATACTTTGATGGAGATATCCCATACAATAATAACATGAAACTTTCTGTAACATTTATTCATTTCTACAGCATTTATTTTTAAATGACTGACAAGGTTTAAAAAATTGTATTGGTTTCTTTCTTTACCAGCATTTCTTTAAAATTTAGGCCTTCAAAATAATTTGACTTACTTCTCTTGACTATGAAAAAGGGTGGCAAACATGAATCTCAAATTACCTTGGAAATGTCACAAAAATAAAAGGGAAATAAAACATTTCTAAAGCTGTATGTTGAAGACAGTACTGACAAATCAATGACAGCTAAATCGAGCAAATAAAATCTTTGTATTTTCATTTACTCAGTGGTTTTCAGTCTGATGTCTGACAATGCTGTAAGATGCATAACAGTGAAAGAGGAAAGGCAGAGCTTTTTAGGAGACAAGCTTCTCTGGGTGCTTGAAACAAATGAGGAAAAAACCCTTGAAAGTTTGAATTTACAGTCTAGGTATATACACTACTCCTTTGAGCCAATTGAATGCACTCATTTACTGTTATAACTTTAGTTAACAATACAGGAATTCAAAGTTCTTAAACCTATTCTAATTTGCAGGGTTTCTTTTCAGTCAATTCTATAAATTGAATTTGGAGTATTAATCTGTTCTCTACCCAGCAGCTTCCCTTGCCAACAATCTCTGCCTAATATCAATGCAGATACTCCTTTTATGAAATCATCTGAATTAGATCCTTAACATTACCTGGCACTACCCTCTTCAGCCAACAATGCTTTGTTGCTATTCAGCTCTGGTGTTGAATGAAGCTCCTTAAGTAACTCAGATTCAACTGCTTACCTCCTAGGAAGGCTGCAGGATGCCATGCATCTTGCAAAGGGTTTTGATCCTGTAGGAAGCTCTAGATACCCTAGGTGATTGGATTCTTAATATAGACTTCTTCTTCTCTGCCCTGTTTCAGGTTAAAAATGTTTTGTAAGCACATTTTTCTCCAAATAGAGAATGGCTAATGCAAATAGGCATGAGTTGGCTGCAGCCAGGCCAGCAATTAGAGGTTCAACCAGGATATAAAAGCTGCAAGTTCACATCACTCTTTCAATGCTTAGTTAATTATTTATATTAAGTGGAAGAGTTCCAACAAAAGAGAAAGAAGGTGCTCAAGTTAGAACAGTCAATTGTTTAATGATGGGCATTTCTAGAGGATATAGATTGCCATTCCTCAATTGAATTCAGCCAATCCCCAGAATGGAGTTTTGATTTCAGGCCAATGTTGTAATTGCTAAGGTAAGTGAAGTGAAGTTTTGGGGGGTTTTAAAATTTTATGTCACATACAGAAATGAAACATATTGTGTGAGAAGTTTATTTTCATGGGACCACAAGATAAGAAAGATCCTTATACAATCCTAGTAGCATTTAGGTTGGAAAAAATCTCCAAAATCTTTGAGCCCAACCTTCCACTGAACACCACCTTCTCAACTAAACCACATAATGCACTAAATGCCACATGTGGTCATTTCTTTAACACTTCTAGAGATGATGACTCCACCACCGGGGCAGTTCCAATGTTAAACCACCCCTTCCAGGAAGAAATTCATCCTAAAGTCCAACCCACACCTGCCCTGGTGCAACTTGAGGTCATATCTTCTTGTCCCACCACTTGTTGCCTGGCAGAAGAGGCCGATATCCCCTGGCTATGAGCTCCTTTCAGGCAATTGTACAGAGTAACAAGGCCTCACCTGAGTCTCCTCCAGGTTAAACAACATCAGCTCTTTCAGCCACTCCTCATGCCATTTACTTTCTAGACTCTTCAGCTTTGCTGCCTTCTCTGGACAAAATCTAGCACCTCAATGTCTTCCTTGAACTGAAGAGACCAAAACTGAATGCAGGACTTGAGGTGTAGCCTCACCAGTGCTGAGTACAAGGGAACAATCATTTCCCTGGTCCTGCTGGCCACATAATTTTTGATACAAGCCAGGATGCCATTGGCTTTCTTGGCCACCTGGGCACATGCTGGCTCACATTCAGCTAACTGCCAACCACTACACCCAGATCATTTTCCACTGGGTCATTCTTTTTATCTCTATCTGTGGGCCACTGCCTTTGAACACTTCAGATATTTCATTATTCTTATTTTATTTTATTTTATTTAATTTTTATTTTTCAAATAAAAGGAAAACAAAAAATAATTCAGCAATCCCTAGTCTGGGAACTATCAGCAAAAATTTCTATCCAATCATTTTGATAGTTCCTATATAACAAGAGTAACCTCTGCCTAAGCATTTTAGCAGAAGGTGTGTAACCAAAGTCTGGAGATGCCCTAAAGCACTTTGAGGTGTTTGAATGGTACCTAAGGACCAGTAATCATAGCACAGCATGGCATAGCATAGCATAGCACAACACAGAATAGAATACTTCTGTTGGAAGGGACCAACAATAATCATCTAGTCCAACTTCCTGACCACTTCAGGACTGACAAAATGTTCAAGTGTGTTATTAACAGCATTGTCCAACTGTCTCTTAGACATTGAAAGGCTTGAGGCACCACCTCTCTAGGAAGGTTTCTTGCAATGTTTGATCACCCTCCCAGTAAAGAAATACTTCCCAACATTTAGTCTAAACCTCCCCTGGTGCAGCTTTAAACTGTTCCCACATATTTTCTCACTGGGTCCCATGAAGAAGAGATCAGTAATTATGTTCAGACCAAGGTGGCCTCTGAAGTCTCTCAATTTAATAGTACCATAAAGAAGACAGGTCATGGCCTCCACTGGGGTATTTGCACAACTCTATGGGGATGACCTTGCTTTATTCCTTTGCAAGCAGCTGGGACATTGGTCTTTAAATGAGGTTTCCATTATTTTTGAGGATCTCATATACATACAGAAGCAGACAAATGAATACAGCCAGTCCAGGGAATTTCAGAACATTTCTTACCCCAGCTAATGTCATAGCCAAACTTAGAAGAAACACCAAGTACCTTGATTCCACTACATGCAAATAGCATTTCTTTGATAGCAGACTGTGATGTAATGTTCACTTCATCATAGTTATATCTTAACTGAATGATCATAATATTTTAATCAGCATTATTTAGAGATTTCTAGATTTATGCAATGTGGCTGTAGAATGTAATTTTGGAATTTAGAAAAAATTAGTGAATTCCATATTTCTTCTTGAAGTCATGGTTGGCAGTGCCAACAAAGATATAAAAATTTCTGTCACAGAAAACTAAATCTAGCTATCTAGATATGAATTTGTCAAAAGTAAAACAACAGCCATCACACCAATACATTTTGACAAGAATTTAGACAACTATATGAACAGCTCAGAAGAAATGTCAATCATGTCAGGAAAAAGTCAAGAAATTAAAACTGCAATGGTTGGCTTTGTGCAATTTTAAAATAATTGCTAATATTTAATAAATGTACTTTTAAAATCGTTAATTAAAGCATTCTCTACCCTCCCTCAGTTAAAATAATTACTTTAGATTCACTAGATTCAGAAAAAAACCTATTTGTTGCAGTCTGCAACTGCAGGATCATGTCCAGGGAAGCCACAGTTTCTGGGGACCAGCATGGAACACCAACAAGATGGGCCTCTGTTCATGAAACCATTTATTCAGCATGGGAACAACGCAGATGCAGAGACAGAGAGCCCTGAACAAAGGCAGGGTGAGGGGTTTTGAGGGACAGAACACTTGAGGGCCTCCACTTTTGAGAGTGGAGTTTAGCTTTAGGGACCACTAGAGACACAACAAGGGAGAAACCCCCAGGGTCTCAAACTCAATCAGAACTCCTGGGCCACTCCTCCCAAGAGGTCTAGGGTGGGTTAACTTCATCCAGAGCTCACACTGCCCATCCTCTAAAGCAGGAGGTCAAAATTCACACTAGCTTGGCTTACAGCCATGCCTCTCATGTTAAGAGTCTTTATCTGAAACTAAATCTTTGCCTCCAGGAGGCACCTCACAACACCTACTCTTTTTACATGGATCAGAAAAAGCATCTCAGAAAACAGCTCTATCAGAGGTGCTAGCTGTTGATGGTACAAGTCTCATATGCACTCACTATAGCATCTCTTAAGGGAGTTTGAGTACAAGAGAATAATAATATATGCATTTCTTCATTTTCAGTTTCAGTATACCATAATGGACAAGGCCCAGGATAAGATTCTGAAGAGCCAGGATACCATTGAATATTTTTTGACTGTTAGGTGCCAAGTTATTTCTTGCAATTGATCATGATACTGTTTCCTCATAGAAAAAGAATATTTCCTCATAAAAAAAAAGTTAAAGAATATTAACTTTTTAACCTTCTTTGTAAAATACTTGTGTTGAAAAGTTATAGGCAACAATAAAATAATTTAAAGGCAGAGAAAAACAGATTCAGGTGATAATTCAGGCACCCCTGATTCCAGCAGTGAACAATTCCGACTTTTTTCTTCCATTCAGTGAAGTAACAAGCACTACCATTTGTTTTACAAAGTTGTCAAAATATCTTTTTGCATTGCTCAATTCTGAGACAAACATTTAGAAGAAATATGCAGACTCCATGAGGATGCACTCACTGATATGCTCTTAGCTGGGTTTATTTCAAAAGCAGAAACCTTCTAAAATAAAAAATCAAAAGTAAGCAGAGATTGGACTGATCTGGAAATTCTCTGCCACTAAAGAGGGAAGTTAGATGTAATTAATTTAAAAAATAAATATTACTTGCTATACTGTATGATTATACAGTCTTCAGTGTTTGTCTGCAAGACAAAAACACAAACGGAGAATGCAATACTCGTTTAAATAAATGTGATTTGTGCCAGGGAAGGATTTCAGGTACTTATGACATGAGTAAGAGATAGTAAATGATCCTAATCTGTTTGGCATTCTGCTAACATACAGACCTCATACATTTTCATCGATATATCCTTCCTGTTTCAAAAGATTTCTTCTTTGGAAGGAGCTGGGCTTAGTTCCTTGTGACTTGGTTCCAGCTTGGTTCCAACTTGGATCTGTTGGATCAAGATGGTCATTTTTATCCACATGAATTGACAAAAAAAAAATATTCCTCATATTATAATAAGAAAACACAGAAGGAAAGCCCCTGGGCTGGTATCTTTTAATAACTGTTGAAGACATTAACTCCATCAAGTTCACGTCTGAAAAAATTCAGAAAAGTGGAATTTTCCTGAGCTGGCTACAGTGTTTCTTCCCACAGTACTATGGCAGATTAATAATATACTCTACCTCGCCCTTTTCCTCCCTCTCTCTCTCAGTTCTTTTCTTTCCAAACAACATGCAAAGAAAAAATGCATTAAGGTAACAAAATGATCATCAGAGTATTTTAATGAATCAAAATAATATAGGTTCTGGGAAAAAAAATTCTGCATGTTTTTACATGGATCTTCTAATAAAAGCATTACAGAAATGGTCTTTTCATTTTACTCCCACCAAAAATCACTCTGAACACAGAATTGTCTGAAGTTTTAGCCCATTTAAAACAATAATATATTTTAGATATATGAAAAGCTTAACGAATCTAACCAATTCTATTTAAGATCCTAGTGTTTACTAGGATAGAGGTGAACCTTGGTTACATATAAATTAAAATTACAATCTCAGCTTTACAGTTCAATCTCATTTTAAATTTCACATTCTCTAGATATTCTGTTATGATTTTAAAGTATAGGACATAAGGTCTTGGTAAAATGTGAGAAATCATTATCATGTTTAATTAATATTTTCTGTTGAAAGAAACTATTCTCTATCAAAAATTTTTACACTACCTTTTGTAGCCATTAGTTTACAATAAGGAGAATCAAAATTTTTTCTTGTATTACTGTTGTGAGGATAAGGTAAATAATTTCTACACGTATGCAATATTTTTCTTGCTGTTTTCAGCCACCTCTTCATAAAGGTGGTGGATTCTGAGGAATTCAGTGATAGTTTAAAGGATTTACCACATTCTGGTTTTAATCATGATTAATGTGATAAATTTAAATTCCTTTTTTCTATAAAGACATGAAGGTTATCCATTGCTCTAAACATGATACACTGAATTGCAATATTCCAGCAATAAAGTATCATCAAATAAATCCTGTCTTATGTTTTTACTACTATTATTCACTACTATTGAGTGATACTAAGAATATAAGAATATTTTTACTTATTATATTAAAATGTTTTTAAATATAGGTTACTTGTCAAGAAATAAAATGTATGTAAATTATATTTTGAACTGAGTACAATTATGCTATTTTGCATCAACTTTGAGAAGGATGTTTGCATTGCCTGTCAAAAAGTAGCTTTATTCCAGTTTTCTGGGTCACTTTTGTCCTGTTAGTGACAGTAGCATACATATCTCAAAGTGGAAGAACCTGCTTTGTCTGCATATCCTGAGCTGTAGCAGCTGTGTTTCATCCTGGAGGATCAAGTTGTGACTGTCTTCTTGAGCTGACCCATTCCCCTCATGCATTCAAAGCGTACCTGAGGAGCAAAAGTACAAAACAAAAAACCCAAACATTCAAAAAAAAAGTTTTGCTGTATTTCTATATGGCTGAAAACCCGACAGATTTAGAGAGAAGGTGGTAAGCTACTCTGTTGCCCTTGTGTCATCAACAAAACTACATGGCCCACAACACCAGGAGCTAACTATAAAACAGGCTAAAAGCAGGTGCTGTCTTGAGGGTAGTTCTGCATTCAGTAGAAACTTACCTTGATTTATCAAAAGACACGCATTTATCCCACCTCAGATTTCTGAGAAAGCTGTTGAGAAGCAAACAAGCAAGTACCTGGCAAGACAATTGTAGTATACACCAGATTCCCTTTGCCTGGTTACAAATTTTCATGGCTTACTGAGTGTGCAATGTGCATTTTATTTCATAGCTCATAGCACCGATACATCTTATAAATCAATTTTAAAGATAAACCAACATGGAAAGCAAAACTAAGTTTGAAATAAAATTGTGTAACTTTGTGTTGCTCCTGCTTGTTGTTTGTACAAAATCTGCCAAATCTGTGAAAAATTCCAGGCACAGCAGTTGCACTGCTAATAACAGTTCTGGAAAGTATATCAAGTTTTCTGACAAGCAAGGGCATTTTTAAATAAGAGGGCTAAGGTTAAAGTCAGTCTCCTTCTTGCCATGAGACAATACCATGGGAAGCATGTCTATGTCTATGGCATTGGAAAAGGTACACATGTGTTCTAGCATTCACTGTCAATGCTTGCAGTCAGACATTTGGGATTTAACACACTTGTAACAAAATAACAGCATACACCATCTGCTCCAGGTGTACACTTCAAAATATTGCTCTACTACACACACATTTTGTAAATATTCATGTCTCAAAGTGAGTCCCATTTTCATTTCTACTTTGAATATAAAATGACATATTTTACTTAGGTCAGACATTTTTTTCTTATTTGAAGGATTCAACAAAAGCCTTTTAGTTAACAGAGTGAGATTCTCTTTTTTTCTGCAGAAACAAATGCAAAGTGACCTATGTTATTCTGGTAACTCAGTGTGTGCCACCATTGCCATTTTCCCAGAGAAGCTTGGATGCCCCATCACTGGAAATATTGAAGGCCAGTTTGCCTGGGGCTCTGAGCAGCCTTGTCTAGTGAATGGCATCTCCACCCCTGGCTGAGGGGTCAGAATTATTTGATCTTTAAGGTCTCTTCCAACCCAAACCTTTCCATGATTCTAGGATCTAAATGCATTGGATGAGAACACTGACCAAATTATTACAGTATAGAGTTAGTCTTAAATTATTATTTGTTGGATTGTCTTCAATGGTTTTTTTTGTTTTATTTTGTTTTACTTTGTTGTATTGTAATTATTGTTTGTTGCATTGTCTTCAGCATTTCCTTAGAAATTTTTAACAAGAAATTGTTAGAAGCAGTGGGGCTGACTGGTAGGTGACAGCAGCTGCAAAAATTCATATCAAATATTACAGGAACTCCCCTCAGGGCCACGACAGCCATGTGGCTAATGCTACAAGATTTATTATTAGAAATAGTCACAGGTGTTTTAAGTATTACTTCTAGTATTACACTCCCTTTTTCAAGTATTTTTTTGGTTAAAGCTACTTCAAATACCTATGCATGACTTTCTTACTAAATGGAAGAAACATCCTAGAAATTGAAGTTGATAGTGAGTTTGTTTCCTGAAGCATTGATTTTTCTGTTATGGTAAAATGCAAGATACTGATCTGTACAGTTTCCTTTCAATATTCAAACACATCTATAAATTCTGATGGCAGTTTGGTCTATGTTTCACATGAGTCTGTGCTCTGTCCCATGCATTCATGTTGATCATCTAACTGTTTTCTTGTGGATATTTGTGACTACAGTAGTTGCTGTTGGAGGGAATAATCCTTTACTGTATTTGTGATAAATGTTGTCTTGTTTTGTGTAACGACATTTTGCCTTAACCTTTTCTGAGCAGTGATTTTGCTTTCATCCTGTCTGAACACCTCCATGACATATTTGGATAAACAGCTATACTGAGCACAGAATTGTGGTGCTCACTGTCCTGTAATTCTTTATTAGGAGAGATGCAAAAAATTTCTATACTAGCTTTTTGTTTGCAAAGAATTGTTGGAGTTGCAAAAGACCTCTAAGATCATTGAGTCCAGCTGCTTAAGGACCACTGTTTTCAGTACTAAACCACTAAATTACCACCCAAGTGCCACAACTACACATTTTTGGGACACTTCCAGGGATGGTGACTATATCTTCTGGGCAGCCTGCTCCAATGCCTGACCATTCTTTCACTAAAGGACCTTTCTCTAATAGCAAATCTAAACCTCTCTTGGTACTCCCTGAGGCCATTTCCTCTTGTCCTATCACTCATTACTTAAGAGAAGAGACTGATACCCATCTTGATCCTGCCTCCTTTCAGGCAGTTGTAGAGAGTGGTAAGGTCTCCCCTGAGCCTCCTTTCTTCCAGGCTAAACATCTCCTTCTCCCTCAGCTGCTCCTCCTAGCTTCATTGCTCTTCCCTGGACTGACCCCAGCACCCCAATGGTTTTCTTGTTTCAGGCCCAAAACTGAAGGCAGGTCTAGAGATGCAGCCCCACCAGTGCCATGTGCAGGGGGAGAGCATTCTTTTAATTGTAAAATATCAATTATGAGACCCAGGCTTCTCCAGTTCCACTTTGCTATTCTAGTATCCATATGATTGGCTGCATGCTCTGTATTGTAATATAGATTTTCCTATTTTGAATACAATGAATTTCTCAAACTGTTTAAATGCAGTGTAACATATATTATAGTCCTCATTTTGATTCTTTTACAATTCACATAACAGTCGGTATCACATTGTACATTATCTCAGCTCCCAGTGAATCAATTCAATTAATGCTTTTTGCAAAGAAATTTGTTAATTGGCAAGCCTAAAAAAAACCTGCAAGTTAAAGAGTTTGATAACCCACAGACATTTAAGAAGGCTTACATAAACACTAAACTTTAAGAAACAACTAAAATTGAAGTGTTTCCTAATAGAAGAAATTATATTGAAGTTTTTGAAGTACAATTAGTCAACTAAACTGTAGAAAATACCAGTATTTTCAGAGAAGAACACTGAGGTTCAGCACGATTTAGATTCTTCCTAATACTATTTGAAAATCCCTAGAAAGTGTTTAACTAATAATATATGGGGGGTCTAATATTTGGTCTGTTCCTTTAGAATGCTATTTTACAGAATAACCTGCAAAGTACTAAAATAAAACTAAAGAATTAATGTTAAAATCACAGCTTTTAGACTTAGTTCAACTTTTTGAAGAATGATCCTTCCTTGACACCGACACACAATTTCTTTTTGTGTACCAGCTGGGTTTCATTGCCGTAGGAAAACTGTCTACCTCAAAGGCAAATTCAAGGATGAGTCATTCAGATCTTTAACAAGAAACACAGATGGAAAAATGCCACAGCTGCACAGAGCTGGAAGCAGAAAAGTGCATGACCTTAATGAATATGCTTTTACATTTGACAGATTCCATCAGAGAACTTGCAGTAGCTGCAGAATCCCATGGCACCATAAAATCATTTTGGCATTGTTTAATCCCACTGTTGCAAGGAAAAGTGTGAGATTAGAAGTACAACATGGAAACTGCTTTCTACCCTTATTGCCTAGATCCAATATATTCCTGGAATAAAAATTCAATATAGAAGTGCAACAGCCATGAAAATGCATGTTTGTTTTTTTTCATTTCCTTTTTATCAATTTTTTTATTATCTTCCATTACTTTTGCCTTCCAAAAATTTTTCTTTTATCTCTTCTTGGTTTTTGTTCCTCAGCTCCAATTTTTTGTAATTTTTTTCTCATCTTCCAAGGAATCTCCTCTCTTTCTTTGACACATCTGCTGCAGTTCAACAAGGAAAAATATGCATGTGACGTGTAAAAATCCTGGGCAGCAATCCATGCCAAAGGGTTATTAGAGAGAAAGCAGACTTTCAGAAAAGCATCTTAAGTGTGCAGAATCCATGTCCAGGCCAAAATCCCTAGCCCTTATGTATCCCAGGGTGGGAACAATGTCTGAGGGCACCTCATCCTCAGAGAGAACCATTCTTACCTCAACATTCTGGATGTGCATCTAAGGAGGTGGGCTGGCAATGAGCACAGAAAAGCTGTTATTTCAGTACAGGCCATGACAGATTCAGTTCAGATTCCTACTTATTAGTTGTATTCACAAATGTTCACAGCCTATTACTAAAGAAAGCATGTAATGCTCTAAATCACTCCCACTGTTAAATCAAAAAGAGTAACACTCCCTTCCCTCCACGTATAATGCATTACATTGAGCAGAATCAGAGAAGAACAGTGGGTGCAGATGATTTTTTCTACCCACATAAAACAAAATATGGAATTTCCTGTGCACAGACAGTAGTGGAGAGCAAGGAAATATTTGATTTGGCACTGCTTAAGAATGATCTAAAAATGAAAGATAAAGGGCAAAAAATATATTGTACATCCTCTGAGTAGTCCTCTTAGAGCTCAGGCATTGAAACCTTAAATGTGGCTACATAGATAAGACCCTAATCTTCAAGGGTAACCTTTTCTTCCCAACATCAGTTGTTCTGTACTCAATTAGGCAATGACATTCTAGAGTATCATTTTTACAGTATTCTTATATACAGAAGAAATGTTAGCCACAAGTATCAATAAATCTCTTTTATTCAGAGGCACACAGCTATATATCACCTACTGGAATATCAGAGCTGATGATACTGATAAGACAAACCAAATGCTGGAAGTTCTGCTGTTTGAATAGAGAAATGAGATTGATATGTACTGTGGGTCAGATTTAGCAAAGAAAAGATCCCATAATTTCCATGCACTCTATTTCCCTTATCAAAATACTTTTATTCTCATCAGCTAGACTCTATTACTCTGTTTTCAATTCCTGACTTGATTCTCTGTTTTCCTGCTGTTTAAGCAACCTTGATTTCGCACAGCTTCTCATGTTAAATCACTGTTTAAAGCGTGTTTGATCCCTAGCTCTGATCATACCCCACAAGGAACATCCAGAAGCTATTTCTTCCACCATATAACTACCACAGTTTAGAGATCCTATCTGAGCTATTACTTAAAGCAGCTATCCATTTATGACCTGATCTAAGTTTCTAAGTTCCAGAAAGTTTCTGTTTCCAATGAAACTTGCAAAGATAGGAGAATCTTGTGGAAGAAAGTGGAAAATATATAGAGCCATAATATAAAAAATATTTACATAAGATCAAATGTACCTGTATTTCAATAACACTGAAATCAGTAGTTTACACCATATGATGAGTTCAGTCCTGACATTCTATTAATAAGGAAAGTTTCATGGCCATATATGTACAAGATATAATTCTATAGTCTTACTACAAGTTACTTCTATTCACTAGAAAGACTGGTAGGGGGTAGGTCACTTGCAAGGGAAGACAAAATATGGATTTCCAGATGACAGCCAGGATTCTAGGTATTTTTGAAAATTAAATAACAGCATAAAAGATTTTTCAGTCTCCAAACTCTATGGTTTGTCCCAGACTTTGCCTGGAATTCATGGATGTTGACACAGTGAAAGTCTTTCTGAGAACAGACCTGGATCCAGCGATTCCAGAGGGTCTCCAGCAGCTGCACAACCAGTAGCCCTCCCTTGAGGCTGACTTTGTCACCTCTGTGATGCAGAGTATCTAACATTTTCTGGTCTGAAACATGAGTCTTAAAATCAACTGCTGAATCTGCTGCAGGTCTCCATGGTTACAGTACAGTAGGTTGCTGCTTTGTACACAGGAATAGATGGGATTTTTAAAAATCAGGCTGCTTTTGCAGAATGACAGTACCAGTTGTGACTTTGACCCTCAACACACCGAGAACATATAAACCAATTTTCATGAAAGGGTAAATGCCCATTATTCCAACACAGACTGCCAAACTTCTCACATAAAGTTCAGAGGGCAGGAGTTATGGTAGGAGAGACCAGCTTAAAGATTTTGAGAATGAAGCCTCATAAGGGCCAAGTAACAGACATTTGTGCAGACTGTTTTTCTTTGCAGTCTAGAACTTGGTTTATTTAAATCCTGATAAAATTCCTGATTCATGTGAATTGTTCTCCATTAGCCTAAGGATAAAAATTCAATATTAATGTTAATTAAGTGCAGCTCCTGCACTGCCTGTGCATAGATCACTGAATAGAGTGAAGATTAAAGGTATTTAGGTGCATGTGCTCACCTCATTTTACATTAAGTGAAGATGAAGAAAATCACAAGTAGATTTCCCTATTATTATTCATCTTTGTAAAAATATCACTGGCTTTTATCTCAACAGCTACAAGGGACCAGAATGTCAGCTTTACATTTTGAAACACCATCATCAAAATGCCCTCTAGCAACACTGACTTAGCAGAGACAATGCCACCTATTGAAATATTAACATCCCTTGCTTCGGGACACTTTCCTTCATCACTAATTGTCAAAGCAGAATTGACAGTGTTACCTAGAGCTGCTAAGTTTAAACTGCATCACTACTGCTCTCAAAAGAGATGAGGGACCTCTTCTTCTCATCTCTCCTTATGATGATAGGAGAGGAAGAACACAGGCTATTTCCAGGCACACACACACAAAAAAAGCCAGCATAATGTAAGCCCTCGCCTTCATTTCATTTTCTCTTGAGATTTTTTTTTTTTTCTCCTACACAACTGGAGCAAAAGATGCTTTCATTTCTTCTCTGCAGCTTTTTTCCTACCTTAGAAAAGGCCAGATGAACACACAATCTGCAAAAGAATAAAATCATTGTTATTTGTTTCAGAATATGAAGAACTAAAATTTCCTCTCTAGGCCTAACATTGGTAAAAGGCAGTAGATCTTATAGGAAAAAAGACCACTGAACTAATGTATCCTGAACACACAGAGCAGAAACTTCCTTCTTAGATCTGGTTTTTTAAAATGCATCTTGCACTGTCAAAAGGGCTTGTTTCAAAAGTCTTAACTATTAAAAAAGGATGAGAGCTATCTTATGTAACAATATTTAAAAGACACTGACTGCATAAAAGTAGCTCAGGGAACTGTGTAAAGTTTTAGCTACATCAGGAATTTTACTCTGTTTTAAATAAGCTGTTCTACAAAACACAGCATAAATAATCAGCAGCATAATCCTCCAATTCATGAGAGGAGTTCCCAGAAAGTTTTCTTAACCATTCACATACTTTTTAACTGATCAAACCTTTCCACCAAAAGAGAAAATGAATGTTGTTTAGCCAGAAAAAAGCAGACATATACAAAAACTTCAAATAATGATACACATATAAAAACATTAGTAAATGACAATACAATGAGATTTTGCTTTTGTTTTCTTTTGGAAGTCAGTCTGTTGTCCTTTTGAACAAAACAAGCAGCATAGGAATGTTGCTGTCCTGTATGAACTGACAGTGTCCAATTTGATATAAAATGTTAGCTCATGTCCACCTTAGAAATAATAAAGTACAGACAGAAGAATTAGTGTCAGGGTTAGGTTTAGGGCTATTCAGAATATTATTTCTTTTCAGTGCTCCATCTTATAAATTATGTATGATAGATGGTAATGGGCTCTCTGCCTGCCTGTGACTGATGCAGTCAGCACTGCAAAGGTGCAAAGGAACCAAAAGTGAGTCCTTTCTCTGCTGAGCAATAACATGAGAGGCCATCCATAACAATTATTCTGTGGTTTGAAGTTAATTTCAGCTGAACTTCTATTTTGCATTTTAAATAGTTAAATTTAATATTAAAGCAACACACAAAAATTCTTCCCATTTTCCTCAATTTTGTGTGCTCTTTGGTTAAATGAATAAATGGAAATTCAAATGTTATGCAAAAATTTGTCATGTGCCCAAATGTCTCAACACTGAGTATTTTCTGAATTAACATTTTTCCTTCTCCTCATGCTTTTAAATGAACTCTTCATTGCCAGCCATTGGGATTGGATATGAGCAATTGCATAGAGCCATCACGATCTGGTGAAATTCTAAATACTATTTTTTAATAAAAGGGTTTATTGTGAAATAATTTATCCCAATTGAAGTGACCCATTTGACACAAGCAGCCAGAAGGCATCAAACTGAGAGTACCATACCCAGATTTGTATTTAACAGGTAAGGGCATGATATATGTGACATATGCATTCTTCTGTAATGTACAGATCCAGGTCAAAGATTAAAATTGTTTTTCAGAGCTGAATTTTCCCATTTTATAATTTAAATTCCATTTTAAGAGTCAGGGTTATTTCTCTGTCCATTTACTTTTGCTTGCTTCTCTTATGCAGTGCTATATAAATGGAGCTTCTGTAAAATGAAGGAGTGTTTTGTTGCTGGTGGCATTGATAAATAAAGAACAAGATACTATAAATATTTTATGGAGTTCCTAAAGGCTACATTCACTTTCAGATCCTTCTGCATCAGAAGTAGATTCACTGGGAGCACGTTAGTTCATTCGAGATTCAGTCTGTTCACTTTGTTTGATTATATTAATGTAAAATGGCAGTAGCTGATTTTTATTATTTTTTTTTCTGTAGTGCTGTTACAAAAAACCCTACACAACAACTGCAGCCATGATTATAGCAGAGCAAGATGATGTCACACTCACAAAGAGCAGCAAAGAATGTTCTCAGCGACAGCTGCTGTGTTTGTTCTAGGCTAGGTTGCTATGTTATAGTGTGTTATGTTTTTTATGCCATGTTGCTGAATAAAGTATAGCTGTGCAAACAGCAGGTGGTTCTGTGGAGGGATTTCAGTGCACAGAGCTGCTGGTTCCTGTGACAGAGATCCCCAGCCAGATGGATATGCCCCTGGCTTGTGCATGCACACATTGGCCACAGCAGAATGAACTTTGTGAACTTTACCCAGTCTGACACTGGCTTCAGAGCTCAGTGTTCATATGAGTCACATAGCCTGCCACAAAATGGTGATTTCATTTGGTATGTTGCTTTGCTACTCAGGTTGTTTTAAGTATCATTTTACTAAATTATGATTACAGTTATTGGAATGAAAGCCATTAGGAAGCTAATGAAGGACCTATCCAAATATCCACTGCTTGGCATTCCCATGGTTTTACCGAGAACGGCTTGATGTGCCTCTAAGGAGCATAGTACTAGTTAGATTTTGCATTCAGCAAGGAATATAACACAACCCTTTATTTATATACATGTTTATATATATATATATATGTGTGTGTGTGTGTAAGTATGTGTGTGTATATATATGGATGGATGGATGGATGGATGTGTGTATATATATATATATACACACATATGTATGTATGTATATGTGTGTGTGTGTGTATACATATATGTGTGTGTGTGTATATAAAACAACAATTTATCCATATCTACAAAGAAATTACTGGTCCAAAAGTGTTTTCATAAAAGAGGACCAAGACATTTTGAGGGTTTTGTTGCTGCTGGGGTTTTTTGTGTGTTTTTTTTTTAACTAAGTCAACATTTTTTGCTTTCAGACTGTATAGTGTCACTTCCGGCCAGAAAGAAATTGCTAAAATCGCTACTTTTAGTAACATTTTGGTTTTATTAGTAGAATTCTTAGCCCTCCAGGTACTTTTAAAGGGTTTTTAGCAAAGAACCTCTCAGAGAGTGCAAACAGAAAACTAGAATTATACTATTTTCAAACTTCAGTGATTTATTTTGTAACAGTTTTGCTAAGGAGGTTTCCCTCCCTCTTTTTAAGTGTCTGTAAACTGAAACAGGTAAGTGGTAGTCTTCAGTTTCTGAATAAAACTTCTTCTTTGGAAATGTTAATACATATTGACACTTTTCTCATGAGGTCCTGCCAAACACGTTGCAAAATTTTGTAAGCAGCTTTCATTAAATGAAGCAGCTAAATGCTTTCATAATCGAAGGTGTAATTAGACAAAACTTTCCAACACTGAAAAAAAAACCAAACAACATATGAAATAATACATCCTAGTTGACTGCTTACTGTCAGGTTATCCAGCTCTACATTTGTAAAAGTAATAGGATTTAAAGTCCTAATGCTACCTTTAAAAAAAAGAAAAAAAAGTTATCTGTGACTGTTAGTCAGTTCATTTGGTGAGATTTACTTCTAGGTTCTGAAGCTTTGTGAAAGGACCAGGATAAAGAGCATGGGTAGCAAAAGCAAGAATATACAGTAAGGAGAACAAAAAAGAAAGTCCAGAGGCAGAGCCCATGGTGTAATCCTAGGAGGGGTGTAAAAAATATCAAACAGCAGCTCTCTGTGCTCCCTGCTATTGCACCAGGTATACCCCTCTCCTTCAAAATTAGTCATAGCTCCTTCAGACATCCAATCAAGGTTTGAATTTCTTTTCTGCATCACCAAGGAACAAAACATATAGCAAATTTATCTCATAATGCCGACAGAAAAAAATATGGCCTTCAAACAAGATGCCCAAGAACCGCTGTTGCACCAAGGGTAAACGCATCACTCACCCAAACCCCCGTCCCACTTACAAACCTCTTAAACCTCTATCTGCTGCTGGGTAACTCTCCCAGTGCTTGCATTCGTCCCAGTCCTGCATGCACCATGCAGTATTTACTATAATAAATGTTAATTTAATCTGTTAATTTATTTAGAAAATAAAACCCCAGTTGTCCCCGCGACTTCTCTTGCAACCCTCCAAGCTACAGGAAGGTGTTGTACAGTATGCTTCAGAGGCTACAGTTGGAACAAAAATTAAAATCCATAAAGATCAAAATGATAACAGCATTGGTCATCAGCAATCCACTTCCACTAGCTCTAAATGATACGCAGATTCGTAAATATTTAAAAAAAAAAAAAGATAGCACCTCTTGTCTGTAAAGCATTTTTGATAAAACTGCCAACAATATTTCAAGGGTTCATAGGGTTTTTTTACCTGTTTCACACAGCAGTTGAGGTTCACTATCTGGTGTGAGCTGAGATTTCAGAGAACAGCCAAACTAGTCAGAACCATGATGTTTTGCCAACACACTAAGTATAAAATGCTTCAGAAATACTAAAAATAAATGTGGATATAATTTACCACAATTGTGAAAAGAAAGCAAGGAGCTGAAAACAGAAAAAGCACCATTTAAAGAAAGTAACACATACAAATTTTTGATTCTATTGCCATTATTTCTTAAAGAGAACTGCTGAGTAATCCAAACACTGTTGATTATCTTCCAGATCAACTCTAAATTTTCCATGTAATACTTCCTATTCTGTTGGCCTAACTTTGAGAATTACTAAATATTTTTTTCAACAGTTGCAGCATAAGCCTCTCTAAGCCTTTATCTATATTACTTATCCTTTTTTTTTCTCAAAAAGACATTTCAAGCTATCCCTATTTCAAAACAGTGTTTTAGAAAGCCACCAAAAGCAAAGTTTAAAGAATCACTTGATGTCTCCTTTCTTTAACAGTGATATTTCCTTCTGATCACAGAAACGTCCCAATTCACAGTCATCAGGAGTTCCTACTTGACTGATTTCCTGATAGTCTCAAGTGTTCTATAGCCCCTTGATTTCAGTGTTAAATCTCTGGCTTTTTTTCTGATTCCTGCTGAGATGAGAGTGATTACATACTCAATTAAATCTCAGTGTCTGAAGATACAACATTTTATTAAATGGAAAAGTATAGCTACATAAACTATATACATAAAAATATATACACATATGACAAATATGCCACACTTTTTTTTTCATGAGAAAATAAATAGAACATTTAACAGATAAATATTTTTATTCTCCCGCATTTTTGGTATGTGCCAGCATGCTTAAGCTATTATTAATGTACATTTCCTTCTTAGCTTAATCTTTTAAAAAAAAAACCTAAGTGCTCTTTTTAATTCTAATAAGCCACTTGCAACACCTTCAGAAAGGACAGATTTACTCCTCAAAATACACAGATGCAATGAAACATAAACAGTTTTCTAGGTGCAAACATGATCTGTGTGCTAAGAATATGAGCAATGCTTTTGCACATGGGACTTTGAGCTGCCCTCCAGATATGTAATTTTTTGATCCATCAAGTTTCTATTTTAAAATCTGAAATATACTCTGAGTAAACTATGTTGAAAATTGCACATAATTTTAATGTTTCTGTTACTAATAGTATTTATCAATACATTATTCCTCGTGGATAGTTTCCACTTGAATGCATCATTGAGCTGCCTCACTAATAAAGCAGGTTTTATTTTAGAAAACCATAAATTGAAAAAGTATTTACAAAAATATACATTCAGGTTCCACAACAGAGAAGATTAAACTCCTACATTGGTACAGAAGGTATGCATTATTCCTACACTGTTCCAGACAAAAATTAATCTCCTTTTAAAATATAGCATGTGTTAAATTAGACGTCATATACAGAAACTATTTTATTTTATTTTCAGAATTACAAGCTCTGTCTTGGGATGGGTGCTCCTCAATATCTTCATTGATGACACAGACAGTGAGATTAGTGCATTCTCAGCAAGTTTGCTGATGACAAAGCTAAGCAGTGCAAGTGACACAACAGGAAGACAGGAGTTTTTCAGAGGGATTTGGACAGCCTTGAGAAGACACTCACAAAAACCTCACCAAGCGAACAAGTGAAACATCCTGCTCCTGGGTTGGGACAGTCCCAGACATGAGCCCAGACTGAGGGAAGATGCCATTGACAGCAGCCCTGCAGAGAAGGGCTTGGGGGTTTTCATGGGTGAAAATATGGCCATGACCATCAGTGTGTTCTCACAGCCCAGAAGGCCAATGGCATCCTGGGCTGCATCAAAAGTGGACTGACCAGCAGGTTGAGGGAGGTGAATCTCCCCCTGTGCTCTGCTTTGGTGGGAACCCACCCAGAGTGCTTCGTCCAGCTCAGCACAAGAAGGATGTTGACCCTTTAGAGCAGATGTGGAGGAGGCCATGAAGATGCTCAGAGGGCTGGAGCACCTCTCCTACAAAGGCAGGCTGAGGGAGCTGGAGCTGTTCAGCCTGGAGAAGGCTTCAAGGAGTTCTTCTTGCAGCCTTTCAGTATTTTAAGGGGACTTACAAAGAAAGATCAGACAAACTTCATTATGGCATTCCAATACCATAATAGGACATATAAAAATGAGGGACTTTTTATATGAGCAGATAGTGTCAGCACTAAAGGTAATGGTTTCAGACTGAAACAGGGCAGTTTAACTTAGATTTTTGGGAGAAATTCTCTACTGTGAGGAAGATGAGGCACTGGAACAGGTTGCCCAAAGAAGTTGTGGTTGCCCCATCACTGGAAGTGTTCAAGGTGGGGTTGGATGGAGTTTTGTCAGCCTGGTCTAGTGAAAGGTGCTCCTGACCAGGGCCAGGGTGCTGGAACCAGATGATCTTTCAGGTTCATTTCAACCCTAAGAATGATTCTATGGAATCATTCTATGAATAAGGAAGAAAATTGTTTTGAGAAAAATACTCCTAGAAAAAGAGAAACATTTATTTTTCTAAGACATGATTTAGGTATGAAGAGAGATATCTGCTTTGTTCCTACAGGGAAAGAACTATCACGAAGTGTGACTGATTCATTATCCTCCAAGGAAGAAGAGTTTGTAATCCATCCAGCACAAACCAGTGGAGAGCAGTTTTGTCAGTGGAAAGGCCTATTTATGTCCACACACATACACACCTCTTCTGTTGCCCCTTTAACCACTATTGTTTTGGCACTTTGGGGAACATTTTAGCTGTACTATGCCAGATTGATGTCTTTCTGAGAGCCTAATAAACAAAGACAGCTCCATCAGCTCCATAGTGTCCAACATGACATTTTAATGATTCTGATCCTAAATCTTTTTGGTTTATCAGTATTATTTCTCTAGTCCATTACATATTGTCATTCTGACTAATTCTTTTTGTGCTCTTACATAGCAGTATATGACTTGGTCCAATCTACAGATTTCTTGAACTTTAGCAAGGATTGTGAAATGGATGTTTGAAGATTTATTTATGTTCACTACCCTCAAACTTGAAAAAACCCCACTAATTTTCCTTTTTAGTTTCTTTTTTAAATATTGACTGTATAGCTGAATATTATTGCTCTTCGATTATACCTGGATTAAATCATGTAAACTGCACTTCAATTGAATCTTTTTTATTCAATTTTTATGTTTATTGCATAAATATATTCCAATGTTTATGTAGCCACTTTCTACATAGTTCCTATTTAATTAAAAGCATTTTATTATAGCTTCTGTTTAACTTCCAGCATTTTATGAGTCTTTTGAACACAAGAAATTATATGATCAGGTCATCACATGGCTACAGGTGTGACATGGAAAACCCTGAACTGCAATTCTGGAAGGAGAAGCAGCATGGCAAATTTAATGTTTGTTTCAAATGAAACATTTTTCCAGCCACAAGCTAATAAAATGCTGCTTTAGGTCAGTATTCAGTCCAGTATTTACTCATTTGGTAGAATCAGTGACCTCCTAGGCCTTTGATAGCCACAGCAACACATAATATTTGTCAGTATTAACAAGGTGAAAAAGAATTGTCAAGGACAGAGCTTATATGACCCTCGGGGAATTAAATCCTCAAGTCCTGTTGACAGAAGAAGGCAGTGAGAAATGTTTATCTTCCTTTCAAATCCACAGCAGACCTTTGTGACACAAGCAGAAAGGTCTGACCCCAACAGGCAGTCAGGTGAGGGGTGCTCAGGAGAGGGCTGCCGTCACCTCTTCAGTACCCTGAGCAGCAAAATGACACATGCCACAGAGGGATTGCTGAGTGCTGTCCCTGGCCTGAACCTCTCTTCCTTGGCCTGCTCTAAAACTGAACTAACTTCTGTACTCTCTATTATTTAGCCTCTGCTCTGAGAATAATGAATATGAAGCTGCTTTAATAATATGGTCTTGTTTCCCTTCTCCTAAGCCAAGGTAAAAATATTTCTCCACTGCAGTTTTTCCCTCAGCTCGCTAGACATAGTTTTGTCATGTGTCCATGTATTAGCAAAGGTAAGTGCACTTATTACTGTGTTTTATGTGAGTTTTTTTAAAGAAAGGAATTTAATTTGTCACATACAGAAAGAACATTAAATATCTGGGATACAGTCTAGGGCCTTGTTTTCACAACCCATTTCCCTAACCCATGAGTAACAAAAAGCATGAGGACCAAGTGACTTTATCAGTCCAGCTGTCTGTTTTTCTGCTGTGTTATTGCTAGGTTCTGTTGTTTCAGCTTCCTCACAAAAGTATGAGGGCAGAAGATATTCTCCTGGCCCATTTCTGCACAGGCCCAATGTCCACAGCACAAACTCTCAAATCCAAAGGCATGCTACTTGGATGTCTCTGAAAACTTAGGCTTTTTCTTTATGATCCTGTCATAAAACACAGCCAAAAAGACATCATTAGAAATCAAGAGATCTGGAGAAGACATAGCAAATACACTGCCACCTCTGAACGGTAGCATAACAGATCTGGAGAAGGTATTATTATTGATAGCTAATGTCTGAGGACCAACACAGGTGAATCAGTGCCTCAAGCAAGATTCAATGCCACTGATTCCTGCTTGAGAAAAGGTGGTGAAAATATGAAACCCTTTAGAACTTTGCTTTGCCTCTGGAAATTATGTCAATATAGAATACATCTGTAATTGTAATACTGTTTGAAGATAGTTTCTGGTTTTAAGCTTTACATTTACATAGACTGGGAAGCCACTTCCCAGTTGCAGATGAAGTCCTTAAAATTTAGCAGGCCAACAAGAGGAAAGGATCAGTTCTAGCTATGCATATGTGCTTCTTGATGTCTCCATAAAATTTATCTTTGTTTGAGGCATTGCCTGCTGAGCCCACAGAAAAATTCTCGTGGAGTCTGCTCTCTGTGAAGCTGTGATGTCTGGCTGGGTGGCAGCTAATAGAGCTTTTTGTCTATTCTGGGAACTGCAGAGCTCTCTCTGAAGGAGTAATTTTGTTCCCCTATTGCGTTCCCATTGGATGCCATATCAGGTTCCTACCACTCATTCATAAGTCTGACAATTCACTGGCTCTCGGGCAATTGTTTCATTTGCAGCAGGTATTTGATGGCTCTGGCAGGCAGGTATGAGGTAAGTGTTTATATCAGTGGGGAAGTAGCACTACACAAAAGAGATCAGAGAAAAGTTCATACAATCTACAGTCAAAATAACCCCTAAAGAATTAAGCAAGTCAGAAGCTATTTTGAATGAAGGGGCTGGAAACTGCAATTAGCTCCTTTTAGTTATCATATGCTGTACAAAGACGGACAAGTTTATTCCCAGCCTATACTCATATTAAAGCTAAAACTCTTCTCAGCAGGTTTAAAAGAACAGTTTCAGTTTTTGTATATGACATTTAATGGCTAACTGCTGTGATTATGTTGCTGAAAGACATTGAAAGGCAAAAGCACAAGTCAGAAGCAAACAAACACCCCTTTCAATTGAAAAGAGAAGTTTTACTTACCCCTATGCAGAATGAACTACCCCAAGTAACACCATGTTGAACACCCACACGTGGCAGAACAGTTCCAACACTTTCATTTCAGTTTGCATATTTCAAATATGTGTAGTAATGCATAACTAGTAATAATGCATAATTATGGAATAATGAAGTAATTAAGTAATAAACCAGTGTCACTAAGTCTCACACACACCCACGCCAGATTATGACTCTGCCTGTGTACCATAAAAATTGAATAGACTGGCAATGAGTTCACACTGGGGTTTGATTTCCAAATTCTTAACACCTTATTTTAAAGTGTTATGGGTCTTCAATTCTCTTAACTGAAAAGGGCCCTTTTGATGCAAAACTGAAATGGAGTCCCTGATTGCAACTGATAATTACTGCCCAAGTGACAATATCTGCCTGAACTCCTGTGTATCCTGCTGTGGCCTTCCACAGCTCTGAATAGCCATGGTGCATTCAAAGCCAAAGAGTGAGGAAGACAGGTTCCTTTCACATCCTTAGGCTTTCTAATAAATCCACAAGGATGCAGGGTTTCACAAGCTCCTTTTCTACACCCACATGAGCCATAGCCTTCAACATATGTCATCCTACTTCTAATTACTGCCCAAGGTGCCCGTTCAGTTTAGAGCTCCCAAAAATGATCTTTCCACCTTAACAGAGGCACTACAAATTGCCAACAGGGAAAGTGCACAAATGTTTCAGATATGAGCCATTAGGATACTGAGCAACAACAGAAAAATGCATTCAATTATTGAGGTCCATAGGAAAGAGGAATATAAAGCTGCCCATGAAATAACATGAAATGTGTCATGAGACAGATTTAATCTATAGGAAAATGCTGGCTCATTACACCTAGCACTTTCCAGGTTCACTTTTTCTCTGCTCTGTTGATTATGAGAGATCTGTCATTCCATCTTTTTCTTTTTTAATAAATATCTGAAGAGGTTAGGATAATTCTAAGGAAAACAAAACAAAACAAAAAAATTAAATAATGGTTCTCTTTGTTTTACTGAATAAATTAGCTGTGATTTTTCTTTCATATGTACCTCTTAATTGTAACTGAGTAGTAACTGTTTCTCAGCAAGAGGTGAAAGATTGAGCATAAAAAGAGATAGAGTTCTCCCAGATATATTCCATATAAATAGCATATAACTAGATTTCTGCTCAGTATCTGAGTTGTATGTGAATCTCTTTACAAAAGATATTTTCAGTTTAAGGACAACTTAGTTTGATTTGGAGATACTAATTCCAGTAAACATACATACTTGGATTGATTTTTAAATTCCTGAATAAGATTTTTTTACCAATTTTTTAATAACTTTCGTTTATATTTTTACAAAGAAACTCCATAGCAGTAAATCTTACTGCCAATTATTTAATTATACCTGGCTAAATTATTAAATTAATGTTATATTTTGATTTATGCAACTATTTTTTTCAGGCTCTCTAAGATCTTAAGACCAAAAAACAGCTGGTTTAGGTCAGACCAAAGGTCTGTCATCACTTATGTATCACTTACTTCCAAGGCACATGTATGGTCAAATACCATTTCCCTAGGGATATATAAATAAGACAAGATGGACATGATTAAAGTTTCTGATAGTTTCCACCAGCAAGACATTAAGAGACTTCTCAACATTGTACAAGTGCCTACTTTTTAATAGATTTTCTTCTGTGAGTTTCAATAGTCACTTTTAATTTACACATCCTGCTGCAAGAAGCTCCACAACTTATTTATATGCTGTATCAAAAGTAACCTCCTTTTGTTTGTCTTGTTCTATTTTCCTCTTAATTTAATTAAATGACATTTCAAATGAAAAACCCACCTGCACACTTTATTATGTGTTTAATCAATGACCTTCTCTTCTAAAGGTCCCAGAATATCATTTTATTGACTCAAACCAGAGTGTGGTGCTGAAAACACTTCCTTTTTTGTTTTTCCTTAAGATTATCCTGCCTTTCAGGATCCTGCTGATTAACTGGGGAGGAGTTCAGACTGTCTCTTCCTCACAAAGCTGAGACTGGTTATAATGGTGCTGCTTATTTTGTGAAATTGAAGCTTGTCAGCACAGAATTGAACTAAAATCACTTCTTCAAATGGCCTTTAACAACTGATCTGACAAGAGAGCTGCATGGAACATGGTGTTGACAAATACCTTTCCAAAATATTATAGGATTGTTACAAATGTTTGCAGTTACTGTGCAGTTGATGTGAAAGTGCAGACATATAAACAGGAAAAGATGCTGCTGGATGACAAGACACTACTTTTAAAGATGGATTTCTAGAGGCCAGTCAAACCTGCACTATGGCAATAGCAAAAGAAAAACAGCAAACTCCTGCTTTATCTTGATCTCAAAAACCACCAAAAAGACCAGAAAAAACTGAGATAAATTTTAAAGAATCTGCATGAAATAAATGAAAATCATTAACTCACAGCTTACATGAGTTTATGGAGTTACAGAGAAAAAAGGGGTATGTTTTGGTAATAATTTCAGGAGCAACAGAACGGTGGGGTAACCTCTAGCAGCTAACCATTCATGGGCCAGAAACAAATATGTTCCCTAAACTAAGAAATTACTCTCCCCAGAATTTGTGCAACTAACCTATTTATTCAATTTACTTAAATTATGAATATCATTCTGCCATTAGTAACAAACACACCCTGTTCTACTACAGTTTTGTCTCCTTATTGCAACTACCAGATGATTAGGAAAAAAGTATAATGACCAGAAAATTTCTAAGTGACTCAAGGACACTTTTAATTTTATGAATAATAACTTATGTAAATTGGCTAAATGAGAGCTGCTGAAGGTTTTTCCACTTCTCTGTTTACATGGCAGATGGTTCAGATTTACTATTAGCATATTAGTGGGAAGCTAGAAAGAAAGAAAATTTAAATAGCTGTTAATCCCCAGAAGGAAGCAATAGCAGCTTTCAAGAGGGTGATTTTTGACAATTTATAAACTGAACTAAAAATTTATAATGCAAAGATCAATGGTACTTTCATCTACATTGAGGATGATTTTTATCTTATTCCAAACAGGGAAGGATATTTAAAATACCAGGTAAAGCAGCATTTCTGTAGGTGAAACCAGACATATCTTTCTGCTTAATTAAAGCTACCTATTTTTAGTCTAACACAAGTATTCTTTTTTTAGTTCAATGATTAAATTGAAGAAAAACAAGAAAAACAATTACTGGAAATAATTTATTTGAAAATACTTTACAATATTTAAAAATCAACACTGATATCTACCTGTGCTTCATATCTATTTATTCTGTGAGCTTGTCTATTTTTGGCAGTTCAAAGGCACTGAAACACATGCACACCACTCAGAAACTGGCAATCAGTCCTTAGGCAAAACCTAATTGTTGGCATTTTATTACATCAGAAGTGGTTGTGATTTGAGTATATGGGCAGCTTTATATTCCCAAAATTCCTTACTTTTCTGTTCATTGCCAGCCTTTTCCTTGGGCATTTTCCATAGTTCATCAACTTGATCTGATATCAGGCTATTGATTCTTAACTGTTGCCCTAGAAGACCTCTTCACCTGTGACTAATTTTACGTACACTGAAGTCCTTTGGACATTTTAAAGCGTAATATAATGCTTTTCAAGACAGTAACTAGAATTTGCTAATAATTGCCTTAATTCTATCTAAAAATAAACAATTTATGCTTTTTATTAAAGAGTGGGCTACTGAAGGAAATTGGCTAAGGTTCAAAACATGTTGCATAACTACTTTGTATGCTAAAAATCAATTAGATTTCTCCCACACACACACTGATTTTTTTCCATCTGTGGAATTCAGTACTTTGTGGGGAAAGAATTATTCTGCTATGGTTAGGCTACTCTAAGAGATTTTGGGCAGGATGTTAATATTACAGTATATTCATCCATATTATGACTTCCAGAAATGCTTATTTACTGTTCACATAATTAATCTCTTAAACATATTACCCAATTCCCTGTGAGAAATATGTTGAGACAGTGAAAATTAGAATACAGAATTTATGGAATCATGCTCACCAGTAAATAGAACATGAACAGCACCAGCTTTGTAGAGATACCAGAAAATCTTCTCTAAGGCTGCCAGGTACCAAGAGACTTTTAGAATATAAACCAAAGATTTTATCCTTACAGTTCATGCAAGGAAATGTTAATCTAGTAAGACTGAGTAGTACCAGTATGCAAAAATAACAGTGTAATACTCACTAATACAAAGCCAATGTAAGATCCAGTAGTAATACTATTTTCCTTTCAGCCTTTGAAACATTTCAGGAAACCCACTGTAGTTTCTGAACCTTCTGTTTTGGCAGTTCTACTGTTGGTGAGAATAATAGAGGCCATAAGATTAAAATTAAAATGTTAGTCATTCATTAGTCATTCATGTTGATACCTGAAGTTACTGGAAATATATTATTAAAAAAAATTCAATAAAACTTTGCAGTCCAAAAGAACAAGAAACTTTAGGAAGTCTAGTAGTCTTACTGACAAAAATATTTTAATGAAAATAATGTTATAAGTGAAAATATGCATTTATGTAACACCTCCATTTTCAATGTCATAACCTGTCTACAGGCAGGTTTCCATCAGATCTCTAATGTGATCTTAAAATGCCAGAGGTGGTTTCTTGGTGCTTACATTACTTTACAGAAAAATTAAATGATACAAACTAATGAAGTTAGAGCAGGAAATTCTAACCTGATTTTATTGTAACTTAAGAAAAAAATATGATGAAGAGTGTTTTGAGACAGAAAGAATGAGAACCTCACATAACCCATAATTTTTCATACATCAGTGAAGGCATAATAATAAAAATCCCCATTCTGTAAAAAAAAAAAACAAATCAGTAATTTTTTTTTAAAACTGTTTCCATGAATAAAGTGTTAGTGGACTTATTATTTAATGAGACAAACATTTTCTGCAGGCAATTACTATAGAAAAATTAAGTTGCTAATTAAGATTACCCATTGTCCTATTTTCCCCCTGTTTCCTGCTAATTTAATTTTCATATGTATTTATTATAAACAGTATTTAACATTCTCAAATATATTTTAAAAGTATTTTTTAAAAATCAGTAGATATATTGCTGCTCTTTTATAAAAAAGGAAATCTGGAAGCCTGGTAAACACACTTGTTCATTAGAAATATATATCATTGCCAAATTCCAACTGATTACTTTCAAAATGTAGAGTCAAAGCCTCCATGCAGGCTTTCAGCATGAAAAGGTACAAGCAGTGATGTAACACAGAATACTCCCCCCACCATTATGGATTCCAACAATGGAGAGATTAATATACTCATGAATCATTCTTAGTGAAGTGTTATTCATATTTAGGAAATTTAATTGATTTTATCCCCATCTTGCATATGACCGGGTAAAAACTTTTAATAGTCACTGCAGGATTTCATATTTTTGTAAGAGATATTATTACACTAGTAAATGTCCATAGCAAAAGGAATTCCATCTTGCCCTTGAGTATTAATAGCTTTTGCTAATTTCCAAAGTAATTTTTCACAGCCTAATTCTGGGCTAAAAAAGAGAGAGGGAGCTCTCTGAGTAAGGAGTGCTCCATTAGTAAAAGTCATCCTTTATGTGCCTAAAGAGTATCAACAACTGAAATATTTCCCTGAGCATTTGGGAGTCACAGCAATTCTCTCTCAAGTGTTGCCTAGTTTACTAGAACTAGTAAACAAGTTCTTCTTTTTGCTTCAGTTTTCCCTGGGAACAAAATGAAACTTGCATAAAATAAAGGGAAATATAATGAAGATATTTATAAAATCTTGGTGTATCCTCTATGTCACTACTATACATGTCCACTTAGTACAAGCAGAGATTATGGTGAAAGATAATATTATGTCTTCAACTTCTGATTATTTAATTTAGTTTGTAATATTTTTACTCTTTGTGGGCCTTCTACATGACTGATCAGACAGATTATATGAAGAGTAAGGTGCTTTAACTTCTTGAAGGCTCAAGTCTTTTCAGGTCCTTCAGCTCCTCTTGGTCCTTCCCAGCCTTCTCCAATTATCAAAGTTTTGATCATATTAATTAAAAATTGCATGTATTCTCTGCACTTCAAATGGGCAGTGAGTTACCTGAGATCACTAAACAATTTCTCTAGAAGGCAAGAAGTGTCTCAGAGGGGATTGTTGGGGCAGGAGTGTCTGGACCTACCAATGGACAAACAAATCAACAGGAGGAGCCTTTGTGAAAGCTGGGAAATGTCTACTGAGAGAAATCTTTAAAGTGGGCATCATTGAAAGTGTTGGATAAAAACAATGAGCTGAAGCTTAAGGTTAGGGGTGAGTTTAAGATTTGACCAAGTTTTAGGAGAGACAGAAAGGTTAGAGCTGCTGTTGAAGTGGGGCTAGAAGGGGGATGCCAAAGGGCATCTGTAACATCTTTTCTCAAGAGAGTGCTTAGTTTTAGGGCTAAGGTTCAGAAATACATAAGACCTAGGGCAGCACTGGACAGGGGCTTCCAAATGAAGTGGTGAGCTGGACAGAGTTTTCTTCCCTGACAACCTTGTTGCCTGGACCAAAGCTGTGACTATTGACTAATACTTAACCAAGGCCCTAGGTTTAGGACTAGGGATAAAGTTAGAATGGAGCCAAATCCTAGAGCTGGAGCAGAAAATGGAATTGGACAGAAGTAGCCAAGGGAAGAAGTGGGCAACAAAATATTGTCTGCCTTGAGAACCTTTTCATGTGGATGGGTAACTCTCAGGTTATAGCTCTCCTGAAGACTCAGGATTTGGGTGAGGGTCAGGGCTGAGAGAAGCAAAGCCTGGAATTAAAACTCTTTCAGCAGAGTTTGAAAGGCATTGCCAAAAGGAAGAGCTATTTGAAAAAAAGATTTTTCCCCTGAGAATTTCCTGATTGTTGGTGGGTCACATACAGTACTCACTTGACACTCATGATTAGCTTCAGTGATAAGAGCTTAGAGACAGACAAAGCCTTGGAATGGTGCTGTAAAGAAAATGAAAACCAGAAAAATGAAGTGATGGAGTGGTGGACTGGAAGTTTTATTCTGAACTACATTTTCTAGTAATACTAAACATTTAAAGGAAAGATTATTTTAACTTCTTTTTCTCATTGTGCTTCTTTATGCTTGTTCTGGGAAATGAGCTTGTTGTCAGGAATGCTTCCAGATCAATTGAGCTGAAACATATTTGCATGCAAAACTTCATTCTGCTAGTTATGCTCATCTGGCTTAGCATACAATATACCAAAAGCAAGACAGCATGCATTTGGAACACACACACAAAAAAAAACCTTAAGTAACAAAGACATATTGAACTAGGCATCATTTGTAAGAGTTATGGGCAAATAGTTTCACAAAGCTTAGAAAAATTGCCAGCTTAGAAAAATTGACAAATGTGAAAATAGAAAAAAGACACCTCGCCAAATGCATGACACAATGAATTATTCTCACAGTTATTTCAGCCGTTGGTGCAAGTGGGAAATAAAAAAAAGCAGTCCTCACAAAACAACACTGAACTAAATCAAGAGCTAACCACAAATTCTGTATGGTGGCACCTGAGCAGCTACAAGAACTTGTGTACATTCCACAACTTCGCAATGCAAACTGCTGCTGAAGGAATTCATGTATTTACAGTCAGCTGTATTTTGATAAAACAATCTCCTTGCTTTCAGAGGGAGGCAACACTCTCTGAATGGGTGGTCTGTTACAGGCAAGTGAGGCATTACAACCATTAGAGCAATGAAGGCAGCTTGCATGATATGGACCAGGTGCTACCCAGTCTGCCAGGTTCTGGCTCCTTATACAGAGTGTATGGAAAGATGTAGCTGTGATGTTTATGGTAGACACTTGGCAGTGGACACATTGCAAATGTATGGACTGGAGATTCTCTACATGTGCAAATGGTCATGCTCGGGAAGGTGGGAGATGGCTGCTCTGACCTGCCTTCAGTAGTTTTGCCAGGTAGAATTTTCTGATTTTCAGAGCAGTGTTCATCCTACACTCAGTATTTGTGTCCAGGGATTTGGTAAAGACCTGAGGAACATCAGCATATGAATAGAGGCAATTCAAGAGTCATTCTGTGACATGAAGTTTGGGCTCCTCTGCAGCAAGAAATAATATGAACCCAGTGAATTTTTGAACAACAAAGCAGGTAAATTCTTTCTACTTTCTTAAAGCAGGTAAATTCTTTCTCTAGTATTACCAGAAAAAAACCCACAACATATATGCCATTTTTGCTTTTCCTTCACTCTTAGCTTTGCTGTTTTCATTCCATCAGACAAGACATCTGTTTGTATAAATGTCTCACTAGTAAAAGACTACAACAGACCTACCATCTTACTCGTGAATTTTCAGTAACAGCTGTTTCTGAAAAATGCCATTTAGTTTGTGACAAAGTTCTGACATTTTTGCCTTTAAAAATTTATAACAAATAACATGTGCTCCCCTAAAAAGAAGAACTTAAATCAGGCAGGGTCTAATTTAATGCAAACAGTCACACAAAAACCTAGAAACAAAAAAAAGCCACAAGTCTGTGTTGGGAAGTTTGAAATAACTGTTTCTGCTTTGTGAGCTGCAAATATTTCTGAGTCCTGCTACAGACCAAGTGTATGAATAATTTAAGATTAAAACACAACAGGCTCCCTGAACCACACCCAGACATCAACAGTTACTCTGAGCCATCCTGACAACACCCACAGCTTGATGCTCTATTTAGTCAGCATGACTACTGGGTCACCTATGTAGGTGGTGGCTGAGTGATTCAGACAAGGCATCATCTAGGACTGCCAAAAACTGACAGTTCATTGTTGATACCCAGACATGAACTCAGAACCAAGAGATTTCAAGGACAGCTTCCAAGAAAACCGGTTTTACAGTAGCAGAACAAAAGGTACCTCATGTAAAACAGCAAATGTGTGACACAAATAATGAAGAATAATGTGTTACAAATAAAGCATAAAAATTTATATATGAAACAAATACATCTTTTGTTTGTACCTGAAGATAAGTGATCACAAGATAATTCTGCATTAGAAATCACTAACAGATGGACATCTCTCTAGAGAGGAAGTCCACATTTGGTTACCTTTTCCAGAAGAAAATAGTCAGGATTTTCAAAACATCTAGATAGGAACCTGCAAATGCAGACCGGTTCAGGAAAAGAAAAGGAGCCCACCTCAGAGTATAACTACTTACTTAGTACTCTTTTAGCTGTTATAAACCTATATTTTGGAATGAGAAAACAGATAGACATCGACCTGCAATCAAACTTACTTTCCCAGACATGCCCCTTGAAAGTCTCATCTATTTTTCCCTGTTTGTTTTTCTCACTTTTGCATCACCTTGTTTTTCTGTTTACAAGTTGGTTTTTTTCTGTTTCCTTAGCCTAAATTAATTAAAGATAAAACCCAGGGAGTTATGATTCTCTTATATTAGAAGTCTGTATCACTTTCAGATCATTCTACTGAGTTTTACAGTATCTAAAACATGGATGTCAAAGCCAAGGTTACAAACCAATCCCTGCTGCACAGCCAGTGAAGGAGCATCTACTTCTGCTATGGGTATTTATCATCAGCACCTTAGGCAGACTCTCTTTTAGACAGTGAACACTATTTTACTGCACAGTGAAGGAGATTTGGGCTTTGCTCCTGTAATAAATCACAACTAATTATGCTAATACGTAGGGCATGAAATTAGCTGCTCATCTCATGCCCGTGACATCTATTAATCTGTATGTTAGCTTATTATTTGCATTCTGATGTTTACAAAGAGACAGTTTTTCACTACAGTAGGACTGAACAGCTGTTCCTTAATTCCCAAAGTCAAATCCTCCAAACTCTTTTACCAAAAGAGATTTTGGTGCCCCCTGTAACTCCCGTAGAATGTGTCAGCAGATACCCCAGCCCAGGCAAGAGGTTTAGTGATAAATGTTTAAACACATCAAAAACAGACAATATAGGTACTGTATAGGTTAAGTAACTCTTCCTCAAGACTTAGTGAGCAACTCACTATCAGCTTAGAGCAAGCAACTCATCCTTGTTCTCCAAGAAACCTACATTCCTCAACGTTGATCTTCCCATGAGTACTACACTTTATTACACTTTTAGGATTCACTTTCATAAGTGACAAAAATTCCACAGCATGCACTGTCATCAAAAGCGCTTGCACAATGGCACCACCTCTCCCAGGTATCTTACCAGATATCTTTTATCAAATTACATTTCCAGAATTCATACTATAAAACAATTAGACCAAACTAATAAGCAATTTTAGAGCTGGTAGCATGCCAGTTACTAATGTATCTAAATTCTGCAGTAGTTATTGATGCTTTGAATGTCAAAAATTCCAATTTATATAACGTCCTGGAAAATATTCAAGCTCCCTGAAAGGACTGTAACAGTGATGGCATGGCTGCAAATCAGCTATTTCTACGCCTCCTGCAGCTGTGCCTCTGATTCCTCACTGCTTGATGACAGCTGAAGTCTGAGAGAAGACAAGGGGCAGGGGCAGAGGTGTCATACCAGTCAGACACTCTGCAAGATGAAAACAAGGGGAAAAAAAGCCTCCTGCTATGAGCCACTGTTAAAAACCATGAAAACCTTATCCACATGATACGTATAATCTACAGCACAAGAAACTTCAAATGTGTTTTGAGACAGGGATATCATGATTAATCCCACATACTTTGAGCCAGCAAATGAATCAAGAATTTGCTTCTGCAAAGCATTTTAGACTTTCTGTAGACTAAAAGCTTCTGAGATCCTGCTTGTACTTGCAATGTCTGAGGTGTATTTCAGGAGAGCAACAGCAAAATATGGGCAGCAGGTGTGTCTGGGGAGAGGCCAGGGGCTGGCCTGTGCTGGACACAGCTGGTTCCAGACGGTTCCAGCTGGCTCCAAAGGGCCCACTGCAGCACACAGCTCAGCCACGCTGATGGCCAAGCTGGTGGCTCCTCTGGGAGGAGGTCCATGGCATGGTGGATAAACTCTGCAGCCCATGGAGACCCCACATTGGAGCAGAGGAAGAGCACGAGGCAGAGAGGGACCACAGTCCTCTTGGCAATGCTGACAGCCCTTACCTGGGTCGGTTGCTGCCTCACTGAAAGGAGTGTGGCCTGTAGTGGGCAAAGAGAGTAGTCTGCAGTGAAGGAATGGGGTTTCACACGAGTTCTCTTGATATTTGTTCCCTTCCTGCCCCTCTCCCCAAGGAGGAGGGGAGTTAGCAGAGGGGAGTCAGCTTGGTGGCCAGCTCAGGCCACCTCTGCTCACAGCTCGCAGTGCCGCTCCCAAAGCAACCTCATCTGACCTAAGGGCGAGCTGACACCAGATTTACTGCTCCTGCTCCTTTCCTTGGGCTGTGGCCATGTGTCACCGGGGACAGAGAGATTCCAGCTGGCATTAGCCCTAGAGAAGTTTGGATGAGGGGGGCAGGAAGGAAGAGTTTGACAAGTTTATGCAAATGAAGAATTGTGTTGAAGGGTCCCACCCACTCACCTTCCCTCCTGATTCATCTCTTTTTTTCTAACCAAAATTTCAATTTACTTATTAAGTATGTAAACAATATTTAAACCTAAAAATTCAACAAATTTTATAAACATAATCAAGGAATTTGTCTACTTTTAAAAGCTTCAAACACATGGAAAATGTGTTTTCTAGTATACACAGTAACATACAAAGACTCAATTAAGAAGTGCGGTCGAAATTGTAACATTTTCAAAGAATAAATGACATTTAAAACCTGAGGAGATATTTTGTCACACAAATCTTTTTCCTGAAATTCCTGTGAATAACAAAAACACATGTAAAATGAAAATGCAAATAAACATAGCTGAGAAAAACATTAGTGATAAATATGTAATACACATAATCTACAGTTGTCCTCCCACTACTTCAAATAAACGTAACAGCTCTCATTCTGGTTTCCCTATTATTCCCTGATCAAAGTAATAGAAATTCTGCTCATTTTGTAATTTCTTTGATGATTTTCTGTAGCCCTAAGCTGTTCACCAGAGGAGATTGCAACATGCAGGCCCAAGTCACTAGAGAATTTAAGTACATGTCTAATTTTATGAATTATCATATCACAACAGAGGAAGCTGCACACATGCTTAAAATTTCAAAAGCACTTTGCTTTTTAGTCTCACCCAAAATATATCCAGAGAGGGTCACTAAAATTAATGTAGCTTGCTCATTATCTGCAAATTTCAGAAGCTTCTTATTTCTTGAGTAATTAAAACAAAAATAAAATTGCAGTGTTTATTAACAACTGGCATTCCTCAAGATATTTGTGCCACTTGCTACCAGGAAAAAAGAAGCAGTGACTATGGTCCTATATCTTGTCATATGGTTATCTATTCCCTTTGATATCAGTCACCAGAAAATAGTCTAATGTATTACAGTAAAATAAATTTAACTATGTAAAATAAATTTTGCCATTGATCCTGTGTACATTTTATATTTTCCCTAGCCTTTCAATTCCAGTGAAGCATGAATGTTATTCTGCCTGTGTAATTGAGAACTCTTATTCTAAAACAAAGTTCATTGAATTTGTACCCAAGTGTAATGTAATTAGTAACACAGCTATTAAAACAGCAAGAACATCTGGGCATAGTGCAAAAAGTCTATTGATGGCATTTATTGCATATTTTTATGTAATATATACATCACTGAGGACAAAGCACTTTGGAAGTATTTTCCATGTGCTATTTTTAGCATTTGAAATTATGTAAACCCAAGATATTTTATTGTTCTATCCAATAAACACTAATTATAATACACAGAAAATACACAAAATTATGTCTGCAAGAGCATCTCCAAGTATTCTTTTTTGTTTGTTTGTTTGATAATTTAGCAAGGAGGATTTTCTAATTTTAATTGCATTGTTAAATTAAAGTAGGAGGTTCTGATGAGTTTTTCATCTGTGAGGGTTTCCTCATAAGGTACTTTTTGCTGCATTAAGGCACAACCCAGAAAAATATGGCTGAGAATTTATTTCACATCTGTTCATCATTCAGGGCAGCAAACCATTAGAGGATTTCTGCTGAAAAATACCCACAACAGCCTCTTGTATGCCATTCAGATTAAAAGAGAAAAATGTCCTTATAGGAGGCTAATAACACAAGTTTTAATGTTATACAATTCTTCATTTCCTAATGATTAGTAATTGAATGTTTCAGTATAAACACTGAGATTTCTTTATTTACTTCATTACAAAATGAGATGTACCCCATCTCAATAAATTTTCCAAGGATAATTAAAGACAAAAAAGTTCTGAAATCATTGTAAATCTTCATAATATCTCATAACATGATGAATAATTTCATAATAAGTTACAGCTTGTAATCCATTATGAAATTATACATATTATATACAGTATGATGTATTCATTATATTGCTCAATAAACTAAACCACAAAGAAACTACCTGATTTACTCATGGTCAAAAACCACAGAGTCAGTGGTCATTACTTTCAATTTTCTGTTTTCGGTTCATTTAAAAGTTGCTCACAAATTTAAATCTGGTACAAAATACCTCTGAAATATGAAAAGGGGCAGAACTGTTTCATCAATGAAGTGCATTTGGCCATTTGGCATTAAAAAAACACCCCCAGTTCTGTCTTTTACCTTCAAATGCAGAATTTGAAAGTCATTTTACTGATAATCTCAGGAGAACAAACATCAAGAAACATCTTTCCTGTCTTATAGTCTGACACAGAAGAGGTCATGCTTATGTTGCATACGAGTTCAGAAGGCATTTGAGGTTCTTCATGACAGGTCTCCAAAAATATAAAATACTGGAAATTCATGCACTGGTTCTAAAATAAAATTTATCCAAGTTTTGTCACAGAGGGTATTTTCTATGCAAGCTAAAGACACTCACCTGGCTGCACTAGACACAGCATTCTTCTCCAAACACCACAGAAGTTGTTATAGTAATATACAACAATATTAATACGATAATGTTGTTATAAAATGCGTGGCAAATATGGTACACGTTTTAATCGTGACATAGTTTATGATTTTTATCATAAAAGACTCATCCCTTTATTTAAAAGTATATTTTAACCTGAAGGTATCAGTTCAATTTGGCTATAGATTTTTAGACATTAAAACAAAACACACAACGTTGTCACAAAAAATTGGTAACAATTTTTATTACATTCAGAACTTGATGGATTTTATCTTTTTTTGTCTGAAGTGAGTTGTTCTGTTGAGCAATTCTAAAAAATATTTATCTGTCAAAATAAACCTTTTGTATTCTCCAGAACACAATACCTGACTCTTGTTAGAAGGTTTAATGCCTGAGGCTGATGAATCTTACATTTACATTACCTATATGAATCTGATAATATCCACACCACACAAATTCTGGCTTAACTCATGTAATGTTTCACTGAAATCAAAATGTATAGGCAAAACACATGCTATCCCCTTTTTACTAAGTTCACACTGTTTAATTCCTTCCTCCTGTGGACTTGCACACAGATTTAATAGAAAGATACCTAGAGATGATGTTCAGATTCTGTGTTAAAGAATTAATCCCATCCTATCTGGAGCAAAGTCATATTTTACGGTAACTTTTGCAGAATATTGAAAAACAGAGCTTGTTTACAGAATGTGAGAAAGAACATTCTGTGATTAGGGCGAGGCAGACATCTATTCAGCTGCTCTAACTTAGATGATTCATACATAAGAGAACAATCTCAATATGAAATAAGCAACGTTTTAGAGACAAGAAAAAACAAACTGAAACTAAAAATGTTAGTCAACATGGGTGGAACTTAACTTATTTTTTCCATGGTATAAGCTAAAATACCAGTTATACCTTATCCATAATTACATTTTTTACAAAAATGTTCTTTCTATCTCCCTCACTGCTTAAGAATTATTGAGTTTAATACCTGTAATAGTTCCTAGTGCCAGTCTTTCTCTGAATTTTAATTTCTGAGACCTAACAAAAGAAAAATAACTCAACATATTAATTTAAAATAAATTCATGTCTGTCCATAAGCTGCTTAATGAATAAATGAAAGATTTACAAGTCCATAATCATTATAATTCTCCTTTGGTTATTCTCAGCATGCTCCTGATAAAAATGATATAACTGCTATACTCCACTGATCATAATAAAATAGATATAGAGCCCTGCACTGAAATGCTATCTGTCATTCTGTCACTTGTGCAAGGGATCATAATTATATGCTGCAGAAAATGAATTAATGGAATAAATGAAGTATGCAGATATCTGTCAGCCCTGACAAACAACTTTGCTGTTCAATTAGCATAACTCCATCCTTTATTAAAGAACTGAGATTACTCATCACAGTTAAATGCTTTATTTATTTAAGATGCTCATTTATAAAGCAGGTCTAGAGAAGTATCAATTTATTTTCCTGAAGCCTCTTAGTGACAGAAGATTGTGTGCTTATGTGCAGGAGACAGTTTGTACATGTTTTTAATACTGTGGGCCACATCTCTAATCTATACTGTTTTGTGAGCTGCCTCTTCACCCATTTACATGATTTGACATTCCCATGGCAACTACTGTAACTGCCAACATGGAAAAATACTAGTGGCATATTTAATGTATTTTAACTTAGCAGTAAGCACATCATCATCCCTTTTGGGGGCGAAATGCAGACAAAGCAGCTGGAGCTTGCAGTGAGGATTCACAGAACATACCAGAGCCTGCATGGAAGGAGCAGACAGAAGCACCTTGTGACTCCTCAAAGTCTCCAAACACACAAGCAGTTTTTCCGAGTATCTGTGCTGCAAAGCTTTGTAAAATGCCACTGGCAGATGGTTCCTAGAAAGAAGGACTTGAGGATAATTACAAGCTTGGTGTTGGTATTCACATGGGTTTTGGCCAGGGAGTGCTGCTGTGTGAGAGTGTGCAGAGAGCAGCTCACAGGAGAGGGCTCCACACATAGAAATTCTCCCTGCCTGGAAGCTCCTGTCTCTGCTGCTCTCCAAGGAAGCTACTTCACACAAAATGCCTTTGAAGCACCAGTCCTCAAATAAAGGGCACACCAATTGGATATCTTACACTGAACACATGAGTAAGAGGGAAAAGGAAAAAAAAAAAGTGAGGGGAGGGGATGAGATAAACATGGCCTTCTATAATTTAAGAATCAGAAATTTTAAAGATTTCAGTGAAACCATGAAAATCTTGTCCATTTCTGGTATCCACTGGCATATCTTCAGGTCTGTGTTTTGTGTCTCTCCCTGACAGTAGAAAACACAGTGGGGGAGAAAAAAACCAAACAAACAAACAAAAAAAAGTGGCATAAAGTGATTTAAAATAATGACATAAATCTACATTGATATTTCAAGATAGCGGGGAAAACTATTTCTACCTATATTAGAACAAAAAAATTGTACAAATAAGTTTGCAATAACTTGTAATCATAAATCAAGAACACAAGACCATTATGGGAAATAAAGAGAAAATGGAGCAAACTCTTTAATACCAGAATAGCACTCAAAGACCATTGCTTGCAAAATGTACAAGACCATTCCTACTATTTATCCTCTGTCGCCATCTCGTGGTCTTTTATCTGAAAGTCTTGTAATAAACGTCTTCAGACGAATGATTTACACAGAACCTGAAAAGTGGGGACCCGTAGGAAAAGGTTGACAAAACAGTCAGTCTTTGGGTGAAGCAGTATTTTTTCAGGCAAGGGATACTGACAATAATTTAACACTCTGCAGTTTTAGTAAGTAAAGATTGGTTGTTTTTATTGCATATATGTGTAAATACATGTTTCAGAGACACTAATGGTCAGTGGAGGGACAGGTAAAAGCATTCTTCCTGAAAGGCAGAAAAATACTTCCACACTCTGATTGAAGAGCCTTAGTTTGAAAAAAATTATTCTGATAGAAAAAAGCAGCTGGTGCTCCTGTAAATAATGAATTGAAAGTTCATTTAAGGGAAGCGTCTATCTTCACAGATCCAGCAGGAAAAAGAATTAACAAAAAAAAGATTAACAAAAAAAAAAAAAAAAAAAAAGACGAAAAGGAGAGAAAGAGCTAGAGAAACAGATCAGTATTTTGTGGCTGTAAGAGAAGGAGAAAATTGGATGATTCCTGCAGAGCTAAAGACAGAAGCAAAGAGACCTGTGACATCTTTGAGTCAGGAAACTGGGCCAAAGCTCAAGTGGCTTAATCATACCATTATCCACCATTTATGATGGTGGCAGCAGAAGATGAAAAACACAACCTACACAGTAATGAGTGTATGAAGTTTTGCACTTTTCACATCTCCAACTGTTCCTTAAAGGCATCTGAGTTGGTTTCATTGTGATTCACTGACAAGAAGACAGTCCATGAGTGACAGAAAACAAAACTGGTCTGGAGCATTGTACAAGACACAAGTCACTACAAGCTTGGACAAGATGCTAAGGTTGATAGGAGACGATCTCCTAGCTAAGCATGATTAATCTGAATTCAGATTAGTAACAGAACGCAGCAGGAAAATTGCTTTCATGATTTCATAGAATTTTAACAGATGGATACACAAGAATCCTGCTCTGGTAGGAAATAGGAAACATGCCCACACAGTCTTGGGTAGAAATTTGGATTATTTTCTTTGCCCTTTAATTTTGCTGCTAGCTGCATATAGGTCCTCCCAACTCTTCCCTGTGCTAAGTGCTAATCTTCTGTCTGCTTCCTACTTTTGCCAATTCTTTCCTTGCCAGTTATTTTTCATGTTCAGTTTGCAGCAGCACCATTTGTCTATCAAGGAACTTCCCCTCTCATGCTGTGAAAGAGAAACTATCTTAATATCATTTAGGGAAACAAAGATTTAGCTTGGAGTCCCTCCAGAGTTTTCTCAGTAGTGTTCTGAAAAAAATAACATTCAGTCTTGATGACCTTCTGTTCATCATGCTACTCCTAGTCAGCTCTTTCGAGTGAACCTTACTCAAGAGCAATCTGCTTGCATGACTGATACTTGGATTAGGCTGAATTGCCATGATCAGACATATCATCTGAAAAACTGAAGTACTTGGAGCAGCTGTGAAGACTGATGTGGAAAAAAAATTGTCAGACTGAGCGGTAAGAAAACTTTTTTTTTTACACCACTAGCTAAGGTTAATTTCTGCAACATATAAAAATATGTCAGCTCCTATGGATCACAGAGGATAAAAAAAAACTTCTATAATCTTATTAGAGAGCAGAAACACAAATCTCAAATCTAGAAGAAATATATTTTCTTCTTCTGGAGAGTTATTTGTTATTTTAAACATTTCAGTTACTAGAACTTTATTCTATTTTTAACACTCCTAAATTATATAATAATTTGCCATACAATGTCATGAATCCTGATTTAGGATCCTGCTGGCTATGCCAATTTGTCACGAATGAGTGATTTAGATTGCTCAAAGAATCATTGTCAAAGATAATAGCAAAAGTGGAGTTTTCTGGTGTCTTACGAGAATAAAATGTCCCAGCAGTTTAGTTGAATTTATATAACAGTGCCACAGATCATTTCTTCCTAGGAGCTTGTCACCTTTACACAAAGGAAGCACTCTTAAAACACAAAATGACTATGTGAAGGACTTTTTGAAATTAATATAATTCTTCATTAAAATAGACACACACATATACATATATATAAATTTGTATACATATATATATATATATATCAAAAACAACGAGCTGTGTGAAAAAATAATTAAAGAAAAAACTCCTGGTAAACTTGGCCCAGCCTCTCCCCCTTGATTTGGTTTTGAATTGCATTGTTACTTTCAAAAATTGTATGCATTAAAAATGTATTTTTCAACATGCAGGTAATTGGTGTATGAAATCATTTTCTGCAATAAGCTACTTGGTTTTGTGACATCACACATTTTGTTTATATACTGTACTGATAATCACCACAACATCTGAGCATCTCCTAATCCTTACATTGTTTGGATGCACAAATGAAAAGTAGGGAAATACTATTTTTCAGGCTTTGCAGATGATGACAGAAGCAAAGTGTAGTTACTGTTATTACTCTTTTTTCTGTCACTACTCATCCTATTGAATGTGCTGATTTTTCTGCTAACAATATATTCCAAAAGGTATAACAACCATAAAATCTACTTAGAATGAAAAATACAACTTAAGTACCAGAGAAGTCATTCAAATATACACATACAAAAAATAAGCCCCATTAGACAATGAACAGAGACAGGGAGATTGAGTTAAGGTTCAAATTACTGATGCATTAATTTGCTAATATAATTTCTTTTGCTCATATGTATTCACTTTAGGTGAAAGTACATTATTAAAGCTGCAGGGCACTGTGCAGTTAGTAAAAAGAGACTAAGTAGGCCAAAGGAGAATTTGTAAATATTTTTGAGCTAATACATAAAAGTTTCAATATAAATCTAGAAGAATAAAATCACAGGGGTCTATCGCAGTACAGATGTCACTGATACCAACACCATACAAAAATATTGTTAAAAAGTCTAAATTTTGAAAAATACAAAAGGTAACAGTATAGAGTAAAATTCAGCACTTTTAACTTCTACCGATTTGATCTATATCCTTTAAAAGGCAAGAAAAAATTAGACTCCAAGGACCAGACATAAAATGGAGCTGCAGCTGGGAATTTAAAATTAGTCTTGCATGGACTTTTCAACCTTCCACACTTAGCTGCTGTCTGGCCCTGAGGGACTTTTTCTTCTTTAAGCATCTCAGTCCATTTATCTTCTAGTTCTCCAGAATTCTTCCACTTGCACTTCAGTCTTCATAATGCTGAGCAGTTTCATGATTGCCTATGCCTGTACCGAGACAAGCTATCCCCCTTCCTTTTGTCAGCAGAAGAAGTTCCTCTGTCTGGCAGTCTGAGAAACACCTTGCCCTACAAATGTCTTCGTGAAGGACAGCAGCCAGGAAGGCTGGCAGCTCTTCATTGGTGAGGCACTGGAACAGGCTGCCTGAAAAAGTTGAGGGATACCCATTCCTGGAAGTACCCCAAACCAGGTCAGATGGGGCTCTGAGCAATCTGGTCCACTGAAAGGTGTCTCTGCCCATGGCAGGGAGGGGTTAGACCTAGGTCATCTTTAAGGTCCCTTCCAACCCTCACCATTATATAATTCTATAATCTTTTTAACTGCGCCTCAGGCCTTTAGAGTATGACGTTGGAAAAATTCTCTCCATTGTCTGAAAGCAGCAACAGAAAGGCAGCTTCCTGAATAGCCACATGGCAATTTGAGATTCCATTTTAAGAGGCAGTGGTCTACAATAACACTCAACCCTGCTGGGGTAAGACTCCACTTGAAGACTAGGTCTCAAACACTGCTTCATCAAAGAATTCAAAGTTACTCTTAGGACAGACACTGGAAAGCACTTTAAAGCAAGATAAGTCTTTTTCTTTCCACAATTAATAGCAAGAGGCTAAAAATACCAGTGTCATATATTCACTAGTAAATAATTCACTTCAGGAACATCAGTCACTGGCTGAGAAATCTGCAATTTCTCTGGAACCTCAGACAAAAAGGGTCTGCTCAGCTGGAATGAGTGCAGCAGGCAGATGTCTTATATTGATCTCCATTGTCTCAATATCTAACTAAGCACCTCACAGTGCTATTTTTTATTTCCTGTACTTTGGGGCTATTGCAGTAAAACCACTACTTAAAGATATTTAGTTGAATGCAACAAAGATGCATTCAGATAGAAGGCAGGAAACCTAAAGAGGTTTGTGGTCACCCTTGTAAGATATGTTTAGTAAATGGAAATTAAGTATCTGAAAATCATCTTGCTCTAAGTGCATTACAATTCAGGCACAGGACAGATAGGGTGATACAGAGGACATTTCATCCCCCAAAATAGGATCAGAATAGGATAAACAGGTCCCAGATATGTAGACACATGACAAAACTATAGACACGCACTAAAAAAATGCTGTGAGAGTAAGGAACTCTCAAAACATGGTGTTAGCTCCACTACAGCTCTGCAGCCTAAATAGGATAGACACTTTTTCCTGCAATAAAATCCCAGTCTTCTGCCTTCAAAATCTCTATACAAAATCTAAGTAGGCTGCATGCAACAGTTTGGCTTTAAAAGAAAGTTTTAAAGTTTCACCACTCTTTGTTAGTTCTCCCAGTAATGCTTGGTTGAACAGGAATGAGTAAAACAAAGCAGAAAATAACCATTTCATTTCAAAGGATATACACTTTATCAGAATGTGATGTGACACAATGCCAAGTTTCATTGGATGGACTGGCTAGAACATACTTTGCCTTGGGAGTTTCTAAAGTGAACAGAGAACACAGGTGTTTTCATCTGAAAAGAATTCATCCAGAATTTATCATGTTTATTAATTCCTTCAGAAGTAAGGTTGATGGCTCTCCTGAGAGGCAAACATCTGTAGGGGGGTGTCAGTCCCCATGCTGTTTTGTTGGGTTTTCTTTTAATATATTCTTTATTGTTAAGTTTATTTAAATGAGGGTGTTAAGTTCCTGCAGAGGTCCATGCAAGGACAGTCAGATAGCTATGTTAAATACAAATTACAGGACTTATGTGCTACCAAACCTGATGGTCTGGAATCATGAAAACACAGTTGTCAGTTTTGGCCTGCTAATACATTCTCCCCTGCAAAAAACACAACCTCTTTTCACAGCCCAGTCCTGTGGATCAGCTGGTACTGGTAATCCCAAGCTGTTCTGAGAATCCACCTTTCTGAGCACTTCATATTAATTTCTATAGCTCAGGGATGATGTGGCAGTAAACACAGGAAATTCAGGGTCTGCACACAACAGCCTGGGCGGAGAAATACACAAAATGCTGTCTTAACAGACAAATCCAGAAGAAACTGAAAAGCTGTGCAGAAACAGCAGAAACTGATGTGGTTTCATCACAGTTCAGAGTGCATTGCTGTAGCTCTCTTGTGTATTTTTGTTTCCTTGCAGTCAATATGGCTAAATAGTCACTCAGGCCTCACCTCTCAGTGCTGTTTTCTTTAACAAATGAAGATTGTCACTTCCTCTCACTTTTGCTCTTCCTCTGTGATATTTTTCATGTGTCAGTAGGTTAAGCAGGAGACTAGACTAGAGGCCTAAATATTCTGTCAATCAATAACATGGTTGCTCTTTTTCCTGTGCTTTCAGGGTCTTCCTTCTCACCCTCCTTCAAAACTGGGACAACAGTCGCCAGCTTTCAGTCAGCTGGGACCTCTCTGGGTTCCTGAAACTGCCCAAAACTTACCAAGAGAGGTTTTGTGATTCCACCAGGCCCCACAGAGTTATAAGGATCCAGTTGGAGTAGCAGATCCCCCAGTTTCTGTGCTGACTTGGAGTTGATTGTTCTCGTAGACATTGTGCTTCAGCTCAGGGCACTGAGACCCTTTTGGTCAGGCGTCTGCGTCGAAGACAGGCAAAGAATGTGTTAAAGACCTCTGCCTTGTACATGTCTCTGTTTGTGAGGTGACCATTCTCATCCTCTAATGAGCTGATGTTATTTTAACACTGCCTTTTGCCATTAGCAGATTTCAGAAAACTCTTTTTATTGTCCCATATATTTCTGGTCTGCTTCAACTCCAGCTGAGCTTTGGCCACATGAATTTTCTCCCTACAGTGGCATGCAGATTCTCTGTATTTTTCCTGTTACCAGTCCTTGCTTCCACTGGGCATAGACTTCCCTTTTCAGCCTTATTTTTAAGAGAAGATCCCTGTTCATCCTAGTCAACCTTCTGCTTTGCCTACTTGACTTCCAACATTTAGGAACTGGCTGCTCTTGTGCCCTTAGGAGGGGACGTTTATAAAGTGACCACCACTGATAGACCCCAGTACCTGCAAAAATGTTTTCCATGGGGACCTTACTCCCTAATTGCCTGAGCACCCTGAAGTCTTCTCTCCTTATTTCCAGAGCTGAGGTTTTGCTGGCACTTCTCCTCCTCTCATCAAAGATTTTAACCTGAGTCATTTCACGATCCCTGTGGCCTCAACAGCCGCCAATCATTACTAGAGGATTGCTAGATCCTCTCTTGACAAGCAGCAGATCAAGGAGGGCATCTTTCTGAGTCAGCTCCCTTAAAGTGAAGTTGTCATCCAAGTTTTTTAAGAATCATCTTACCTGGGCTTTACCAGTTGTGTGATGGTCCCAGTTAATTTCTGGCAAGCTGAAGCCCCTCATAAGGACAAGGGAAGTTGACTTGGAAGCATCCCTTAGCTCCTCAAAGAATAATTCTTCTGCATCATCATCCTGGCTAGGAGGTCTACAGCAGACTCCCACGATGACATCCACGTTATTTGTTTGTCTCTTGATTCTTAGCCAGAGGCTCTCAACTGTGCCATTGCCAACTGTAAGCTCCATACATCTTTTTCCTGCTCTGACAACTCATCCTTTAAATCAACAAATGAAAAATGTCACTGGCTGATATTTTGAAACTAAAGAGACACATGCAAAATCAAAAAAATCCCACGTTGTCAAAGCCCTTCTGCTTCAATGTCTTGCCTAGTTTCAAATGGCACACGGTTACCAGAGAGCAACAGCAATGGTGAAGGTTGTGGGAGCATAAATAGCAGAATAAATAGTTAAATACACATACATATCTATATACACATAACAAAAAAACACAGAGATGAAAGAAGATAGCAAGAAATAAAAATATATACTTCCTTTAAAAGCGATATGCCAAACTTAATTAAAGAGGAAATTTAATTTTTGGAAGCATTCATTATGGTATTGTTGTTGGGTTTTTTGTTTGGGTTTTTTTGTGAAGTAATTATGCCCCAAAACACTAAAACTAAATTTATTTTCATCAGTTCTACAGAGGTTAACAACTTGAAGGGAAATTTGCTTTTCCTCAATGTAACAAATACATTGCAGATCAATTATGTTGCAGAAATTATTTTTCATTTTCATAGGCTCACTATTTTAATAAAGTGAAAATTCCATTCTCATTTTTTCTTTGCCTTAGACTAAGATAAAGTTCTTGAAACATTTCCATATTTCTGCTTTAGGCAGTGAAATCTGTCATGCCTGCCCACCACAAACACAAGGCATGACTGCTTATAAGCAGGTTATCTATAATCTATCCATACATATACCCAGGCTAATTCTTCTTTGAGGTATATCATGTCTATATGATATACCCCAAAGAATGGTGCATGTTTGATTGACTTCATGTAAATTTCTCTGTCCCTTTCCTAGAAGACACAAAGTCTGTTTAAGTGACTTACAAAAAACAAAGTAACATACATGTACACCTGCTCACATCTCCCTTTTCTCAAGTGCCAGTTTTATTTATTCTGTTAAATGTTTCAAAAAAAAGAAAACCCCCTCTACTGGCATTTCAAGGAAAATAAGTCTTCAAGGAGGGTGTTGAATTTTCCATTTTCCTACACAAATGTTTTCATTAAGCCATTTCTCAAAATATTCATTTGTACAGTTAGTTATTTTCCTTTATTTTAAAGATTTGTGTTGATAAATACATGTTTTATTGACCTGCATAATGAACAAATAGGACACAGACTGTTGGTTCTGCTTCTGCTGTGAGTTTGCCACTGACAGTGAGTCTACCTTGCTGCCTTTATAGCTCTGCAACCAAAGCTAAAGGAATGTTCCTCGAGGCAAGAGTTAGAAGTGTTCTTTCAACTCAGTCCTGTATTCACTTGAGAGTTATCCTCTCCTGATCTTCCTTGAGTTTGGGTTTATTGTTTTGTTTTTCTTTCTTGCTCTATCCATTCCTTTTTTCTGTTTCCCTTTCAATTTTTAAGAAGTGCTGCAATGAGACATCAAGAACTCGCAGAAATACAATTCTCTTCTCTCAAAATACAGCCTGTCAGTCAAATAATCAGGTAAATCAGACAATTCTCTTTCCTTCTGAGAACTCCTAGAAGGTCATGTTAGGCTACTAATTACCCGCATTGGAACAACCACCAGACTGAGATCACACAGAGAGTCAGTCCTCTCCTTTCTGGTTGGATCAGAATAGTTTCTGTACAAAGCTGGTTTTCTACCTAAACTTTAGATTTCTAGAGAATTTTGTTTATTTTCAGTCCAGTGTTATTTTCTGAAAGCTGAGTAACTAAGCAGGGCTTTTTATTCCCTGTAGGTTCTGAAGCAATGTGCATTTTGGACACAGAGCTTTTAGTCTGTGCAGATGGAACCATTGCTTCAGATGTTTGTGTTTACAAATAAAGCTGAAAAAAGAAACAATAATACCCTTTTGGAACAGGGATTATTAACATTGTGATGGCTTCCTTATCCTGGGAATAGCCCTTTGCTTTTAGCTTCTTCCTTCTCTTCTGCATCCTGAATCTGTCATTTTTTTCTCCAATAATTAGAATTTATACTAAAGCCATCAAGTTTAGGTTGACAAGGCAAAAAAAGAGTAAAAATTAATTATACCATGTTCTCCCTGTGGATAAGAATAGCATATATTTACTTTATAAATCATGTTTTTAATATTTAAATTACCAGGAACATCAGGTTGTGAAAAGTGCATTAAAAGCTCTAAAATTTCAGTTTTTCTAAAGCCATAGGTAATTTTCCATAGGAATAACACTAATTGTGGGAGGGCTGAAAACCCATTTGGCTATATAAAATAAAAGCTAATAGCAATGACTTATGACAGCAGCTAGACTTCCAAACTAGTAAGGCAGCATTCACCAAACCACAACAATGACAGGACTGCCACCAAATAAACAATAAATACTCTCAGATTCCTGATTCCAAGTATGTGATATAAGCAATAGTGAATCTATGGCTTAATTGGAGTTGATGCAATAATATCCTAATAATATTTCTGTTATTATATAAATTAATAATGATAATGTGAAGTTTTTCACTCTTATTCAGTATTTTTAGGAGTAGTGGCCAATGTCATGTATTTTTCCCTCTCATTAGTCTATTAATCGCTACAGTAAAAAATATTTTAAGGAATAACTTTAGACTTCCATGTGCTTCTTTAACAAAGGAAATATATTTCTTTTAACAGTTCAGCATAGATTAGTAGGTGTTAGAGGCAGAACGAGTAGGGCAAATTAAAGTATTTTCAGACAAAAGCCAGGAAATCCAAAATCACCTCACATTTAAAAAATGTGCAATCCTAGAAGGAACAATACTAAAACTCAAACTTTCATTGTCACAGTTTTTAAGGTTCCAAAGGATGCTACTCTAACACAATGGATGGAAAGCCTCTAAATTTTCCCTCGTAGTATACTCCATATGATTTCAAGTAACAGATGGCACTTTGCTGAAAATTGATATAGAGCAGTGAAATAACAGCATAATTCACACCACTTTGAAGCTCTACTCTCACACCTTGTTTCTGAATTTACTAGTTCCTCAGATCCTCAGGTCTAGTGAACAGAGATTTCCACAAAATACTAAGAAAACAAATAATTATATTCTAGAAACAGATACATGTATTCTAGAAACAGATTAGAAATCTCAGTGCTCCCATCTAACTCTGCTCCAACTCCAGGCAAGCAGGTTTGTCTTACAGAGCTTTGAGGAGCAGAGGAAGCCAAGGAAGATGGTGAAATACTGATTTTTACTAGCTTACTTATTCTTCCTCATGAATATATTGATTGACTTGGTTCAGTGCTTCCAAGCTGTGCTTCAACACACAGCATGTTTTTCTCTTAACAGAAGACAGTGATTATGCTTAACCTTTATTTTTTTTCCCTTTCTATTAACACAGCATTATCTTTCTTTTCCACATCTACTATAGCCACTATCACTTTGCTAAGGCAAACACTTTGCTGAAACAGTTTAGCAGTTGGGTACCTAATAAATACAAAAACATGACTGAAAAGAAATGAAAGCCTCCAGAAGCATCCAGAAAGAATTAGTCATGCAGCACTTTCTAACATTTACAACCAATCCTGATGATATGTTTGGTTATCCAATTTCAATATTTCCACACCAAAAATATTTATTTTAAAAAAAAAAAAAACAGTGTGTTACTTTATGCCAGGGTCTAAAAATATTTTTGTATAGAAATTGTTATAACTCCAAGCTGATCCTTTTGACTTGGACAGCTTGCATAGGGTCTGGACAGACATACATCATGTGGAACATATATTTGTGTCTCTGTCTTCTGTCCAGTTCTTGGACTCTCAGTCACTGTCTGCAGCAAACAGCCTGAAACAGAGAAATTACACAACTTTAAAGAGCAGTCTTTATCTTCTGAGGAAAAACATAAACAACAGACACTATGAAAAACATATATGAGCTATGTAAATTCATAAAAAAATTCAAAAAAACAACTTTCTGGAAACAATTTCCATGCTTTGGAAAGCATGAGAGAAGACAGAAGGCCGTGAGCAGCTGAAATGAATAACTGCTGGAAGAGTGGGAACTCTGGCAGTTGGAGTGGGAGTCCCAACGGGTAAGCAAAGAGCCAGAAGAGACAAAAGCCCTCCTTGCTGTGCAGAATCACATTAATCTGCAGCACTGGTTTTCAAATGACTAGTCTGTGTTTGGAGAAGGAATATATATGGCTATCACTTAAATAATAATGCTCTGTGATTAGTGCAGCTTGTTATATATTCAACTACACAGAGATAAATCATGGGCTCTTGTTCCTGGGATACAGCCCCAATACAAACCCAAATATTTTCAGATGCACAAAACATCTGTGAGGATCAGTAAAACTGACATGTTGTACCATGCTTAAATTATTTATTAATGGAAAAATGAAAAGCCAAAGAAACAAGAAGCATTGGATATACTCTAAAAAATTAATTAGAGAATATAAAGAATAGATGCTAAGCCACCCGAGAAATTAATTCTCCAGTTCCCATACCTTATTTTCATTAATTGAAAATTTTAACTGTTTATACACATTCTCTAATTGTTATTTGACTTCAATTCATGCTCCTAACCAAGAAGTTTTGTGCACATTGCAGTCTGACTATATGCACAGAGAGGATAGGATGCAAAATGACTTCTACCCTGTATCTCCTTCATCTTGCGGACTGCATTTTACCCTTTCAGTATGCTAGCCAATAATATGAAACATTATGTTTGTGTGGGATATTTTGTGCTTGGGTCATTGGGGGGTTTTTTCCCCAAAAGAGAAGCACCAATGCTCTGCATTTATGGCTATTTTTAAAAATGACAAATGGAATATTTCAGTTTTTTCATTTAAAAGGTAGGATTGTGAAGCAACATTCGTTTATATGAAGGTTGAATTGCAGACCAGGTGCAAGGGTTGCTGACTGCACACCTGTCCCCTGGGAAGTGCTGGATGCCTATGGGTGGCTGAGCACAGAACTTGTTCCTATCCAGGCAGTTCACATCCTGGAACTGATGTTCCAGCCATGTCCTCTAGAGAGAAAGCTTGAAAGTCTCATTGACTCTACCTCTAAGCTCACATTTATTACAACTACTGCCATTAGATCCCAATTCTTCCACCCTTTGCCTGGCTCTGTGTTATTCTTTGATTCTAGGGACTGTCTCCTCTAGCATTTTTCTACAGTTCAGCATTTTCTGAATTGCTGAAAGGGGTCATTGATGTCCTGCTCTGCCAAAAATCTTAATGGTCCTAAGAGGCACAATTCACTTGCAAAATTATTTCCTAGTCAGTTGAGTCCAGCAAAATGGAAAACTAATGAGACAGCTGCCCTACTGGATCACCTACACAAAGCTATCCCATTATCACTGAGAGAAGAAAAAAGCATGGGAAGACACCACTGAAATATCCGTAATTAGTCATTGCCTTTATCCACAGAGCAGGACTTAGAAATGTAAATACTTTGCTGAATTTGGGACAGTTTTGAACATCAGAACTCTTACAGAATGGCAGAAAAATTAGGATTCATTATTTATAAGACCAGGCACTCTGCTTTTGTCCAGCATCACCTAACAAAATCTGTGATAAATTTATGTGTTCTTTGTGCAGGATGTACAACTGAGTTCCACATCCAAACAGAGATGATTTAGGTGGTAAGCTGTGAAATTTCTCATCCTGTTTTCACAAAGAACAATTTATGCATTTTCCACTTTTATCTTGGGGAATATTAAAGCTCTTGAAAGAGCCATGGCTTTATTCACAGTCTTTTGAAGATATAGGAAAGCTTAGAGTAAAAGTGTCTCAAAGGAATATGTTTTAAGGTAGCAGGTGTTCTGAGTACTAAACTTATTAAGTGATTTCTATTTGAATTAGACTGAAACATGGTGAAGAGCATTGCTACAGGTGTTTCCTGTTTAATTGAAGTGTGCTGAGAAATTTAAGGAGTTGAGCCATGCTAAATTCAGACTGAAATCAGAATTAGACTGGATGCCTTTTTTGTTTTTAAAGCTTTACTGTTATTGTATTTTATTGGATGGTTACTTAAACAGATTTCCTTCTGCATTCTTCAATTGCATGAGGTTGGTACCAGACATTTGAAGATGTTTCAGGTTATATTTCATTAACTACTTACATTAGAATCTTCTCACACTGAGAAATGTGTTTCATATTTTCCTATTTATTTCATCCCACCTCACAAAAGTTCTTGCTATTTTAACAAGGAAAGCAGAAATATGATTAATGCAGGCATCTAGAAAGGACCAGGAGAGTGTAATGGAAAACTTCCAAGTACTGAGGAAGGCAAAAAGATATGTTGCTGCTCAGATTCTAAGCTGCTAAACCAGTGCCTTCTGAACTGATGATATAGTCTGGGGCAATTGCTGAACAACAAAAATGATGTTTCATACAATTAATGCATTTTTATACCTGCCAAATATTAAGTTTTGTGTTTCTTTAGTAAATAATTTGTTTTACTGGGACATTAGGTCAGATATTTAGAATTTTTTTCTAACATTCAATTACAACTCAATGTGAAATGAAACAAAAAAATCCAGATGATTAAATAGAACCAAGCTGTTACATTTGATGCTTTGGAAATATGAGTATCATCTGTCACTGTATAAAAAAAACCTGTTATGAAAATATGTGCTCTCCTCAGACTTTATGCTCTGAACACAAAGGATTTGAAGTTTAAGAATAAAATACCTAGCATGATTAAAAATTATCTGTTATTGGTAAGAAGTTCATAGTGAAGTAAAGTTGGAACTCATTAAATAATCTCTGCCACTGAAGACAAGAAGCATTTGAATTTGTGATTTTCACTGAAGGATATATTTCTATCAATACAATGAAATCCCATCAATCTATTCCAGGACATTACTACTTCTTGCAAAATAGTTATGCTTATAAATGTACTTCATATTTTCTAAGCATTTTGCAATTGCGTTTTACTAGGGTATGATTCTACAGTCTTTGTATGTACCAAGTTCTTACTGCATACAGAAGGGTTTTAAACTTAATGTTTAATAGAATTGGACATACTTTGAATATTGATGGAAACTGGTAGTTTCCTATTAATCATGTTGTTTCTTTCATAAATGGCTACACCAATAGGTAGCTATTTTGATTATATTTAGATTACATAATAATGGTTATATACATATTAGAACATGCAATGGTAATTGGCATATTATTTATTTTGTTCCATTTTCTCAGTGTTCCCCCCCCCGCCCAGGTATTCTTTTCAGAATACCTGAGTAAAATGGATGCAAGAAGAAAAGATATGATGTGAAAGAAGCAGAAATGGAGAAACAATGAAGTGGGTAATGGAGGTGAGGGACTAAAACGAAATTTAAATCTTTGTAAAGGAGGCGGGTGAGGCTGGCATTGACACAGCTTATGGAAACAATGGGGAAAGCAACAAAACTCTGGGATACTAATAAAATATTAAATGGCTCATAGTCCCTTTCATTAAGTTACTGACTTAGGAGAGAAATGTACACAGATCACACACTGGATTTGCTAGAAAAGTAAAATCTTAACTGTAAATAGATCTTGGCAAGTTTAGATGTAAAAGCTGAAATGGGGAATAATGATCAGCCTCTTCCTAAGGATGGCAGCATGCTGTCACAATGTTGTTTGCTGCATCCTCCTGGCTCTCTTAGGAGCCTGAAAGACAATTGCAGCCAGTTGGAAATTTCCCAGTTTCACTGGGAAACTGTCTTCTACAGTTTCCATGGGACGACAAAACAGTGTATTTTTCACTATGGCCTTTATTCTCATAAAGAAGATTTTTAATGATTTGAGTAAGACTTGCCTTGAGTTAGTACAAAACCAACATTTTATTAATGTGCAGTTTTTTTAAACCAAATTCAACTGCAATTGTTGTCATTTCAAGTAGATGTAGGAGCTTCACCAAAAATCGTCATAAACACAGGGTTCACCAGAACACTAACCTACAAATCCTTTAGCCAAGTGACTGAGAATCTGTTGACAGTATGGGAAGCTCATGCTGAGATTTGTGCACTGCCTCAGTTGGAAAGAACTGAGATGGATGCATTATGAATGCATTACAGCAAGGAATCAAAGGCAGGTGTCTCATGCCGTGGTCTCCAGGCTGAAGGTGGAGCAAACACTCCTGGAAGTCGATTTGAGGCTCAGGACCCAGGGACCTGCAGCTTTATTTCCAAAGGACAGGTGTGTTGAGCTTGGTGACAGTTACTGTAAGGCTTTTGATCTGCCACAAAACAAGTGTGAAGTCTGAAATGTCTCAAGTGGATTCTAACTGGAATTGCCATCATCTGGCCAGATTCAACTGTTCAGCACTTCTTCCCTGATGGGCAGAGATTCAGGATGAGAAACTGAATACTATAATCCATACTAACTCACCCTTTCCTACAAAATCCTATGGCTACCTAACATCTCAGGAGAGACCTGCTTATATGCCAGTGGCATGGAATACATGAAAATAAAATCATGTGCTCCAAACCTGAGCTAAGAAAATAACATCCAGTTCTGAAACCAGTGGTTGTTCTGAATGCAAAACCATCCTCCAACAGCATAAAAAACATGTTTGAACAATACTGCAGAGCCCAGTATCATATAATTGGATGATGTGGGACAATATTATTTTTAGACAAGAATTTCAAGAAATGTGAGAAGAAGCAGAGATATTAATAAATACTCAGTGTTGGCTCAGTCTTATTCCCATGAAGATTGATGTAATTTTTTCAGTAATATTAAAATTATTTAAGTGATATATATACTTTGAATATCTACCCAAAGTCCCTGGTGAGATGGAAGCAAGGAGGACTAGTATATTTTCAATGTGTTCATATACTGAAGTAAGTAACATTTTATTGAAATAGGCTTCTATATATTCAACATATTTTATATCTTTTTCAGGACAGTATATTTTAGTGGTAGTATATATGAGCTTAGACTTTCATTTATTGCCTGAGCATATACTTCTGAAGTTGAACTGTCAACAGGAAAACAAGAACAATTCCCATAAATCACTTCAAACCCAAAGAACAGATGGTATTGAGAAGCAGCATCACAGCCTGCCATTCCCTGAGGTTTGATGAAGGTCCTGTAGCTCTCCACGGAAAGCAATTTTATTTTGTTCACTTTATTCATTAGGTCTATAAATCTATATTTTAAAAACCTGCCCATGAGTTTGGTTGATTTCATTCAATCTTGAATACTTTTTGAATCCTGTTGCATGAATACTGGTCTAAGCTGGAAATCAGAGGCAAAAATCTCTTTATGTAATGAATAGTATTATTAGCATTTTTTTCTGGCATTAAAGGTTAATTATTCATATGTTGTCTGTATCCTATAATAAATCAAATCATGCTATATAGCATACCTACTGCTATAATGTACAGCAACAACAAAAAGTTCTGTACAACGGCCATTTTGAAACTGATTAACTATCACTGGAGAAATCTTATTCCAAATTCTTGATTTGCTTTACTGGGGAAAGTGTGAAATACAGGAAAAACTCAGAAGAGGGATCTTATACTCTGTTTGTCTGAATTTTTACATGTCTTTCATAAGCAGTGTCATCTTTTTCAACAGCATCTCATTTTCCTGAAATGAGGTGCCCATTCTTGTCTTCAAAAAGATGAAACCTAGGGGAGTGGTTAACTTACACTTCAGAAGACAGTGATGGAACGAGAATGCATTTTTCAGATTAATTTCCTTTAATTTCTTACATCTGGCATAGAGCTTAGAAGCACACATTTCTCTATAGATTAGCTATCCCCCTATAATGTGCTTTTCTTTATGTATATGAAAGGAAGGTGAAATTACCATCAACATCTTTATATGAGTAATTGTATCTTTGAGCAGATCTGATACAAAAGCCTTAGAAGGTATTTCATCTATTTTTTATGACTTTGGGAATTTTAAAGGTTTTGCTGGTTATATCAAAACCTTGAGAAAAGTTATTTCCTAATCCCCTGCTTTCAATGTCATTATTTAAGCAATATCCCTAACATTTCAGTAATTAAGGAAGGAAGCTTTTATAGCGATTTGCAGTACAGCCTTTATAGATGAGGGAGCAGGAAAGCTATCTCTTTCTGTCACTTCTGTGCTGAGTCTTTAGTTTCCTTCAGTGCTTTCCGTGAAATAGGTTTTAGAAATCAGCTGTAATTTCCCTGATGTACCATATCAGCAACCAGACAGAACTGCAAAGAATTGATCGGATGAAAGTAAATGAAAATAAAGAGAGTACAAGAACCCAGCTGGGATGTATCTATTATTTCTCTTGCACAACAGAATCTGTTCCATGTTACTTTTTAATACATTTCTGGGACAGAATTTCTTTCTGTAGTATCAGAGTGAATAGTGCAGACTTTCTCCAAGAACTTCAAAAAAAGAAAGAAAAGGCTTTTACATTCATCTTTTATAGAACATGAACAGAATGTACAGATCACAATAGCCAAAAATAACATATACTCTTGAAGAAATATGTAATTTTCATCCTACACATATGTCACTTTCAAACCAGAGAGAAAATCTTTATGAAAGAATGCCAGATTGTTCCAACTGATGTCTTCTCAGAGAGCTGCACTTGAAGGGAAAACCTCAAACAACATTTACTTAACAACAACACCCTCGATAGATAACAAATCTCGCCTGCACTAAGGAAGAGCAACAAGAAACAGAGTCTGATCATTATGAAATTACATGAATACAAAACAGTGGGAAAGTTATTTTAAAAGGAGCTTGTGCTTTTCATATATTGGCTCTTTAACTTTCACTGGGAAAACAGATGGCCTATGTGACTGGTAGGAGGCAAAGGAAATGGAAGGCATATTGGAAAGGCTTGGAGAATAGCCAAAATAAAAACTGTCATTTTGATACCATAGAGTTGAAATGTAGTCCATATAGCAATCACTTTATAATATTTAGCTGATGGCCTGCCTTAGACTGAATTTCAAGACCTGGAACATTGTAAGCAATAGATCAAACCAGGTATATATGCTTTTGATAGGAACAGTAGACATGCACTTTTCAGGTGACATTTGCTTCTTGACCTCAGTATCCAACCCACTGACTTTCACACCCAGGTGAAACAACTTGGCTTAGTGCAGAAGACACAACTTCTGAAATGAATTTTTCTTGTGAAGATGTTAAATGTTGGTAGTAGTGTCGTACAGGTGGTCTTCAGAAAAGAAACAATGGATAAGTCTAAATCTAAACAGCAACCAATAAGATGACTCAGCAGTCCAGCTCACTGTGGTACATTTTTCTTTCTTTTGCTTTTCATATTTTGGTTTGAAGTCTAATGAGTTTAAAAAACATGCATTCCTAACAAAACACATTTGTCTAATAGGTACCTGCTCCAAAGATTTGCCAGTTCGCTGTATGTCTTCTGTGAAGGTATCCATCTCTCTTGATACTGCTCAAGTTCTCTGTAGCTTTTCTGTTGACTGGGTAAAAAGGTCTGTATGTATACATGGATGGGTTGTATCAATCTGTCACTATTACTTTATGACTTAAATAGGCTATAAAAAAAACAGTAAGCTCTGATCAAAAAATTATGAGGATTTATATGGCATATTTTTCAATACTTTTGTTAATATCCCTCTGCAACTTTAAGTTCAGTACCACTAAGGAAATAAGAGGGTTATTTCTTCTTTTCTATTAGTCAATCTTTGTTTCTTCTCTAAATAATATTTTCTGAAGAACAGTATTAGTTCAAACACCCACTTGCCTTCTTCTCCTGGATCAGAAAGACTAGGGTGAGCAGTAGTCTCACATTTACTCCAAAGATGATAAAGACTCACATCCAGTAAACTTGTTTCTTGCTGTTATCATCAATCACATCTGTGAGGAAATAAATTTATTTCACAAATATGTCAATGTCACATAAAAAAAAATGCAACTGATCAATTTTTTTTTTTCTAGGTATCAAAAGATGAAGTTCAAGGAAGACTTACAAAATACATCCCTAATTCTAATCTATGTGCAATATCTTTATTTGAGACAGTTTAACTGTGCCTGAGGAAGACAGATAAACAGTATTCCAGGTTGGATGCAATTATTAATTCTTTCGGATATTTATCTGAGTTATTATAAAGTAGCACAAACTCTTCAGCTTAATGCAGTTTTCTACTGGGAGACATCGTTATGTTTTGACAAAAAGTGCCTGGAATGAAGGAGCAATGTGACACAGAAAGGGAGCAATGCTGAGACATAAATAAATCGAGAAAATGAATGAGAAAGAAAATTTCTGGGGAAGAAGGTGATGAAGCTATAAATATAAAACAAGTGAATTAAAGAAAAGAGTTAATTTTTCAGGGTGGCAATTAGAAATAAGGAAAATGCTGTTAATTCAGAATTAAGAGGAGATTTAATCTGACAGCTCAATTCTCAGATAAAATACAGCCAGCACTATAAAGCACAACGTTTGTTCAATGCACGAATTATTAGGAGCAAAGTTCAAATACAGATGCTAAGTAGTTCCTCAATATTTTTTTAATGAGCTTCAAGTTTTCAAGACATGTCATCTGTTTTATTTGCTGCTAATGGTAACTGATTTTCATCTTGTGTTGAGTTTGATGTTTTTGAGGATAGACTTTCAGAAGATTTGTAATACACGAAAGTAAATATAAAAGGCTAAACTTTAAGATGGATTTTTCTTCTATCATTTTGCCAACTGGTAGCGAATTTTCTTACTTTAAAATGTTTGTTTCTTCCATATCTTCCCCATTATCAATACAAGTAACTGACTGCTGGCAATATAGAACTGCAGGCTGGAGCACATACAGCACAAAATCCAAACTGAGCCCCTAGGGGCCCTCTGGGACCTATTTTGGATACTATGTTTTAAGCAAAACAAAATACAGAAAATGTGCATTTCAGGAGCATGGCATATGGCATAGGACTTGGGTGCCTTGCCAGCATCCAGATTTCAGTTTGGATGTGGCCATTATGTTCTGAGGGGAAAGGATTTTATGTGTATGTTTGTAAAATAAACAGAGCAAGGATTGTGTCCAAGGATGTTAGCTAGGACGTGTGTTGAGGAGCCAGCATCCCCTGGAAGGGAATGCTCACCCCTCAGACCTGTGTACCTTTCCTCTGCTCAAAATGATATATCACAAGGCAGCAAGGTCACACCTCTGCTACTGTTTTTTAAACTGTCAGACAAGCAGAGGTACCTTTATCACATACTTAACTAAAATCAATTAGAAACAAAACAACCCAGAGGCCAAATATGGTACCATATCTGCAATAAAGATGGGCAAAGTCTAGAACATTATCACATAGTTTGACATCAGTACTGCCAAAAACAACAGACCAAATGATAAGGGAATTAATCTGGAAACACAAGGCAGACAACAGCTAAATAAACAGCAACAGCATGGGCCTGCAAACACCAAGTTTTCCCTCATAAATCTGAATTACTTTTTTGTTCACACTCTGGAAAGAGGGACCAAGCAGAGAGGTGATACAAACCAGCCAGCAGAGACTGGTGGAGTAAACTTCAGAAAGACCCAACAAAGACAGGCAATTAGAGAATATACCAGCATATTTTTTTATATGTATACATATATACATATATATATATATACATATACACACACACACACACACATATATATATATATACATAATAGATTACCAATATGTAAAAGTTCATGGAGGTGTATAGAGAAAGAAGCAATTTCACCTGCACAGATGGCTTTTGAGGTACAAATACCTTGCTGTGTCACTGTGAAGAACTCAGTAGACCCTTAGTTAACTTAAAAAACTCAATCCTCAAATTAAGGATTATTGATTACATTCTGCTGCTACATACAACAGCTATATTCAGCCTTTCTTCTTATTGTTCATATATCTACACCCAACATGAGGAGAAGTTTCATTTTGATATAATAAAGAGACATTTTACAGTTAGGACAACTATTCATTATAACAACCTCCCCAGGGATGTGGTGGAATCTCTGTTAACAGGTTAAATTTTCAACTGGATAGGTGCTAGATAATCATCTAGACTCCCTTGCCCACAAATGTTGGAATAGATGATTTTTTGAGGTTTCTTCCAACATGGGTGTTTCATCATTCTAAGATTTTCTTGCTCACATGCTTTTAATTAAATTTTACTTGAACTCAATTACTTCTAGCATAGTAGTGATGTTTTCTGCTTAAAATTGTAATTATTCCCGAACTTTTCCTGACATTTCAAAGTTTAATAGAAAAGCAACTTTAGAATATGATCCTGTTAAAACAGACATCAACTGACTGAAATATATTTGACTTCAGTACCTGCCCTGTTATTAACATCTCTCTCAGTCTGAGGGAGCTTGGAGGAAATAACCCAGATACTCCCTATTTAAGTATCAATCACCTCATTGTCACCTCATTGAAAAGCCATTTCTTCAGAGTAATATTAATGTCCTCTGCTGGCTGTCCACTCTCACCTGAGCACAGACTGGCCTCAAAAAATGAGCAGGACTTGTTTCTGGTAAGTGGGCAGTTGCTTCAGCCAACAGATCAGCAAGACCATCCTGGCCATCCATTCCCTCTCCCTTTTCCCACCATTTATTGTTCCCTCCAGAGTTGGCACAGAAGGCTGCCTTTCAGCAAGGACAGAAGCAGTCTGCCACCACACTGAACAGTGTAATCCCTGCCTTGGCTTTGGTGCTTGACCAGCTGCAGCAGTGCCCAGAGCTGGTGGGTGTTTCATAGCTGCCCAACTCTGCTGAGGCCTACTCCTGCCTGGGTCTGAGGTCAGGACTTTTCCTCAGTCCCAAAACGAGGTTAAGGCATCTGTTTATTGTGTGCAAGCACAGCTGTGGAGAAGATGACACATTGATTGAGAGCTCAGTGTTAGCCTTATATCTTATTTGACTGAGTACAAAAATTTCTAATAGTCACATGAGGTTTACTGAGCTTTGTTGTTACCTTTCCTTGATGTTTGCCTCTTAAAGTGTGTAGTGCTCTCCAATGAATTCCCCTGCTAATATCTGTATCTAAAGTCACCTTCAAAGTACGGGGAGGAGGTATGTTTTAGGAGGAGGTCAGGGAGCTCTTAAAGCTATGTCTGCAAAATAAATGTTTAGACAGCATAAGATAGGCTGATCTGAGCCTCCCAATTTCTAAGTGCAGATAAACAAGATGTCATAATAGCTGTCATGTGAAATATGACTTGGGTGCGATAGAAACATCCAAACCTGGAGAGCCTTGTAATTTACTGAAAGGTTGGGTAAACAGTGAAAGAAAATAAAATCACTGGAAACATCACTTTTCCTTTACAGCTAGATCTTCTTTTGCAGTGCTCCTGCACAAGGAACACTGTGGCTGAGAAAGGTTTCTGCTCAGCTGCATTCACAACATCTGGGTGCATGAGGAATGCCTGGGTAGCTCTGCACTGAGGATATTAAAACATAAGTGTCACTAGAAGCATAGCAAAAGGATTTGTAATGCCATGAAGTTACAAATATAAGAAAATATGAGTTTTATCTTGGACGTATTTGACTCTCTTTAGTCAAATCCTTCTTTTGAAGCCTTATGAAATAAGTATACAAGGTCTTGTAAAATTTCTCTTCATGGCTTTTTAATGGAGCAGTAAAAAATACAGTGACTACAATATTAAAGGATATACTTGACCTCTTTACTGGTAATGAATCAGTGTGAGTGTTTAGGGCATAACTGTAGAATCAGACCAAAATCTTTTGCCCTATTTTTCACTTAATGCCACCTTCAAAACTACACTAACATAACAGCCCCTTTTTGAATTTGCTGACATCAGCCTCCCTGACAGATGGGTGTCTGGGCATATGGAGAGAAGATGATGGATAGCCTATATATCAAAAGGCAGTGATCATTCTAGCTAAGAGCTCCATGCATCATCCAAGTTTTGCAGAAATGGCATAAATCCTTTTGTCCTCATTGTAAGCAGACTGATCATGTGTCAGAGATCAATGAGGGGATTCATCCAGGTAGTTTCACACTTCACAGTTTCCGGGAGAATTCTGTTAGTTATTTGAAACTGGTGCCTTATGAAGGAGGAAAGAAGGAGGTTGGCATTTTGAGGCAGTTGTCTGATAATACATTTCCATATGCTGCAATCTCTTGACATTCAGTGAGGAAGAGAATGTCTGTCTAAATGATCTTCTCAGAAGCATCAGCATTTTCAGATGAGAATTTTCAGAAGATTTGTTTCTTCTATTTATTGCTGGCAACACTAAGACAAAAGGTGCTCAACAGACTGAATATGGCATTCCTTTCCAGAAAAAAATCTGCTTTTTTTTCAAGTGTCCATTTGTTTCCTCCAGAACTCTCCATTTCTGAGAACAAGTATGATTGGGCAGTCCATTCTCTAGTACTAAAAGAAATGTGTCAGCACTGTGATCTGTCCTTGGTTGCAGGAAGTCTCAAGGAGCTGAGGTATGTTGTAAATCCTTAAACAAGAAAGGTCATTCTCTCTTCCAGTCACTGACCTGTCTCTTTCATGATCTGAGCTGTGCCTTTGTGTACAGTTTTATGTGCCACCTTCTGAGCTGGTTAAGATGTGATTGCTTCATTTTCCTCTAACCTTTTCTGTAAAAATTAATTAGCAGTGTCATCACTGTATGAAGTTGTATTTTTGTTTGTTTGGTTTTTTTAATTTGTTTTTAAGAAAACAATTATGATGCAGAAAGCTGATACTAACTAATCAGTAGCAAGGTTCTGAATGTCCAAAACTCTTATGGACAGCAGACTGCAGGCTGGTTTTTCAAGGGCAGAGCTACATTATCCCCATTACCTGCATTCAGTCAAATACTCAGGAGAGATAATAAGTTTTCTTGTTGGATGTGGCCGTAAGAGAGACTTGTGAATGCTCTGCCCTTGAAAGCACAATTAAGGGCACACCCATGTGCAGTAAAATCAGGTAAGGATGATCCTGAGCTCACATATTTTCAGTCCTGCAGCAGTCATCCTTCAGGGCTGAGGCATTCACTCAGAAGCTCAGCTGCAATACTAGTTGAAAAATACTTATGCAGCACAAAACCAACCTTAACGACTAAGGATTTCTGTTTTCTGCTGTTTTTTCAGCATACAAAGTATTTTAATAAAACTGGAAAGGGCAAAGCTCCCTTCTCACCTTGAGAGTGCTGGTCAGGACTGGAATCCCAGCAGAGGTCACAGTCTGCCTTACTAACTTCCCAGTGATACACCCCCCTTTTTCCAGATTGTTGGTTCTCCTATGCTGGCAGACTCGACAAAAAGCCCAGAATTTCCAGGCACACACACACAAGCCCAGCAACAGCTGAAATAAAGACAGCTAAATACTAGTACATCTGTATGTGACCCTATAGCAATTTCTTTATGGGTCTTCTAACACTAGTGATCTGGGGTAAACTGCCCCTTTACGATCCCAGAAAGCTGACACTTTTAATTTAACCCAAACTATGTAATTATCCACATAAAAACAGGAGCTTCAATGTCTGGGGTTTGTTTGTTTGTTTGTTTTAAAAAATTAACATGGTCACTCAAGCAATTCTCAATTTATGTACTCAAAACAGAGTAAAGAATGCTGAGCACCAAGCTGTCCATTGTTTTCATCTGTGATTTGGGAAAACACAGCAGAACCTACGTAATTTAAAATGTAAAGCTTCCAAACACAGGAAGAGTGTGAAATCTTTTGGAATGGTTTGTCCTTTACAAAAAATCTTGAGAATTTAGCAATCTAAATACATCCTAATAGGACCAGATTTAGTGCAAGTTAATCTCCTTCCACTGCTTCTACCATCCCATTTTTTGTTGTGTGGAAAGGCTAAAAGATTTGCTGTAGCAAGCTTTTTTTAAACGTGCAGTAATTTGATAGCAGGGATAACCTCCAAGCCCTCTTGCTCTACAGAGACCAAGTTCTTACAATCCATTATCTGTCAAACAATTTCTAAGTGCTGCCAAGCAACTACTGTCTCATTTTGTCTAGCCAACAGTCAGACACAGACACCATGTACATCTGTTCCAAGTAATGCATATGGGACAGCATCAGCTTTGCTTAACTCTTGCCCTTAGTGGGTGAACCATGTCATGTGCCATCATTTATTCAAGTCATCACATAAGGAAAAAAAAAATCACAGCTCTCTGTCGATAAATCAAATCTGTTAAATTGAAAACCCAGGAAGTGAATCACTGGCATTGAAACTTCATGGTTCCCAAATGAAATGCTTCATTTTTCAATGCCTCTAATGGGCATAGTAATTTCTTATTTCACAAGCTGTAGTAGATTCACCAGCTAAATTAAAAACATATATTGCTGAACTGTGAATGACAATAAAAATATTGGCACTACAAGACTGAGGAAAAACATACTGTCTTTTTCTAGACAGCATCTGAACTCTTGCTCTAAACAACTGAATTGATATTCTTGATTGTTCATGTACAACCAATCTATGCAGGAGCATAGATCTTGTATGAACTAAATAAGAAAAGAAACCACCTTTGCTTTTAAAAGAATACGTTATTAAAAGATATCAACTTCTAAACCATTTCTCTGTGGTGATCATAATGAATAAGCTGATCATTCATATGGTTAGCAGTGCTAGAGAAAGCCTATGCAAGTTATTAGAACAAGCAGTAACCAGATGTCCAGGGCTACATACAGGTACACCTATAGATTGCTTAGTCAAGTTCATTACAAAACTATGCTCAAAATCAACAGCATTAAGCAATGCTTGAGTCCCAGGAATTTTGAAAGTGACACAGTGCAAGGCATGAGGGGTCCATTCCGTTGTGTAGCTTTCTTGTCTTGGTGGTGCAGGCTGCATTCCCATTGTTTGAATCAGTTCCAAGTTCTCAAAAGTGCTTCTCCATGCTCACTCATGAGGGAATTGACCTGTTTTATGACTTCTTAGATGACCCTTCACAGATTTGGCATGATTTTTTAAGTGATCTTCTTCCCTGCCAACTGGCATAACAACATGCCTGCTCAATTTTAAAAGATATATTGATAAAAAAAAAAACAACAACTAAAAGCAGGATTAAAACCACACACAAAATCAGTACAAGAACAGTATAAAACTATAAAGGTGATAAAATTAGAAACAAATCATTGTTTTGAACACATATACATACATACAAATATTCTAAAACTGTTCCATCCTAACTTTATCAATACATGCATTACCAGCCTTGAAAGTTTACATTGGTAATATCGTAATACTTAGGATTACATTGCTTAATAAATTAGATGTTCCACTCTCCCTTTGCATGTCACATTTTTTCAATCTTGAATTGCAAAGAACTAGAGGGATGTGAGGTATCTCATTTTCCAGACTGAAGTTCAGATACAAGTGTGGCCCTGTCTTGAAGGTGTCTACTGTAACCTGAGCATCTCTCTTACAAGGAAAGTTTGAGGGAACTGGGCCTCCGGTCTGGAAAAGACAGAGAGGACCTCATCAATCTGCAGAAGTATCTGAAAAGAGGATGTCAGGGGATGGATCCAGGCTCTTCTCAGTGCTGCCAAGCAATAGGAAAGAGGCAATGGGCAGAAACTGATGTACAGGAAGTTCCACCTGACTATAAGGAGGAACTTTACGGTGCAGGTGACTGAGAACTGGAACAGGTTGCCCAGAGAGGCTGTGGAGCCTTTCCTTTACAAAAAATCTTGAGAATTTAGCAATCTAAATACATCCTAATAGGACCAGATTTAGTGCAAGTTAATCTCCTTCCACTGGAGATATTCAGGAACTGTCTGGACACCAGCCTGTGCCCTGTGCTCTAGGATGAACCTGACTGAGCAGGGGGTTGGTCCTGATGATTGCTGTGGTCCCTCCCAGCCTGACCTGTTCTGTGACTCTTCAAGAGCAAAGTGCTGTTACAAGATTCACTCAAGCCTGTAATGGGGACAGTACAAATTGGAATCTCCTGATTCTGCTGGCATAAAAATGTATGTGTTGCCCTATTGTGCATTGGTCAGAATTCAACAGCTTACTCTTTTCTGACAAACCATTAAAAAAAAAAATAGATTTTTGTTGCCATATCTCATATTCTTTAATGCTGATGCTATCAGAAGAAAACTATGTAAATAAATTTAAGGTTACAGGGGAAGAAACGTCATCCCCTTCTCACTTCATTTGGTAAAGTAATTCTTGAGTAGTGACAGTACTTCTAGAATTCTAGAGAACTAAAAAAAAAATGCTAGCCTGCAATGCTGTGACTCAGAAAAGCCTCAGGTGTCACATAATACTTGTGACAGAGAAAGCAGGTTCCTACAAGTGTGATACTCAAAATACTAGTGGGACAGCACTATTTTTAGGATATCACCCAAGTAGCATATGGCAGACTTTAAATTTCTATTTATATTGAATGTATTCAGCTAACATAGCCAGGGAGTGAAACCCAGAGAAGTAACCTTGGGAGAATGATTTAGGCCCATTTATTACAGACATGGTGAATTGAGGTTTTCTGTCTCCAAAAAGACTGAGTGAGTACTGCAGAAGGTACTATTGCAGGCAGGAAAAATGGATCTCTATAATCACTGTTTGTCTGGCTGCAGTTAAAACTAAAGAAGCATGTATCAGTTTCATTAGTAATTTTCTGACCATAATCCCTAAATAAGGTATTGGTGGGCATTTGTACCACATAGGCCCACATGAAAATTCCGTAAGAATTTCAGCAGGACCTGGGAGCTTGGCTACTCAGGACAGCCACAGCTTAACGCATTTTTAGGCCAAAAATGAAGAGGTCTAACAAATTTTGGATTATACAGTTCCTGTGGATCATTTGATTGATAGCAAATAAGAAAAAAAAATCTCTTCTAGATGCCAAAGCACTTTTGCAGTTTGAGTTTCTAAAATAAGGTTGCATCATTGTGTAAAGTACCAGGCAATAACAATTTTTCTGGTCTTATCATAAGGCAGAAATTTTTCTTTGCACATTTATTAAACTGTGTGCCACATCTTCCTCCTTGTACCATTCCTAATTCAAAGGAAAGCACCTCAAATTTAATGATTTTTCCTCTCCATGTTACATAGTCAGTATATGTATTCTAATATGTGACCTTAAATAGAACTTCTAGGCAAAAATTCTGAAACCAACTAATCTGATTTTTCAACTCTGAATTTGTGAACACTTTTCTACTCCATACATTTATAGCTCTCCATTTTTCTCTGTCATTTATGGCCCTACTGCTTTAGAAGTCCTACCTGAAGAAGAATTTTAAGATTATCTGAGGAGACTGGACCTGAGCTCCAAATCACCTTCTGCATTGTGTACCCACCCTGCATGCAAGCAGCTGCTGCCCCTCAGCTGCAGCCACTGCCAAGTTCCCTGTCCTGCCCTGCTGCAGGCAGGTGGATGGGAGATGGCCAAGCAGATGCTATCCAAACTGGCCCCTCGAGAGCAGGCAGGGAGGGCTCCATGTCAGCCCTGCTTTTTTCAGTGCTCAACAGTAGAGAGGGGGAGACAGCGTCAGGATCACATTGCTGCAGCTGCTCTGAGCTCCCAGACAGGCCAGGACTCACTCACGTCTATGCTCACATACCTTGGGATTATTTTTTTCAAGTATTGAAGGTCTGTTGTCTGTACTGATATAATGCAAATCTGCAGAGTACCAGGGCTGTTTTCTGAAGCAAAGACCTAACAAACATATACTTAAACTCTTGCCTTTTAAGGACAATTTCTACACTGAAACTCAAGCTTATTATTTTCTTAGCACTAGTTTCTAGACACAGGGTAAGACCTTTCATCCCCATCACTCATTCCTGACCTATGCTGCAGATTCCTCTTTTTTAGTGGAATGATTCTCTGGCAGTACTGTTAATGAAACCTGTTAAAAGAGCTAAATAATACAGGTTGAGTGAGCCAGGAAGGAGTAATGTTTTGGTTTTTCTTTTACTTTCTAAATTGATCATTTAGCAATCTGAATACAATCAAGGAGTTTAATCAGCCCAGTTGAGGGAACTGATACTATCTCAGAAGTGATAATGAAAAAGTCTTTGGAACTTCTTAAACTAGGTTAGTTACCAAAAGAGTTGTAACATGGATCTGCAGTTTCTTTAATGTTTCTGTACTATAGAATGAAACAGTGTCTCAGACAAAAATCATGGATAAAACAGTAATTTATATTCATAGAGTTTTATTATGTCTTCATAGATGTGTGTCAGTCACTCACTGATCCCTATAAATTACATTTCAAAAAGCAGTTGGGCATGCAAATAGGTTCTCTGAGGGCAGCTAGTAGCACACCTTACAGATGGCATTAAGTGAAGCAAGTAAGGCAGCTATTACTATAGAAATAACTAGTTTTTAACTGTAATATTATCCACCTCTACATGCATCTACAAAGATATGTTAGATTGCTGTGGCTGAAAGCTGCAATGCAAAAAAGCAAATTGAACACTTTCTATTTTGAGATTTAAATGTACATATTCTTGTAGCAGAATGACATCTTCTGTCCCAGAAGTCTGAAAATGTCTTCTGTTTTTTCTGCTGTGTATGCCACGGGATTAACCTGAATAATCCCATAAAAACACTAAAATGCTCCTGTTTCCTGCAGTGTTACCAGTATATATTGGTGTGGAACCTCTGCAGACCCCAAGTGACAAGGATACATCTTGTATCCTTAGGCAATAGAGCTCTGAACTCCTTTCCCTCACTTTACTGCTGCCCTCTCAGGACCTGTACCTGCAAGTGGAGATTCTTTCTGATCATATTTCACAGTCCTCTCTTTCACCCAGAGCATGTCTAACCTGTGATTAACAGTTCCCAGACACCTTCATTCATAACATTACTGTTTATAGGCCATTATTTTCAGGTGAGCCCAGATCACAACCTGGCTACCAAAACAGGTCAGAGAGTCCAGTTTTGGATGCAGCACAACACTGCTCACTCTGTGCTGTAAAAGTGTGAGCTTTACACAGCAATAACCCTAAAGACCACATGAAATTGCAAGCTGCTCTCTAAAGGTCCATCATAAAACAAAATATTTCTATGCAATTCTCTTCTTCAGTATGTGATGGAAGAGTGCAGAAATGCCTGTGAGCTGAACTCAGATGTCTGGCTTAGAAGTACACTTTGTTCCAGTGCCCGAAATTCCATGAAGTGAGAGAGGAAGAATCCCGATAACTGCAGGAATCACTTTGTACTGAAGCCCCAAACTAAATAATATGCAATGGGGTCCATGACATGATCTCTCCAGTAAGGCAGAGGTAAGGCCTGAAGTTAAAATGTAACTTGAATAGCTCTGGGCAGGGAGTGTGAATGTCTACAGTGATTCTCAGTGCTAACTGAACTATAATTTAGAACTGGCATGGCTGACAGACAGAATGGGAAGGTGTAACAGCAGCTACACAATATTTTTCTTAGATTCTCAATTGCATGCAGTCCCTGTAAGTAATTTTTTTTTTTTCAGTTTTATCTCCCTGCTTGCTCATTCAATTCTCTTTCCCAAATATTTTCTGAGCTCTTATCTTGCTACCCTTTCAGTCCTTCTAAAATGCTGTTGCTATGTAGGTGCTGCACTGGGACCAGACTTTCAAAGTTGCTCCCTACATTCCTACAGTCCCATTTGTTTCTTTGCTTTCTTTCTTGCTTTATACAAACCACCATGCACATAATGTATTATTCTATTCTTCAGTTTGGCTCCCTCCCTGATGGGATATCTTCATCTTGAATGTTTCTAAAAATTAATGCATCTGTAGTGCATTGTAATATGTTTTTGCTCCATGCCTGGACCTTCGTTAGCATAATGGTAGGATAGATGCACATTGAACTAGAAGTTGATTTAGTGCAGTGCTTCAGTTCCTATTGGAAGGTCACAACTCGATTTCATTAAAGACTAAGAGTAAAGTTGCTGGCATACACTGTCATTGTTTGGTTCCTATTTAAACTTTCGAAAACAAAAATTAGCATTTAAAATGCTGAAAAGTGTAAATTACTAAGCCCCTAGACACCAGAAATATCCACAGAGTAGGACTCAAATAAGGTCAGCCTTGCTGGTTTACCCTGGATTACGTGGTATCTGCAGTGACACACCATGCTTGGGATTCTTCCCACACACAACTTTGTTGACATTAGCAGCCAAGTAATTATGCTTTTGAACAGCAATGTTACACTCAGATTGGATTTCCCCAGCCAGATCCGGGGCTGGCACTGAATCACTACCACAGGGTGGCCATTCCTGAGGAAATCTCTTTTCAACACATCGGTACAACCCCCGTATCTAGAGGTGATGACACACCAGTGATGAATCTTTAGCTAACCTCAGAAGTTTTCAATTTACCTTTCGTTCTTTCATTCTTTTCTTTCTTTTGTTCTTTCATTTTCCTGGTAGAAAGGCATTAAAAATATTGCTTTAATAAAGATTTCTGCCTTCTATTTCAGGCTTTAATGTTGTCCAGTTACTTGTTTAATGGCTTTGACTTATAACAAAGAGATTGGTAAAATGTCCCATCCTTTGTCATGATCAGGTAGTAGCTCATTGAACTTATAAACCAAAAAAAAAATCATAGAATGGCTTGGCTCAGAAGAGATCTTAGGAGTCTCATTCCAGCCCCCCCATGACATGAGCAAGGACACCTTTCACTAGACCAGGCTGCTCAGGGACTCATGCAACCTGGCCTTGAACACTTCCAGGGATGGGGCACTCACACCTTCTCTGGGCAACCTGTTCCAGTGCCTCACCACCCTCACAGTAAACAATTTCTTCCTAATATCTAATCCAAACCTACTTTCTTTCATTTTAAAGCCATTACGCCTAGTTGTATCACTACACACCCTGGTCAAAAGTCCCTGTCTATTGGCATCATCATGGAGAGACACTGTCAAATTGTTGTAAACAGTCTGCCACTGTCCAAATACAGCCTCATCAAACAGCATAGAAGTGGATATGCAGGTGCTGCCACGAAGCAGACCATCCTGATGGCAGCATGTACTGCTGAATTCTGGAGTTGGTTCTCCCCACCTCCTGCCCTAAGCATTGCACAGACTGGAAGGTCTGATCCAGATTTTGCTGCTCACATGTGGTTAAGCAAGCTGTATGACCATATATTCAAACCATATGGAGTCCTCACTCCAAGACAGAAGTCTGCATATTATAGCTATAATACTATTCATGACACTTGATTAAAAACTTTTGCCAATGTTCCTAAAACAGAGTTCTGAGTCTCAAGGATTACTCTCTAATCACAGCACTGTCCTGAGCACATGGGAGAAATTAAATAGCTATAGAGTAAGATCAAAGTGAGGAAGACAGCATAGGTGAGTTTTCCTAGTGCTCAAGAGACTGAACAGACTGCAGAACACACCAGAAAGGAAAACAAGCTCTGGCTGGAGAGACATGAGTCAGAGGCTGACTGCCTCTGAGCGAGGCACACAGATGACTGCTCTGCATTGCCAGTAATGTGGAAACACATGGTGTGCACCCAGGGCAGCTGCTGCCACACACTTAACTGCTGAAAAATGTGTAAGGAGAACATAAAGTCCCCAGATCAAAACAATTCTCACAGAACTGAACACAGGTCATTCCATTGCCTAATGCAACCTCTATGACACACTGCCAACTGTATAATACACTATTCTATACCTTAAATATTAATTTTTTGGATTGTGTTTAAACAGAAGGGACTCCACTAGAAGTAAAAATTGAAATACATACATAAGAAGGAGCAGAAGTTTCATGCAGTGCAGCTATCATTTCTAGGGCACAGAAGAGTTAATTCTTCAACTTCTTTAATGAGATATGCAAGGTAAGAGAAAAGGATTGGTAGATTTGTAGGAAAAACTGGCACATATTACTTTATTTTTCTTGCAGTAATCAGTTGTCTACCAATTTTGTATTTTAGAACAAATTCCTGACCAGTTCTTCAATGTGTAGAGGTAATTCACAGTGTAAGTTTTCAAAGATGATTCATCTTTATCAAAACACTAGAAATATTGTCATCTGCTTATTTCTAGATAAATCTTAAACTCAGTTCAATGCAGTTTTGTTAGCAAAGGACTTAACTAAATGGCAAAGGCTTCCATCAGAAACCTCAGCTCTCTGCCCTTCAGAACACAGTTGATGAAAAGGCACTCTCTGATATATCTTTGTAGAAATAAAACATTTGTTCCATCTTTTCAGTACTCAATCATGATCATCTTCATCTTCACTGCTAGTGAAGTGGAAAGACCTGGAAATGGGTTCTGCTTCTTTTTTTGATGGTGCAAAAGAGTGATTTCATCTTATCTGAGTTTCACCCATTACTTTCCCTGGCTTTGTAGCTATTCTGAATCATTTCCCTCTATTCTGTACTTTCACCAAAATTAGAGAAAGTGAAATGCTTTGAAGGATCAAACTTAAACACGTTTGCAGACACTTTCTGTTACAAAGCCTGGAAAAACAACCTTCCTATCTATTTGCACTCAAAGAAAATTCTTCGTGTCAGGAAGTGGCACTAAAGCTTCTTTCCCTTCCTCCCCCTATTCCAGCTTTGTTGTCTTTCTGACATAAACTTATTAACTCTTCAACAGTTGGAGAGGAAGAAAAAAACATTGTGGTTTTTCATCACAAGGTGAGAAGCTCTATATTTCTCCTATTCTTTATAAGAGATTTGCAAGTAATTTTGTGACTACAATTTTCTGTAGTTTAATCATAACTTGCAGAAATGTTGCAAGAACCAGAATGGTTCCTACAGAAGACAGGAGAGGAATGGGGAAGAGAACCTGAGTGCTGAGGCTGTAGTTAGATATCTGAGATATCCCATGCACTTTTAATTTCACACAAAACTCCTCCTTAGAGGTTAAACTAAACCCTACATACAAAGCTTGTATTTTCTACTTTCTTTTACTATGACTTTTGAGCAGTTTCTGCCTCTATCCTGTCTTTGTTAGATAGGTTTCAGACCCACTCAGAAAATTATACCAAATGATTATTGAATAGAAAAGGTGAAACATGATTAATATTCTGAACATGCAGTTAGCCAGAAAAATGGGAAAAGCAAGCTGTTTTCTTCTCTTACACAGAAGCAAGGAGAAAAAAAGATCTATCAAGACTGAAAGACTGTGGGCTGTTTTGTCTAGGGATGGGAGAACTGAGGAGAAACATCAGAGTGGTCTTCAAAAAGAAGAAAGGCATCTGCAATGACAAAAGGAATCCTTGATGCCATGACCTCTGTGTAAAAAGCAAATGTAATTGTTATAAATTACACAAGCTGGAAATTTAGGTTAGGCATCAGAACAGACATTACAATAGCAAGGATAATTGAGCACTGGAGGAGACTATGAAATAACCACCAGAGAAGGTTTTAAAAAACAGTCTAGACAAAAAACAGCCTGGAAAGATATGGCTACAATGGAAGCTGAGTAATGGACTAAATGCTTTTTAGACCAGTGCTTTTTAATGACTTGGTGATTCCCTTAGACTTATGGTCTATTCAAGCCCTGAACTATTCCCTGGAAATAAAACTAAACACAAAGAGTTGATTACTCTATGTTTTATAATAAAATAACAGACACTGAGATTTTTCCACCTGATCCAAAATGTAAGTGGGAAACCTTGATCCATGTTTTGCATCTGGAGGTACCAGCAAGCACCCTTCCTCTTGCCGCTCACCTGTAGCACCTGCAGTTTTTTACAGACTGCTCTGTTCTTCTGGCACAAAGACTTACCATCATGTTTTCATGACTGCCTCATTTAGCCCAAAGTGGTCCAAAATTGCTCCTAGAATGGAAATGAGGTAATTGGCAGACAGCAGCAGAATTGTCAACAATTCAGTCATTTTATTAATGACTATACAAGTGTTTCATCTCATATATTATGCAACTGTACTTATGACTGCCTAACTTCAATGACACCAGAAGAGAAAGGACAGCCCAATACAATGTCAAAAGAAGAAAAACAAGCTCCTCCTTTAAACATGATCAAAAGATCTTGATTTCATGGTTGGCTTGCTGAAGGGATCCTTATCATGCTGCAAGTTACGTAAGCCAGCACTGGCAGCAGAAAACAGTGAACTAAAAAAAAAAACCAAAAAAACTCTGAAAGACAAATGCACAGCTTTCATGCACTGAGATTGCACAAAAAAATTTATATAGAAAAAGCATTTTAGGAGATCAAAGCCCCCCTATATTCATAAGAACATGTGAATCTCTGGAATTCTTGCCTTGGTTCTCAGGAACTGCCAAGCACAGCTTTCTAATGTCTTGGTGTGCATTTTCTGGCTGGAATCAGAAAGTCAGCATTCAGAAGCTGTATCTCCTAAGTGCCCAGTTTGCTGGGCACACATCTCTCTGCATTTTGCATTGCTGACAGACTTTTGACCAGCATTATCACACAGAAAAGTCCACCTGGATAATTTTGAGATGAACAACACAGGGATTATCTCTGATAAAGGTGTTATAATTTTACCCAGCTGTAGAAAGAAGCATAGGGTATTTTTGAGAGATTATCCCAGACCATGTGTGTTACTGGGAGACAGAGAAATGTGGGCACAACAGGTCAAATTTTGTGAAAATCCAGAACTGCTTTGTATAGATCACTTGACAGTTTGAGAGGAACTACTGACAGCAACCTCTGTAATTTCTTTCTTGACATTTTCCAAGGAAAAAATAATTACTTTATCAATTAAAGATCTTTTCTTAGAATTTCTGCTGCATCTCCAACACACAGCCAAAAAACATCAATACGAACTTGCCCATAACTTCAAAGTGTCTGAGTAAGTTCCCATGAAAAATAACCCTCCAGCAACAGTGTCTGAAATGCTTTTTTCTTCCTACCTGCAAAGCAGCAGGAACCGTGGTGTGTGATTACGTGACTGTTTTCACTGAGCTGTGGCCTTCCCAACTAGGAGCACAGGTAAACACAGAAAAAAGGCCAAGGCTTGGATCAATTATGTCATATGTGATGGTCTCAAATGACTGTGACTTATTTTGTATGATATATAACTGTGTCAAGAATAAAGTTTTTTCCTCACTGTCCAGTATTTGGTTTCCACAGAAATTCTCAAATTCTGGCCATTTTTCTTTCCAACAGCTGTGAAAAGAACAAAACAAAACAAAAAAAACCCACTCTTTTTTTATTACCACACTTTACCTTTTCTTTTTACTTCAGAAATATCCTCCTAGGATGATGTGTGTATTCTCCTTTAGGCAGTGTCTCTGCCATAGTAATATCACAGTGACATAGCATTTATTGAAAATGACAGTCTGACAGATGGTAGGGCACACCCTTTAATCCTAGTTCTTGACAGTGTAGTACATTGTACATCTGATGCCAAAGAATGTTTTTCTCCTGTATGCAAATACATGTGGTCCCTGAAGCCTTCAAACTCCTAAAAAAAGATGGAAGTGTTTCAGTTGCAAAAAACACCCTTAGATGCATCACCCTTAGATGGTCAATCAAATGTCTTTGGTTTGATAGGTATTACTTGGTATTGCACCTTACTAGCTGAAGAGTTAAATAAGAGGGAAGGAGAGGGAAAGAAAGAGATTTTGAGAAGTTTTTGAAATGTTCCTTTGGTGCATGTGTCAGGACACAGCAGCTGACTGCTGTAAGAGACTACAGGAGATCACAAGGCACATCCAGGACAACCAGTGGATCAGGTCCAGCCAGCATGAGCTTATGAAAGGCAGGTTCTGCTTGACCAACCTGATGTTCTATGACAAGGTGACACAAGCTCAGCAGATGAAGAAAGACTGTAGATGCTGTCCACCTGGACTTCAGTAAACCCTCTGACACCATTTCCCACAGCATTCTCCTGGAGAAACTGCTCTGGCTTCAATGGGTGCACTGCTCAGCAGGTAAAAACAGTCTGGATGGCTGGGCCAGAGCTGGTGGTGAATGGGGTTACATCCAGCTGGCAGTCAATCATGAGAGATGCTCCCTAGGCCTCAGTGCTGGGGCCAGTCCTGTTCAATATCTTTACTGATGATCTGGATGGGGTCTCAAGGGCATCTTCATTCAGTTTGCAGATGACACCAAATTGGGTGGGAGTGTTAATCTGCTAGGAAGGGTCTATAGAGTGGTCTGGACAGGCTGGATTTATGGGCTGAAGCCAACTGTATGAGGTTCAACAAGGTGAAGTGGCAGGTCCTGCATTTGGGTCACAATAACCCCCTGCAGCACTACTAACTTGGGGAAGAGTGGCTTGTAAAGCAGAAAAGGACCTGGACATGCTGGTTGACACCTGGCTTAACACAAGTTTGCCATGCTCAAGTGACCAAGAAGGCCAGTGGCACCTGGCCTGTATCAGAAATAGTGTGGCCAGCAGGATGAGGGCCCTGGTGGCCCCCTGACACTGGTGAGGTCACATCTTGAAGCCTTTATCCAGTTCTCAGCCCCTCACTACAAGAAGGACAGGGAGGTGCTGAAGCATGTCCAGAGAGGGCAGTGGAACTGGTGAACATCCTGGTACATAAGTCCTACAAGGAGTTGCTGAGGGAGTGGGGAGTTATTGAGCCTGGAGAAAAGGAGGCTCAGAGGGGACCTTAACACTTTCTACAGCTACCTGAAAGGAGATTACTCACAGGTAAAAAGTGGTAAAATGAGAATATAGGCTCAAGTTGTGCCAGGGCAGGTTCAGATTAGATATCAGGAAAATTTTCTTCACTGAAAGACTTTCCAAGCATTGAAACAGTCTTCCCAGGAAAGAGGTGAAATCACCACCCCTAAGAGTGTTCAAAAAACACAAAGATGTGGTGCTTAGAGACATGGTTTAGTGGTAGACTTGACAGTGTCAAGTTAATGGTTGGACTTGATGATCTTAGAGATTTTTTCTAACCTCAATGATCCTATGTTTCTGTGAGTAAAATGGTCTTTCATGGCACATGTTTCAACTCATCAAGTGCCAGAATTAAGAAATCAGAAAAATAAGGTGCGCAAGCAATTTCTCTCTTCATCACCTTAAGAAAAATGTAAATTTTTCCCAGATAACAATAATTAGGCTGAAAGGAAGAAAAGGAAAAAAGATTTAAAAAGCAGCGTTTTCTTTGTTTAGGGTTTTTTCCCTGCTTAATTCCATAAAAAAAATATGGATGTATTCAAAAGGTAGGGTAGGCAATATAAATTATAAATTATTTGACAATCCTTCCTCTGAATCAGAACCTTACTTCATGATTACTGTCAAAATTAAAGTTACATGCTTATACATTAAATATCTGTACAGCATAACATATCTTTGTGATCCTATGCACTGGAGGATCATCAGAGGAACTTCCAAGCCAAAAGTTTGGTGACTCCCAGCCTAGGAGATATGCAGGAAAGCAAGTGTCTTTCAGAATAACCTCAGAACTATGCAGTGAATTATATAACTGTTTAGGTACTGCTTGCCCTAAATCCATTGCTTTAGCAGTTAGGACTCAAGTGAGGAGTTTCAGATTCGGAGTGTCTCTTGCCTAACCCATTGCCTCTCACTGAAGTATACACCCACTGACCCAAAAACCATGTAAATCAGCTGCCCTATGAATTTGGAGACAGGTAGAGGGATGAGGCATTTAAGCTGGGAATTGGAGAAGAAAAGGAAATCACTTGTTTTTGGGCTTTGATGGGAAAACAGAAGGGTGAACTTGAAAAAGAGGAGGTCTTTTGGGGAAATTCATTTAATGAGATGGGGTAGTTCAAGAAGCACAGTTAAACTTGTACAGGTAAAAGGCTTTGTAAATTAAATGCATGTGCATGTCTGAAAATCTGCAAAGGGTAACTTAAACACTGACTTTTTTTGGACCACTGTGCACAGAAATTACACCCAACTCATATAGGACGGGTTCTCTGTTTTGGAGGCAGTAGAACCATACATTTTCTCTGCATCACCTTCTCTGTATCTCTCTAGTGGTTCCCTCCCACAAGGCACCTTCACTTTTCTCTTAGGTTCTTTCAGATTTTCTTTGTTTATCCAGCTTACACTGCTTTTCCACAGCATTAACCAACAGTATGTTCTTCTCAGCTTCAGTATCAGGAATGTTCCCCATCTGCAGACAAACTAAGACAACCAAATTTTAATTTCCTAACTAAATTTTAATTTTATATAATCATATTAATTCTATATAACAAAACATAATAATCATTTATTTATATAATAATATTTAAAATAATATTTTAATTTTATAGTTAAATGTTTTATAAGAATACAAGAAGAGCTGTAATGGATCAATGCAAAGGTCCATCCAGCCCAGTAGGTTCTACACTGGGAAGAAGAATTTAGCGTTGTGAGTGCTACTTGGTTTTGAATTGGAAGCAGCTAAAAGGATGGAAGCAACTGTCCCTTATTCTTAGTCAAAGAGCATTTGAAATATCTCCAAAATGAACAGAGAAGGTCTTCTTTAAGCAAGCATCCATCTGTATGCAAAAAACCATTCATGTGATTTGTTCTCAGTACACCCCTACCACACATCAGTGAATCAGTTATGAGCTGACTCCTTCCAACCGTTTGTGGCTTCTTGTTTGTGGATTCATGCCTTGCCTAAATTGAAATCAGCAGGAGCATCTACTCCTAGACATAATCTGGCTGTGTCAGTTGCCAACAGCAATTACAGGAACTCATGGGGAACTTTGGCTGCAGGTTACTGAAACAGATGTCAGTTGTAACAACACAGGCATGAGCCTGAAATTCAGAGTGCAAGCAGCCCAAGGTGCCATGTGCAAGTTATATGGACCAACAGGTCCAGCCACAAGTCAGACCACCACCTAAAAATCACAATTTGCAGCCATCATTCATTGCAAGCCCTACTTTCATCATGCCTCATGCCTCACATATTGCAGCAGTAAAATGCTTTTTAATTTCCCATTGAGGCTTTTTAATCTTACCAGAGGTACGAAAAGTAGAGACGTGGAGATGTGACGACAAGCAACTAGAAACATAAGTGCATTGCTATTGCAGGAGGACAGTCGTTCTAGGAATAAGGCTAATAAAATTTAGAGATTAATTGTACTGGAAGACTTCTTTTTAATTTATAGAATTTTAAAGCAATTGGAGCCAAGAAAATGTTTCTGAAAGTTTTTGCCATTATCACTCACAAATTCCTATTTCTGCTCTTGCATAGGTGAAAAGAGGAAAACATCTTAAAAACATCTTAAAAATGCTGAATATGCTTATCCAAATAATCAGTACAGGCCTGTCTGTCACATGTTAAAACCTGTATGGAGCCTGCCCCACCTTATTTTCTATTCAATCTTATGGCCACAAGCAGAGTCCCCTTTTTCCAAGGTAAAAACCCCTAAGGCGAGAGCAGGCTCCACACAGTGGAGTGAGTTTTACCACACCTTACATTCCACCACAAAGTCAGGCCTGGGTCTACAAATTCTTCAAACAAAGAAACCCACTGGTCATCCCAGCTCTGAGAGTATATCCTGTACTTTCTCTGAGTAGCACTTCTCCCCTAGGGAAAGCCACAGCAGGTACTATGTAGCCTGTTTTCTGCATTATCTAAACATTCTGAAGGCATGCTAGGGCAGCCTGAAGAAAACAACTCCCTACATACCAGCTATTATTCTGCTGCACACAGGCAGCAACCAATCTGAAACATCTGAAAGAAGTTCAGCACAAAGTAAATGTCTTCCACTAACAGACAAAACAGTCATATCACTGATAACATACAAATTAACTGAATTGGGCCATTGCCATAAACATTGCCTATGGAAAAGACTAGTTTTATATGTAACTAGGCAAATTACTCGCTGAAAACTCTCTAGCTTCTGTCTACATTGTTCAAACCAAGGCTAGGAGAGGTCCCATCCTTCCTACCAGAGAAGCGCATCAAGCACTGTAAAGCCTCGGCAGGGAAAGACTACAAGAGGAAGGTGGAAGGAGTGTGATGTTTAAGGATGGCACACTGAGCATGGAGAGGCAAACTCATCAAACCTTGTGTGCAAACCCTTAACTAAAACATGGTGATACCCTAACTCCCTGCTCCAGTAAGTCAGATTGCCTTACATCCATGCCCACAGGGAGAGAGGGTACTCCTTTTGTCAAATTGTCTGCAGATGCAACTCCCAATGTCAGGAAAGCTCAGCAAACAGTAGCCACCCCAAATATTGGCTGTGCTTTCCATCTTTTTCTACTTTGTGACTATTTGATTTCTCCCCCTGTGCTCCTGGAAGATTCAAGAGATGCTGGAGTGGTGGGTACTTTCTGCCTGCTCTGCCTGCCTAAGTCAGATCTTGGCACAGTTTCAAGCTTGCCCAAGCATCTGCTTTAAACAACATTTAAAACCAAAGGTAATGTCAACCAAAAACGTATTTCCTTTTACAAACTGCATTAACCTTGAGGTGAATTAAGCCATGTACATTTTTTTAATTCTGTGCCAGTATTATCCTACACGTAGAGTATGAATAAATTTTATAGGTTTTGAAGTAAATGGGTTGCCTTTTGTATATTTTTAGATCTTAAAAAAGGAATACATATTTGGAAAGCCTAACTCTACATGGATGTTAAGAAATACAGGATACAATGTTAAAGAGCCAGGGACAAATCTGGCCTCAGGTCTTTCACCTCTGCTGCTGATTACCACCCTCTTGGCTTGAGAGATGGCAACAGAGATCTGACAAGTCAAATAAAATAATGAACTATTTTACACTCACACATACACATATATATATATGTAGATATATGCCAAACCATTAGTTTGGTACAATAACCAAAGTAATTTGGTTGCTAATTTGGAGGCTTTGTCACATCCAAATAGTCTCTCATCCCACATTATCACCTAACTGCCAAAAGCTAAGGTAGTTTTAAGACATATATATACATATCTAAAGAGAAAATTTATCTTTGCTACAATTCATCTCTCTCAAAGTTCAAAATTATACTAAAAAGTTGATGAGAATGATGAGTGCTTTCCAGTGCCAAAGTCTGAGGGAAGTTTTGACTGGTCCCAGGATAGGGGTAGAATGGGTGGGAACAGGAACACAACTGCATTCCTAAAGGACATCCCTAAGCCCTCATATAAGCACAAAAATCACACCAAAAAAGCAGTGAGTTATGCACTCAGAGAAAAGGGGTTTGTAATGGGAGTCACCTGGAGATTAGCTGTTTAATCTCTGAAACAGGCACATACACAACATCAAATGGTACAGTCTGCACAGAACAGCCCACCCGCTGGAGACAGGCAGCTGCACTTGTTCGTAGGGATTACAAGAAAATGAATTCTCCTGGCAGAAGAATTTGTTTAAGACTTCTCTGTTTTCTCAGTTCGTTTGTAACATCCCCAGGTTGGCCAAGAACCATTATCTATCTTCCCTTTCAGGACAGTGACCCAGGCAGGACCCCCACTTCAGCAGCTGCACAGCGTGATAACCATTTTCTAAACTCTACTTGATAGTGGGCTGCTGCAGACAAGTGTGAGCAGACTGAAAAAGTCTCTAGTTAAAACGGTAGCACAGAAAACACCGAGCTAGTCCAGATAAACAACCATCAGCCATCGCTGTACATTCTGCAAACTAGGTGTAAATATATCTCTGATCTGCTCCAGCCATGCCTCAGCCTAGACAGACAGCATGGCCCCCACGGCAGAGGACACCCGCAGAGCTCCCAAAAATAAATTTCTATGTGTGTGAAAGAAATTAGCTGTAAAAAAACAAAACAAACATGCATGAATCCTACTTTACTGGAGTGTTTTACATAGATGCAGATACGAATTTATTTATGTTTCCAAGGGGTCTAGAAGCGATTGTGTGTGTTTGCCGGCAGCTGCTGGAACGCAGGCAGGCGGCGGCCGGAGCCAGGGACGCGAGCAATTCCAGGGCCGCTGCTGCCACCTGGCTGTCACCCTGCCCAAACAGCGGCACCCAGGGAGTGAAAAAGGCGAAAAAAAACAAACCCAAACGTGGTATTTGAAACGTTTACTCAATACACTGATAACAGGTCCAGATTACATTTATTATGTTTTATAAATATGATTTCTGCAAGCTTTTATAAAAAAAAAAATGCAAAAGGCAAAGTGCACTGCGCAAAAAAAGCAACAATCTTAAATGGGATGCAACATTGTTTTCGTTTCCAGAACTAATAAAAAACACAGATTGACGCTTACTGATTTCTCTGGTTAGCTCCCAGCAGCTGCGAATACCTAGCATGAAACTTTAAATCCTGGTTCAATTTTGCATAAACACAGTCAAATGAGAATATTTTCATGAGCACTAAGGACTCACTAAGTTTCTTGATACTCATAAATAACTTATATCCAGAAACATGCCTAAGCATTCAGCTGACTGGCATAGAATAACCTGGCTACAAAAACAGGAAACCTATTTCCCATCTGCATGGCTGGAGCAGCATAAAATATTAAACACATCCTATATATTTCTCTGCCCAGTCTAAACTGTGTATTCTGAAAGGAATGGGCTTTAACAGCAGCTGAGAGCACTCTCAGAAATTTCTTTCAGCACCCCTGCCATACATCAAGAATATTCCACACTGCAGGGGTACAGTCAACCACTGCTAAGTGACCCATACTTATGTCACAACTTACACATCAGTAAAAGATCTGATCGAGAGGGAATGCAGCAGGCACCTCTGCCTGCTTTTCCTGGCAGAGAGACTTGTGGAGAAATATCCTGGTATCTCAGGTGCACAGGAAAATGATCAGCATCAGATCTCTCTACGTGGCAAAATGAAGTAGTACCAAATACAACTCCCACACTGAACCCCTACTCTCAGAAGAACTGAAGAGTTCACCAGCAAAAAGGTAACAGAGTGATGGTACAATAAATACTCTTCTCATCACCTTTATTGTTTACCCTGTAGTAAACCAGCTGGTACTGTTTTGGTACAGACTCCACCAGAATCCATGTAGGAAGCACCAACACATTGGAAGAACAAAAATGGAAAACAAAAGCATAGGGTACTTATCTTAAAATAAGTTAAAAAATTAAACTTTTTAAAAGCACCAACTTGAAGAAAATTAAGTTGGTGCTAAATATTAGCTAGATGCTTAATTTGTGTCTCTGCTGACACAGTCCTGGCATCACAGAATCTCATGTTTCCTATTTCACTGGAAACTGGTTCCCCTGGGCTAATTGCATAAAACATTATCCAAAAGATATCACATGCCATGCATCCCCCATGTGTGACAGGGTTCTAACTAGGGAAGTTTTGAAGACTGCTGTGAAAAGTACAGGGATGTAATGTGCATGTGAAACTATCTTCAGTCTTTGTGAGAAATAAGCAAAGCTGCCAAGTGGATTTGGTCCCCTCAGGCTTATGTCCAGAAAAGAAATGAAGTTACCAGAAATTCAGTCTGCTTTAATGGCAGGAAAAGAGCAGGCTATTGACCCTATGGCATTAAATGAAGTACCAGGGGTAAAAACCACTGTCTTCACATTTTTTCAGAGTTCTGAAAATTTGGAGGGGAAAAAAAAAATGGTCACTGCAGATTTTCCCCTTCTCCCCACAGTCATCACCCTCTAAAAGGTCTCAACTGCTATGCTATTTTGTATCCTTATGCTCAATTGCACAGGTGTTACACAGCAGAATTGTGGTGGGTTGACTCTGGCTGAACACTAGGTGCTGACCAAGCCACTCTGTAACTCCCCTCCTCAGCAGGACAGTGTGGGAGAAAATAAGATGGACAAAATCCTCATGGATCAAGATAAAGGCAGTTTGATAAAAAGAAAAGGCTGCACATGGAAGCAAATGAAAACACAAGGTTTATCCTTACTCCCCATCAGCAGGTGATGCCCAGCAATTTCATGGGAAGCAGGGCTTCAGAGTGTGTACCAGCTGCTTTGGAATACAAACACAGTAACAACAAATGCCTGGCTCTCTCCTCCCCACACCCTTCCCTCTCCAGCCTTAAGTGTTGTATCTGAGCAGATAGCTTACATTATAGAATATTCCCTGGTCAGTGAGTCAGCTGTTCTAGCTGTGTCCCCTCCCAGGATCTTGGCCACCCTGGCCTCCTGGCCAGGGGGAATGTTGGGGACACAGCCTTGATGCTGTGGAGGGCTACACAGGAGTGTTACTGACACCCTTCTAGCTACCAATGCCATTGCTGTCAATACCATTGTCAATTCTGTGCTTTGTCACAGATGCAATGGGAAAAGTACCCCACCTCAGCCAGAGTCAACAGAAAAGTTTCATTCAGCAAGCTAGTGAGTCCTTTTTTTCAGTCTTTTCAGCAATTATTTGTTTCTCAATCTCTACATTTAATGCCTAAGTACTTTCATTGCAACCTTTTGTTTTGTTCTCAGAGTCTCAGTTTCCTGTATGTCAACACCAATTTGAGTAACCTTCCTTCACAGGTCCCAGCTTTGTGCAGGATACTTTGTTCTTCCAACTAAATCAGAGGGAATCTGTAAGAAGAGCTACCTTTTTAAAGGATTCACCTGAAGTTGAGGTGGTCCTCCTCAGGTAAAACTCAATGTAGTTTGGATACTGTTGAAGTACATCCAGTTTGTATTAATGGTTACTTAAATACAGATTTAAAAAAAGCAATCTGATCATAGTAGATGTATACAAATCAAATCACCATGAATAGAGTAAATTAATTAATATTAAAAAGAAAGAGCTATTTAGAAAATAAAAGGAAAAAAAAATCACAGAAAGACAGCTTCCAAAAGCAACTTGTATAAATAACTGTGAAATCTCTAGCTAATGCAATTCAATGAAATGTAATAAGGAACTAAGATTTACTTTTTTTAGCTGCATCTTAATTAGTAATTGTTAGCTATGACATTCAGTGCATATAGAGTATTTTTCATCTGCTACTAATTAGAAAGGAAAAATCTGAAGAATTACTTAGAAAATCATAGCCTAGGTATTGGCATACAAACAATGAGAGTAAGAATTGAATATGTTTATGAAAGACAGGGAATTTGTTTGTCTAATAGAAGCAGTTGATAGCATTGTGAAGTTTGCTAAAAGGCAATAGACAAGCTGTTGTTCCAAATTTAGAGGCAGTCAGAAAAAGGACAAGTTCCACTGAGTGTAGAAGAGTACATCACATATTCTCAGACCCCCTGGAAAACATAAAACAAGGGGGAGCCTATTACCTGAATTTTATAAGGTTTTCTGTTGTGATAGGAAAAAAAAAAAAATCAAGTTGTGGAAACCAACAGAGTTGGTTTTTCTGGGGCAGGGGTGATTTCAGGCCTGTAGGTACCTGGGTGCATAGGAATACCAAAGAAATGTATTAACTAGTCTGCTGTATGCAGAAGTAGTTTACCACTGAGGTGTTACATGTCATCCACAGAGGTAGGAAAAAATCCAGAATTGAAATCTGGAGGCAAAACTTAGACTGTTACACAGAATCTGAAAATCACTTCCACTGCAAGTATACTCTGAAACAATGAGAGCAGCAGAGGCTCAGAGCATGACTCAAGAAATGGTGCAAAACACTATTCTTTAGGACCTGGTAAAATTTCTGAGATAAAGACTTTATCAGAAGAACACGCATGAATTAAAGTTGTTTATATTAGAAAGTTAAATTCAAATGAAAGGCCAGTTTTGAAACAAAAGCCATTTTCATTGGTTGCCTGCTAAGCCCCAGAGACCTCAGAAAGAGGAATTGTCCCTCACAAGCTTGCAAACACACCTTTCATGCCCTTGGCAAAGTATTTCTCAATCCTTCTAAACCTTACTAGACAGGTTCACAGAATGACAGAATATACCGAATTGGAAGGGGCCTGCAAGGATGGGCCTTACATGAACTACCTATATGGGGATTAAACCCACATTAAATCCTTGGCATTATTAGCATCATGCTCTAACAAACTGAGCTGAACTCAGTCTTGCCAAAAAAATGTATCATTATGATCATATATGACCCCAGATTTCTTTTTTTTTTTTTTTTTTTAAATACACACTCCCCTTTATTAGCTTCCCTTGTTTCACCTTTCCATCATGTTTTTCCTTAGACAATTATGTGCCTGCCTGGTGCACAAATTTATCCTGGTCTTCTGTTTTGGTAAGGCCTCAGTTAAGCCTACAGTACGTGTATACACATATATTCAGAATCATGCTGCTTGCTCACCCCCCTACTCCAGTTTCCCCACTCCATTCTGAAGCAGCACCCTTTCAGACTATTAGCCCTTTCCACACATCAAGATCTATCACTGTTTAATTATAGCTTAGCTAAGGCTATGGAATTACTTGACTACTTTTAAAGCAGAATCACAGACTTGTTAGGGTTGGAAGGGCGATGACCTGGCTCAACCCCCTTGCTGAGGCAAGGGTCACCTGGAGCAGGTGACACAGGAATGTGTCCAGGTGGGTTTGGAATGTCTGGAGAAAGGGAGACTCCGTGACCTCCCTGGGCAGTCTGTTCCAGTGCTCTGCCACTCTCAAGGTAAAGAAGTTCATATCTAGATGGATCTTCTTGTTTTAGTTGATGGCCATTACTCCTCATCCTGTTTCAGGGCACCACCAAAAAGGGTCTGGCACCATTCTCTGACACCTGCCTTTGAGATATTTATATGAACTGATGAGCCCCCCTCCCAGTCTTCTCTTTCCTAGACTAAACAGGCCCAGCTCCTCCAGTCTCCCCTCGTAAGTGAAATGCTCCAGACCTCTCATCAACTTTGTGGCTTCCACTGGACCCTCTCCAGTAGCTCCCTGCCTTTCTTGTAGTGAGGAGCCCAGAAGTGCCCACAGCACTCCAGATACACCCTGTTCAGGGCTGAGTAGAGGGGCAGGGTCACCCCCCTGGACCTGCTGTCCACACTGCTCCCGAGGCACCCCCAGGACACCACTGGCATTCCTGGCCACGAGGGCACTGCCGGCATATGGTCAGCCTGTGATTCACCAAGACGTTGATGCTTCACCTCATTAATTTTCTTCCAATAACTACGGCTATAAAATAAGCACAGCTTCTTTTGTAACTGCATCACGTAAACATTTAGGTTACAGGGGAACCTTTTTTCCACTCAGATGTCACGTAAACATTTAGGTTACAGGGGAACCTTTTTCCACTCAGATGTGAACGTGCTCCGCAGCAGAGGGCCTCCGAGAGGAGCGGTCGTGCACAGCCGTGCTCCAGGCTGGAGCGCCCCGAGCAGCCCGGGGCCGGCCGAGCTCCGCCTCGCTCCGGCCCTGTCCCGGCCACACACGCCCGGAACTGACACGGGGAGAGGCGCCCATTTCCCGTCCTCGCCTGGCGCTTCCGGGTCGCGCGCCGGGTTCCGCTGGACGCGGCGGCGCGGGAGCTGTGGGGCGGGCGGCAGTTCCCGTCCTCCTCCTCCTCCTCCTCTTCATCTTCCTCCTCGTCTTCCTCCTCGTGCTGGTGCCGCTCGTGGCCGCCGCGGGCTGTCCCGGGTGAGCGGGGCCGGGCAGGGCGCCGGCCGTGCGGGTGCCCGCGGGAAGGGAAGGGGAGGCCGTGGGGGCCCGGGGCTGCAGTGCCGGCGGCGCTCTGGCTGCAAGGTCTCTTCCTCTGACACTGTAGATTTATCGTCCTTCCCCCCGCTCCATCACTAAACAAAGCCAAAAAAAGTGCCCTTAACCGAAAACTCGCGGGTCCGTGGGTCCCTGCTCTTGGAGAGCATCCCCGTGTCCCCAGCGTAGAAGTGGTGGGATTTTACGAGGCCGCCCTAAAGCCGCGTACTCTGTTCCTGCTGGCATGCTTCTCCTCGGGGATGTGTGTTAACTCTTTAGCGTACGTGTGGAGTAGCGTTTCCTCGGCAAAGGTGAGTTTGACTTGTCACGGCTCAGCTGTCCAGGGAGGTGCAGGCAGCAAACGGTGATGGTCACTTTCTTCCTCCTTTAGTGGGACAAACATGGTACCCTGTTAAGTCCTTTAATTCATATTTGCTTTGAAACCAGCCGCTCATTTTGGGTCAGCTAAAGGTCGTGTGGTCGGTTGTGTTCTGGCTAATGCCAAGCACACCAGACCTGGGAAAAAAAAGAGTAACGCGTCCCAAAGTGGTGAAAGAGCCTCAGTCTTTCTGTAGTAACTACCGGCCTCTGTTAAACAGAAATTCATGGAAAAAGTATTTTCACTGAAATGCAAGAGATGCTTGTATACTCCTAGCAACCAAGCTTGTTTTCTGAATATTCATCTTAAAGGTTGATACAATTGTACTCAAAGCCTTTTAAATTTCTGTTTAAATTTCTGTGGCTAAAAAAAACCATGACATTGTATTTCTTCCTGCAAATTGTAAACATTTCATATCTCTCTAATGCTTTATTATTTTTTTTTTTAGATTAATAAAATTACTGGGCATTGTTAAGGAGCTAGAATGGGAGTGAAAGGAGCTTTAATTATTTAGTCCCAATTAGGTATTTTTAATATAGAAACATGGGATTAGTTTGGGTCTTGTTTTTGAAGTTGTAGGAATTCCGCTGGTCATAAGAAACAGGAATTAATCTTGTTATTTGAGTATTTCCTCTTTTCTGATGGTAACACTTGATGAAAATATTGAAGTTCAAAATGGCTTATTTTAGCTTTTAACTAATTGCTAATTGCTTTAAATTAGTCTGTGGATCTTAATAAATATTTTGACTGTAATCTATCATTTGGATTCTGTAGCTTTTCTCTTGATTGTCCAGCTTGAACTGGGACTACCAGAGTGTGGTATGCTAATGCAAGTCATTGGTATGAAAGTTGATTTTCTTATCTCCTCTGTAATCTAAGAGTTTTACAACTACTTGCGTGGTGCTTATTTTTAAAACTTCACCATTTTCTCCAGGTTTAAGTTTGTTTTATCATACAAGTTCCTCCCTGCCATAATGAGGCTAGTAATTCTTGAAGATTATGATCAGGCTAGTGAATGGGCAGCCAAATACATCTGTAATCGTATTATCCAGTTCAAGCCAAGTCAAGGAAGATATTTCACGCTTGGTCTACCAACAGGCAAGTTTTATTCAAAGTCTTTGTAAATAACTAAGCCTAGAACAATGTATCACTGCTAGCACATACTGTATTTAAAAGAACATAAGTATTATTTTTGGTAATATTCTAACTTTTTTTAAAAATAGGATTTGATTTCTGTGGAAAGTTGTGATAGTTTGAGAAACTGATAAATACTAAATGAGAAACAGTAGATTGCTTGTATGTTGAAATGCATAGTAGCAAAATTTGACTGTCAAGACATTTAAATACACTGAAAATGTTGTGCAGATACACAGAACAGTAGAAAAACTTTGTTTAACAGGGAGTACACCTTTGGGATGCTACAAAAAGCTGATAGAATATCACAAAAATGGAGATCTCTCTTTCAAATATGTAAAGACTTTCAACATGGATGAGTATGTAGGTAAGATGTGCTATTATTTGAGAACATACTGTACTGTTATTTTTTTTTCTCCTTATAAAAACTTAAATATTTTGTCAAAGTACCAGGTTAGTCTAGTATGTTTGTATTCCTATATTAGACTAGTGTCCAAGCATTTTTCTCTATTCCTTTATCTACAAAAATGCAAAAATAATCACTGGGCTAAGTTCAGTGTTTCACAGTATTTCTGTAGAAATTACATTGCCATGTAATACTGCATTTCTGTTGAAGAATTTACACTCTGGGATAAGATGTATGTGGAGGTAATGTAAACCAGTTACCTTGTACATGCCAACAGGAAACCTTTCTTCTTGATGTAGTTTGAAATCTTGCTTTATTTGACTCGGGTTTGCTTTGCATGCCTTACACTAGTTACATACAGACTAGAATTAAGGCTGGTTGTTTATGTCTTGTCATATGGTAATTTCAGGGCTTCCCAGAAATCATCCAGAGAGCTATCACTCCTATATGTGGAATAACTTCTTTAAGCATATTGACATAGATCCGAATAATGCTCACATCCTTGATGGGAATGCACCAGACTTACAGGCGGAATGTGATGCATTTGAAAAGAAAATTGAAGAAGCAGGGGGGATTGATCTTTTTGTTGGAGGTATGAGGAAATGCTCTATGATTATTTACAATTCAAGCATGTACATCAATTCTTTAATCATTATTTCCATAACTTAACTAAACCCCAGATTTTTCAATTATTGTGTAAGACAGTTCTGTGATTAACAAAGAATCAGTATAAATTCCAGAACAGAAAGGTTGGTGTCCAAGTTACTCATGACTTAAGCAAGTTTTTCTTGAAAATGGGGAACCAAAGGGAAAGGATGAGCCCTTTTTTATTAATTTACCATGTTTTAGGCTATGTGTTCACCCTCAGGTCTGGAATGATTTATTTTTTTTAACTTTGAAAAGGCATTGGTCCAGATGGCCACATTGCATTCAATGAACCCGGATCAAGTTTGTCTTCAAGGACAAGATTAAAGACTTTAGCGATGGACACCATTTTGGCAAATGCTAAATACTTTGATGGAGACTTATCTAAAGTACCAACTATGGCGCTAACAGTTGGTGTGGGTACAGTGATGGATGCTAGAGAAGTAAGAACTCATTTAGTTCTAGTTGCATGTCTGTTTTTAAGATTAGTTGGTATTGATACTGGGATTGGAAGTAAAGAGATCTTTGTTTTGCAGGTGATGATTCTTATAACGGGTGCGCACAAGGCTTTTGCATTGTACAAAGCAATTGAAGAAGGAGTCAATCATATGTGGACAGTTTCTGCTTTCCAGCAACACCCTCGCACTATCTTTGTGTGTGATGAAGATGCTACTTTAGAACTAAGAGTTAAAACTGTGAAGTACTTTAAAGGTGAGCACTGAATCAGAGGTCACATGTGTTTACTCATAACCAACAGCTTTATTATATTGATTTAAATCTGAGCCTTCCAACACTTGGCAGTCGCTATGTATAAAGTTATATAGTCAAAATATTAAATATTAACTTATTTCTTGTGTTTGGAAAATTGTCAGGAGGCATAACTCGTGCTACCTACATTCCAGACAAATCTAATTGGGAAGAGTATTTCCTTTGCTTCCGGTTTGAAACAATAGTTTAGTTATCTTTAACTTCAAACAGCAGCAATCTGGTGTTCCAGAATACAGGTCTTAAGTATATTGGAAATTTTAGCTTAAAAAAATCTTAATACATTTATTAATCCTGATACATTTCCATGCTGCTTTTGCTATGTGCTGTAATGTGATGTCTGGTAAACTGTGATACAGACTTTGAAGCCACCTGAGGACATTTTTCATATGCAATTAGCATAACAGTCTATACTGCCTTTTAAAACATTGCACCCTTTTAATGTGTGTGTTTTTCATATTTGTAGTAGGTATAATGGGCCAAACTTAAAGTAAATCAGGATATATGATAGTAATTGAGACTTCTTGGACTGAATTCTGTTTCACTCAGACAGTAGAAGCTGAGAAAAGTAGTTTTCTCCTGACTATTAGCACAGCACATGCAATTGCGTGACTCAGCTGTCTTTCTTACTAGCACAGGTACCTGTAGTAGTTGAGGTATCAAGACTAATTTATTAAATTAATTATTTCTTAGAGCATTGTATCAGCAGTGCTCATATATGTATTAGATTGCAATTTGGACATTTCTGTGATTTTTATCCTGGTACCTCTTGTGGTCAGCTTGTTAATTTTGGATTTTTCAGTATGCTGTTCTCTGCTGTGTATTTGTGGGCTAGGAGGGAAGGTCAGTCTCTTCCTGTATCATACTGCTAGATAGTACTTACTGTTGTTTTCAAAGATAAACTTCTTTAACTGCTTGGATAAGTTTTAAATGTTATCCTGTATTTTATATAAGCAGGGGCTTTGCTTTGGAAATACAAATCTAATGTAGAATCACTAGGTATAAATGACACTGAACATTGCTTTAAAAAACATCAAGGGCTACAATTTATGAATGTGTGCTGTTGTGTCACTGTATCTAATTACCCTGTAATACACAGCAATAGAACTTTTTAAAAGATGGTACTTTAAACTTACTTAATTTTACCTACTCTCCAATCAGTAAGATTTTTTCCCTTTATAAGATGGAGGAGAAATCAGTATGGGTCAAATTTGGAATTATTTCTGAATCTGATCTTCAGGTTAGACTTATTAGGCAAGCTAGGTAGTTCTTAATACTGCTGTTTATGGTAGTGATTTATGGAGACTTTTCACCACTTAAAACTTTCAATATGAAACTGCAATTTTTTTGTTTTATAATCAAGTGCCACACTGGCTGATAAACAGATTAACCTCTTCAATTTTTTCTAACTTTCTGAAAACCTATAACAGGCTAAAATTATCAAGTGTTCTTATGGTCTTGCTTTAAAAGGGAAAATAGCTTTCTTGAAGAATGAATTTTGAATTTACTAATTTGCCTGCAGATAAATTAGTTCAGGATATTTTTTTCCATACTTATGCTGTATGTATCCTCTTAAAACTGTGCAGAAATTTGTTTATTCAAAGCATACTTGAATATACAGTGGGACTTTCCTTTGAAATAATTGTTTTGGCATCTACCAATTCTGGTGCATTCCTGTAAAAAAAATATTTTGTTTCTCACTATTTTTCCTGTAACACTTTCACTAACAGGATTTAAATATTCTTCATTAAGTAAGACAGAAGCAATACTTTGTAACCATTTTTCATGCATCTAGGAAGTGAGTAATTATTTCCTTTTAATTTCCCCTTTTTAGATGAGGAAAATATTGGTAGAAAGTTAAATGTTTTAAAGCTCACAGCATGTTTCTAGTTTGCATAGTGTATGCAGCTGTTACTCTTTCTGGACAAATGACTTTTATGTCAAATGTGTACTTAAGTTTTTGTAAACGGTTAAACTGAAAAAAATATTAGACTTGATCTAACATCTGTATTTTATATTAAATAATCACATAGTGATTAGTAATAGATGCTGCATAAGATGCCTTTTTTATGGTCACCTACAGTAATGACCTTAAGACTGTATAGTTAACTCAAATTTCATGTTGCTGCAGTGACATTAAGGTTGCCACCAGCTGCATCATTTAGCAAAGGTATTTGAATATTCTTTGCCACAGACACTAAAATACACAGTACTGTGAGATTTCTTTCATGGTTTTTAAGAGAACTACTTTTAGTGTTACATATTTTAATTTTAGAAGCTAAATCTTTAGTTCAGTACTAAAATGGACTTTTACTTTGCAGATTGTGAGCACTGATCATTACTGTTATTAGTCCTCAAGGTGAAATGAGGTTAAAAACCTGCCAGTGATCCAATGTCATACATACCTAGATGTAGGTAACATTTTTACTAAGTTAGAGCAAAGTTAAGAAGGAAGCATCTTTTTTATTAATTGCACTTCAGTATTTTTTAGAATTAAAGTAGTTGAAGAGGAAACCCCCTAATCATAGCTATGGAGGACTTGAAATGACCAAAAAAAAAGCCCGTTAAAACAGAAAACAGTTGAACTGCTGAAAATAAGTCTGCACTAAGAGTCTGGATAATTTAATTTGATTTTTCCTGTCTAGGACCACAAGTACATGACTATTACAAAGACAGTATTACCATAATGCTAGAACATTGCAAAAGAACTCAAGATATAAAAGCTTCACTATGTGTACATCTGATTTTTATGGCAAATTGTGCTGTGAGTGAATTATGTTGCTGTTAGACAGTTTTTAAAACACAGAAAAAAGATGTATTCAGTTCATTTGGAAGTATTCCAGATGTGCTTTTTGGGTCTGTTATCAGAGAATTGTCTGGTCCCTGCTCAGCTGACACTGAATATGTCATTAGTATGCAAGTGATACAGGAATATATCTGCTGTCTCTGATTCTGAACTACTTTAAATAGCCATTGTTGTTCTCTTCAATTAACTATTTATAATGTATACTTTGAAGCAAATTCCAAATAAAAATGTGGATAGAAGGACATGTTAACAAGTATAACTAATGTAAAGCTGGCGTTGTTGCTTTCCCCCCAAGGTTTAATGCATGTGCACAATAAGCTTGTGGACCCACTGTACAGTATGAAAGAAAACTGAAAGAAGACTGAAGAGGAACTCCATGTGGGTCAGCAGCCACAGTTTTAGGTAGCAGATGAGTTCACTGCTATGCAATATGCTGAAAACTGTTTAAAATGGCAAATCCTAGGTACTGTATTTTTAAAAAGGTCCAATATCTGTACATTCACATTCCATCTGTTTGCTGTGTTGTGCATTTTGCTTGAACATTTGGAGCTCTGCTGTTGGCTGGTTCATCACTAAACGAAACACAACAAACTTGGGAGAGACTGCATGTTACGTAGATAGGGGAAAAGCAGAGCACTTGCTCTAGCACAGCTATGTATTGCATCTGCCTCATTTTAGAGATGATGACACTTCATTTCTCAGAATTCTTAATTTTTGGCTTGGTTAGTGTAACTACATTTTGCATTTGTGTCTCTAGGCAGAAAGGTTTTGGCCTTTGTTAATACTATGGACTTGTAATAGTTGTACAATTTCTACTATGAAATGTTGTGTTTACATATATCTAATGTACACTGAGCTTTTGCACTTGGTTGCCTTAAATTTGTCTTAAACAGTTTTTGGGCATCTCAAGTCCTGCTGTATATTTCAGGCAAATGAAGATACAAAAACTGTGCCTAAAAACGCACCAAATTCTTCAAAGTTACAACTTGCTCCTTGGATAAAAACATTAAACTTCCAACAATAGCACTTTTTCTTCTCATGTACTTCAAATCACTTTAGGATTTTTGTATTTTTGGTAATCAAGCTTTATACAGAAGGAGTACAATCTCAATGTTCCTTCCTGGAGGTACCTGGTCAATTATATAACTGATGTTACAATTAAATGCCTGAAAAGAGGTTAATTTACAGGACCTATAATGTCTGCAAATGATCATTTAAAGCCAGCTGTTAATCACTTTTTCATTGTATCATTATAAACATTGAGCTGTTACAAGGAATGTTATTTCCTACTTTGAATATAAGTAAAACTTAAATATAAATCTCTTAATTTCAAAATTGTTTCATTTCTATTATAAACTGTCATGAGTAAATACATTAGAATTTCAGGGAGTGATTAAGCACCAAAGGAGAAAGAAAAGAGTTTAATGATGAAGACTTTTTTTGGGAAAGCCCTTGTGTAAAATACTCGCTGCAAGAATGTGCAACTAAGCTTAACTTCAACAATTTAAGTTTTCACTTAAATGACAAACATGTAGTCTTTATTACAAAATCACATTGTCTCCCCAGGGCTGTGGTAGTCTCATCTAGGCTCACCTTTCTCACAAATGGTCTTACAGGGTTCTTTAAAATCTGGACTGTTCTCTGTTTCTGTGAAATTAGAAAAGCATGGAAGAATCTGTCTATAGCAAAGCAGGAAGCCAGGCCTAGTGTTCCAATTCTCAACAGTACATTGAACATCCACACATTTAAAACAGGTTTTCAGTTTATGCACATGTATTTTTGAAGAATAATGCAACAATGTGGAAAAAAAGTTGAAAAGACTGCCTTTCAGGAGAATGCTGTTGCAGGTATGTATGACAAAATGCAGTGTTAGGTTTGCCATTAGCCTTTACAGCTAAGCAAGTTTATAATTCTAAGTTAGCCTAGCACATCAAGGTTACCATTTTATTCTTTTTCACATTTTAAAGTATTTTGAAATTCAAAAATTCAAATATTATGACTAAAATTTGTATGTTTTTTCTGTCTCAGGTGCCATATAAGGCTAAAACAGATTCTCAAGGCAGCTTTATCCATTGGTGTAACTCATTTAATTAGGTAACATATACTTGAGTGTCACTCAGCAAGGATATAATTTACTGTTTGGATAATCTCTAGCTTACCTTTATCTTCTGCCTTGTTCCTCAGTACAGAACCAGTGCCTTCTTAGAGGTCTAGTTCAAGGAGTGGGGAGGACCTTGTTTTAGCTTCTTTGCTCCTAGCATGTATCCCTGCATCTGTAGTTCCTTTAATGCTAGCTTTTTACAGAGGAGGAATAATAAATATGTTAGAGAGCCTTTATCCATAGCATCCTTCCTTTTTTCAGGGTCAGTAACAGCAGCTTAGGTACCTTTATTTAGAGGTACAGATATCTTGTTCACATCCAGATGTTGTTGGTTTTTCAGTGCACCTGAAACAGCTTCAAATAAAAAAAAAAATCAAAAAACAACAAAACAAAACAAAAACCCAACCACAAACCTCACCCAAACAGAAGAAAAAAGCCCCAACAAATTATTAAAGTATCAGAATCTCTCCCCTTTCTCTGTACTTTGAACTAATACAGGTTGAAAAGGAACATGTCCGGAACATGTCCTGTTCAATTCCATCCCTCCAAAGATTTTCCCAATTCATCCTTGTACACAGGCTGAAATATAACAACTAGCTTATGATTAAAGTGTAGGTACAAGCCTAAATTTAAGGGCAGACTTTCCTGGTGATTGAGCACTTTAGTAGGTATGACTAGCAATTTGCTCTTTAAAATATATTTAATAACAAGAGATTAAGATCTGTGAAGAGTGAAACTAGTCCCTGAAGATCAAAAAAATTAATGCAGCTTAAAAGCTTTTGGAGATGGGTAAACAGTTGTAAATACAGTATACAGTAGGGTCATTAACTTATGTTTATAATTGCTTTGTGTACACTTTCAAAAGTAATACCTTATGTCACACACACTATGCAGCATTTAACTGGGGACTCACTGACAAAATTTAGTATGTAAACATAAATAAAACTTCATTAACTACGCCAAGATATGCTAAAACCAAACCTTCATGATAAATAAATTTTTAAGGCCTGAATTGGTCTTACTAGTGGAACAGTATAAGTCTTCTAATATATTAAAATTTGCCATTTCTGTGGAGATGAGCATAGCTGAGCTGAACTAGTGATAAGCTTACACACTTCAACTGGTTTCAAATAAATGGTGTGTTAAATTAAAAAAAAGTATTGATTTTTTTCATCTGATGTGGTTTCCCAGCATCACAATTTCCTGACAACAGCAACTGTAGAGAAAGTAAAACAGGAAATAGCTTGATACCTTTGTTGGTGACAGTTCAAACTTTAAAAGAAAAAAACCAAACCAGCACAGCATTGTTTGTTATACATACCTTGAAATTATTTTTATAACCTTTTTGCCATAGAGTTCCTCTCACATAGACTTGCAGTGCAAAAAAACCCCAAAATTATGTTAATTTTAAGTGTCAAAAATATAAAAGCAGTGAAATAACATAAAAACAATACAATGTGAACTTTTAATGCAGTTTAGTAACTTTAATTTCATAATAATCTACAAATGTATGTACATTTTTAAGTCCTTTCAATTCATCCTCCCACACATGCTGAATTCATACCATTTAAAGTCAAGTATGTTCCCTCTCACAGTGATAAATCACATATTAGCTCACTTTGATACTGTCTACAAAAAGTTGACATGATCTGGAAGATCAGATGTCACTGATCTCTATTTGTCAGTTTCTCTCTTTAGAACACGTATAAAGGCATCTCTTGGAACCTCAACATTTCCAATTTTTCTCATCAACCTCTTGCCTTCTGCTTGCCTCCTTAAAAGCTTCATTCTTCTTGTAATGTCTCCACCATACTGTGAAAAAAAATAAAAATTACTAAGCCTAAACTACAACTGCAGCTACAGTATATTCCAGCAACACAAAACTCAAGGGTTTAAAAATAGTCAGAAAAGCTGGTTATATTTTGACAAAAAGATTACTTTATACTCCAAATAGTTTGGCCTAAAGGCCACTAGTTAAAAAGGACAAGGAACCAAATAAGCACTTAATTTGGACAACTGAGTATTGAACTCAGTCACCTAAATATATACATTGCTGTAAGCCTGGCTGACATATTAGATCCAAATCCCCTTGGAATAGCAGCAGCATGCTAGCTCAGATACATTGAGGCATCTTGACTGACATTAGGTGCTTACATCTAGGAAAATGAACTAAACCCTTGTACACTGTTGAACAGACACCATCCCACAGCTGTGCCTAGCAGAAGAATTCTATTGCAGTTGTGAGAAAGGGACACTTGTTTAATGTATTTTCCAATATGTTCGCTTCAGAGAGTTAAATCCAAGCTAAATAAGAGGCATCACAGTTTTCCAATAGCTTTGTTGAGTCTTGTCCATAGTCAACTACTGCACAGTTAAAGGTTTTATTACAGTATATTACTGCAAACCTGAGTAGAAATTTAATCACAATCTAGTCTCAAATGAAGCACATTTATATTTCCTTCTATAACCTGAAAACCAATTTAGGAGACACAAAGTTGTACACAACACACACGCACACATTTACTGCGTGTCTGCAACTATTAGAAAATGATGAGGAGATGGGAGTGAACAGACATTCAAAAATATGTGACTGAAAAAGCCATTACTTTATCTGATCCACTCTTCAAGCTGCAGCAAGAGATTATAAGAGTTGGATTTTAAAATAAAAGCTTAAGGTATCTTCAAATTCCAGAGACACTTAGGAGCACAAGCAGAATATGTCTTTGCTGGGTTTCTGGGAAGAGATCTATCTTACTATCATCTTAGTAAGGCTCTTCAGGTTTACAAATTTCAGAATCATGAAGAAGAGAGAGAGAAAAAATACCTACACATTTTGCCACAACATTTTTTCTGTAAGCTTTAAGCCTGAAAAATAAAGTAACACATACACTTTAACATATTAGAACATATGTATGTGAAGCTAAGTACTTGAGTGGTTAAAATGTTACTTGTTTTTCCACTAGCTTTGTAAGATGCTTTGGCATCATAACATTTTCAGGTTTTGTATACAAAAGATGAAATTTTAATCAGAATATGTAATTCACAGTTTTCAATTCTAGAAACATCCCTTATGTGCATAATATGTACATAAAGAAATCACAATCTTGCCTTTTTATCTGGACTTTCTGTTATGACTCACAAGAAGTGTTACATCTGTGTGTATATACATATATAAACAAATTCTTACAGCACCTCTGCCTGAATTCTGACCTTTAACTATTTTACCACAATTAAAATCCTATTTAAACAGCAAAAATGTGATAAGAAACACAACATCAAGGAAATGGTTTGCTTTAAAGAAGCATGTGCTAGGAAAATGTTTTTGTGTTCAGCTGCAACACATTTCCTTTGGAACAGCACAAATCAGTCATTTTTTTGCTGACTCTAACAGCAAAGTGTTCCACAAGTAGCTATTTTTTTCAATAGTAAGAAACTTCTTCCATTGCCAAAGAGGAAGTGGACACATGGGTCTTGCAAATTACACTTTATCCACTAAATGCAATTCTGACCACAAGGAATCTAAAATAAAAACACAATTTCTTTGTGTAAATTTAATTCAAAATCTTTAGTCAATAGTCACTGCTCAAATGTGGGGTTTTTTTCTTAAAGTAACATACACAAGAAAAATACAACTTTATAGCAAAATCAAAGTCCTGTAATGTATAAAACTAGGTAAAACTTTACAAGCCTGTATTTTACATATCTTAAAATATGGACAGAAAAAAAAGGGGAATAGAAGGGCTTCACTTACGTTTCTCTTGCAATGATTTTCTTGCCAATGGCAGCCTGGATGGCTATGTCAAACAACTGTCTAGGAACCGTCTCTTTTAAACGTTCACACAGGAGTTTACCAGCAGCATGGGCTTTATCACTGAAAAAAAAGGTCAGCAACACTAAAAATATAAAATCCATAAATCAAACTCTTTGAAGGATTTTAGAAGAGGTTTTCCTCTTCTTAACACAGAAGATAAGCTGATCAGATCAAATTTTGCATCTAATAAGTGGTGTCTGTATGTTACCTGTTTCATACAAACTGGTAATAAAACTGTATTAACCTCAATATATAACATCATATCAACTATTTATAAAAAAACGCCCTAATAATCCATCACACTGAAGATGTCTTAAATACTGCCACAGCTTAAAGTGAGATTTTAAACTAGGTCAAGGAGAATTTTCATTTATCCTAGGCCCAAGAAATCAAAATATACATATTACAGAATGCTTTCAAAGTCTGGTTTTGTATCACAAGAAAAAAAACATACTCTTGCCATCTGCTAATAAAAATTATCCAACTATATTCAGCATCTGCATATGCTTCAGGTTTTGGAAAGAGAAAACAACAAAAGGTCTCAAGAAGCTACTAACAGATACTTTCATAAGCCACTAGAAAGAAAAGGGTCTATTCTTTATAAAAATACACATATTTAGCAGACATTATTTTACCAACACACATGTTTTCAGGTAGTGACAATGTGATTCCTTGCTTCCTGTATAGAGCAAACAGTTTAAACATGAAGTACTTAAGTCATGTTCATTGAATGTCAGACTTACATATAGAAGTACATATATTTATTTGTACAGTAAGAACAAATGATGACTATCTTAATACTGAGCTTACAGTAATCTCTCTGTAATGCTTTCTCTATAAATGTAATTCAGCATAATTCTTACAGCTGCAGTTTTTACACTGGGAAGACTGAGAATACCTGCAGGAAGAGCAGAATGAATGCAACTACAAATTTTAAAAAAAATAAACCAAAAACAGAAACCTAAAGCCAAAAGAAATGTTGTCAGTTTAGTGAGTTAAAACAGTTCAGGGCATGGACTAAATTGATCAAAAAATACGTGTTAAAGCAATAACAAACTTTTACAAGGTGATCCACTCCATTTTGCATCTTTTCAGAGTAGGAAATGCAGGTAGATTGCTAAACAGTGCATGCTTATGAAAAATACATTATCTAGCAATTGTAGGCAAGCCAGTTACTCGCCTTCAACCTCCTGAACAAAGCAAGGGTTTTTTTCCCTGTGGCAGCCTTCTGGAATTACAGAATTCCAAGGATTTCAAGATTGCAGTTATGTAAAAAAATATGAAAATATACATATATTTAGCAACAACAAATTAGTATTTTAAGAAGGAAAACCAAAAAACCTACAGAAGTGTATCTAGGCATTACTGGAAATGGATGCTGAAGTTACAGAAGGGAGCTTTGTAAAAACTTTGTGAAAAGATAGGGGACAGGCTGGAAAAAGGAAAGGCATTTTTCCTCACCTCTAATGCCTGAGATATTCATAGAAATTTAATCATTTTAACAAAAAAAAAAAAAACCAAAACTGAGGTAATTGCATCCAGTAAATATTTACATTCTCCTGGTACTCTCTCTGTAAACAAGGTAACAACAAACTTCTATGGAACAGGTATTTCTGTGAGAACAAAACCATTTTTTGTCAGAATTAAGCACCATAAATGATTCATCTAGCATCTAGTAGATTTGTCTGTACTTAAAATTTTACAGCCCTTTAGAAGATTGGCATTTTGCATTTCTTTCTCTCTGCCCTACATTTTCCACAAAAATACGATATCCAGTACTTAAGCTGAGAAAGGGAAGTAAAAAAATTGCTATTAATTATGGTATGTATTTCCTAATTTTCATACTACAAAATGCTTCTCCTTTTCAGTGGTAATGAAGGTGGTCATATGGAAAAATCTTCAATGCTCATACACCTTTGTCATATTAAGAGTAACACATATACCTAGAGTCATTTAGAATCATATAATCATTTAGGTCAGAAAAGACCTTAAGATCATCCAGTCCTATTAATAGACAATGTTTTCATTGACTAATAATAGGAAGCCTTATTTCTTTTGTATAAGGAATCCAGCCAACTTACCTGTGTATGATAGTTGCCAGTTCTTCAACTGGATTTCCATTTAGAAGAATATCCATTTTGATTAGATCTGCTGATTGGTAACCTGCATCTTCATAATCAAAACTAAAAAAAAATAAAAGCAGTTAAAAAATTAGTCATGATATTGTATAAACTATATTTTGCATTCTTTGTTCCATAAATTTTAGACACATTTCTTAGTAAAACATTTGAACTTTTTAATAAAATGAGAGTTCAGTTTTTAATAGTCTCTCAGTACATCTTCAGACTAGAAAGGTGCTGCACATAATGTCCCCTCCAATGCAGAAAGATGTAATCTTGACTTCGAGGATGTCTTTCCAATCTAATGAGCAATTAGAAACCTGCATGCTTAATGCAGTCTTAATGAACCCTTCAATACAGCTTTTGAACAGTAAATATCCTGAATGTCACAGGGATCAAACACTAATCTAGGACTGTCTTCTTGTCATCCTCTCATTTGACAAACTTTTTATGTGACCACTATTATCACTGTCTCTGACAACTAAATTTTTCACTTAGTTTCCAAACCAGATTTCTTCTTTGGTAGGTGTGGGCCTTGCTGTCTGTGTGTTAGTTTGCAAAAGTTCTTACTGAATGCAAGAGATGCAGAGTTAATGTATGAGATAGATAGATAGATAGATAGATAGATAGATAGATAGATAGATAGATAGATAGATAGATAGATAGATAGATAGATCGATCTTGTGTGTAAGTTTAATTGTGGAGGATCATCAATATCACTGTAATTGGGTCAAATCTGAAATACCAGAAAAGGGAGGGAAAAATTCTTTGAGATTATTTCAAAGTATTTCTATCTTAGCTGGATAGAATTCACAAAATTCACAGATGTGTGACTGGATCTATATTACAGAAAAAGGATTACCAAGAGCATTACTTACATAAACTGTATTAAGGAGTCAATTAGGAAATCAAAAACAAACAAACAAATAAATAAGATAATGCAACATCATTGGCAATCATGAATCAAAGGAAACCCAGCATAATTCTGCTAAAAATATAGGTTCTTGATAAACAGGTTAGGTTTTATGTAGTGAGGAAGCTAGATCCTGAGAGAAAATTCAAAATTTCCATCCTCTATTTCTTGTATCTTGCCTTTACACTTTTGCTTATGCTTTTACTGTATATATATATATAAAAACCTGGGCAAAACATGTATTACTTATATTTATAAGATATAATTAAAGAAAACATAAACTCAAAGCAAATTCACTCCTTCAATAAAATTCATTTTTATGTTTATAAAATAAATAATGTAATTTGGTATACTGGTTTCTGTTGTGTAACGTATCTCATTAAAGACATCTCACCATGCCAGGTTTGTGAGAGCTATTGAGCCTCCTGGGGCACAAGCTCATTGCCATGCAATATTGTCCCTGCCATTAAACTCACCAAGGCTCTTCACAAACATCTGAGCACTGTACCAGACTCTGAATGCATGGCAGCCACCCGCAACAGAAAATTCTGCCTCAAAATACACCATTTTCTTTTATTACATAATAAAGCATGTAAAGTAAGTACTGTTTGTTTTAAATCCCACATTGTTTTTACTAGCTTTAAATAATCAATGTGATTGTTTGCCTTTTTCCACCAAGAGACAGTTCATACAGTAAGTAGTACCGTTTCAGTGATTCCTTTTGAAAAAAATTGCAGTGTCACTTCAGACAAGGACAGACCATTTAGGTCTCACTCATACAGATGAGCCTGTGCCACTCCAGAGGGGGCCCTTGAAAAATATACACATTGTCAAAGACAATGATTATTAGGTTGTGACACACTTTTCATGTTTTTCAGACTTACTTCCATCCACTTTCACAGTGAGTCTAATCCATTTGAGGTGAAGAGAGACTAGATTTGCAGCACCATCATAAAGCAATATTCTTTACCCATGCCCTTCCACAGCTGTTCCTCAGGTCTTTTTTTACTATGCCACCCTCTTCAGGGTCCAGGGTGGGGGGAGGAGAAGTGGGAACAAGGGAGGTAGTTACCTTGCATAGCCAGAAGACAGAGACTTAAGAGCATCATAAAAATCCACCACAATTTCATTCAGTGGAAAGAGGTATTTTAGCATAACCCTGTTTTCATCAATGTACAACATATCCTTCTGGACTGCCCTACGATCCTAGACAAATAAAAATTGTTTCAGTTTCCCTTGAAATTTTCTACAAAAAAATACAAAGCAAATTAAAATGAACAACAGTCAAGCTACACAAGAGAATCCTTGTATTTAAGCCCCAAAGTAACTTTCTTATTGATAGTTTGGTTGAAGTCCCAGGACAAGCAGCAGCACTGTAAGAAATGAAGTGGTTACACCTTAACTAGATGTACAACTCAAGCCTTTCCTCTCTAAATGCTTAATTTCTGAAATCCTTAATAGTTTCTGCTAACTGATGCCACAGTAGGACTTGCAGGCTCATAGTTTTTCCTCCCAGGAGCATGTTCTTAAAGTTATTTTAGAAATTTTTTTTAAATAGATTTTATTTTTCACTGTATTGACATACAAGTACTATACTGCTTTGTATTATGCATTTTGAAATGTTATAAACTAAGAAAATTATTGTGAATAATGTAAACACAATATGCATGACAGGTAAAACATTTTCAGTTAGAAGTATTCCAAGTATAGTTAGGCCAAAGTGTTTTCGTCATCACTATCCGAAATTTACTTTCTGTGAAGTACTGAAAAAAATATATGGACGCATAGTCAGAAGTGTTGGCAGAGGTTGAATTTCCATGAATACACTTCTAAAAGAACCAATACATCTTACTCCCCTGCTGCAGACTCCATTCTTTCAAGAGAACAGAACTAGCTATGAATTAGTCTAGTACAGACCAAGAACTTTGTTGTTGTCACTGAGATTCATCACTAACTTTTTAATACATGGATTCTGTAGTTCAGAATTTTACAAATAAAAAGTTAAAAAATATTTTTTTCAAAAGTATTCAATAATCATTTCTAAGATACTATTTAAGTACTAGTATCTATTATCATACTATCTTACTGTCTTCACTTTAAGTATGAGGTGAAGAACTTAAAAATGCAAAAGACAAAATTAAAACTATACACCAACCTGACACAAGGTAATTATTTTCCCAATATATTCATGAGGTGTTACAATAGTACCCATAACAGTTGGCTCCAAATATTCTGATACAGAAAGTTTATCAGGAAACTGAGCAGGGTTGATAATAGTAATCTGGTCTTTTCCATGTGCCTGAAAACAAGCAAATAAACCGGATATTGTAATTTTAGAAGTAAGCAAAATGAACAGCAAAGGAGACAAACATAGCATTGAAAAAATTCTAAAAAATGTTTCAATTGCCTGAAAACATTGGTGCATTATGCAACCCAAGTTTAAAACAAGGATGATTTTAGAAGAGATTTCTATAATGTATCAGCATATCTTTAAATATCATTTAACATTTAAATATCTTTCAATATCATTATACAAAAATTAGCTTTTTATTTTAGAAATTATAGAAATGCAAAAAACCTTTCTATCCATCTTTCCAGGTCTCTTTCTCCCCTGTAAATTGAGGACCTTCCTTCTTACTTCATCCTTATCCTCTAAGTTACACAGCTTCAACAGAAGACCTGCTCTGAATACTTTGGAGTTCAGTGGTGGGGACTTTCTTCTCTAAGTAGAACTTTGGGTTCAGGCTCCCTCACATGCTGAAGTGGATTCAGAAATGAAGTTTTTGATTCTTGTGTAAGTGCTTTCATTATGTACTTTTTCCAGTCCAACATCCCAACAAGGGCTGGAGTTACCCTTCCAAGGTAAAAGGAAGGTTATGCTGCTTATTGTGTAAATGCAACTTCCCTCTCCTCCAAAGCAAGCAATTACATCATTTCCACTGACAGGAACCCAACTTCCAGCACTGTTTGAAAAGAATCCCACATCAACAATCCAGAATCACACACCAAAGGTCTAGATATAGCTGCTATACTGCATGGGTAAGAAACAAAAACAACCAGAGATAAAAGGTCTATGCCTCACACCTTACAACTACAGTAACCTTTTTTATACAAGTTTTTAGTAATTTACAGAATAATCAGCCAGTCAACTTGCAGCCTCCTCTGTCAGCAGCTGCTCTAAGTCTACCTCTTTCTCTCCCTAAAACTCAAACACAGTAATTCTATTTACAGTGTAATGAAGTTAGCATGTACCTGTTTAATTGTGATCAAAAATTATCTCTTTCTTTCACCAGGCACAGCCAATCTACAATATCATTACAAGCTATTCCTAGAAACATTCATGTTTTCTGACAGATAAAGCCTGGAAGATAGTTTCACCTGCTTTTAACACAGTCCAGTCAGTAAGCACTTAAAAGAATACAGCAAGATATGTGTCCTATACTCCTGTTTCTAAGGAAAAGTATAAGACATAAAAAGAGAGTGCTTGACATGAAAGAGGAAAGAACTATTAACATCCTTTGAAAAAATTAAGAACTATTTAAGTAATATACTGGTGTTTCTAACACAAAAAAATACAGCACTAGCCTACATTTAAAAAGAGACTCTAGATGTTTATTATAGAAGGCTTTTAAACTGCTGTTTATATAATTTTTTAATGAATTTAACATACCTTTATCAACTTTGCTGAGGAAAGAACAGCTTTATATGGAACTGTAGGTGCAGTCAAAATAACAGACATGTTATACTCTTGCTCCAAACGTTGATTAAAGACTTCCATATGTAGAAGACCAAGGAAACCCAATCTGGAAAATAAATACCCTGCTAGTAAAAGAATTAGTGCATCCCCTGAAATCTCATAGTGGTCTTTTTCATCCTCCAGCATGTTTACACTTCTAGTATGGCAATATCAGGCAGAGCAAACAACTTCCAAGGGACCAAATAATCCTACAGTTGAATAATGAGTCTTGGAGAACAAAAACTATTAATCACAAAAATCTTCATTCTCTATGCAAACAAAGAATGTAAGAAAACCAAATGCTTTTGACCTTTATCTATCACTAAATTTAATTACAGCTCCTATTTTTGAATTAAGTTTAATGCTACCTTCAGTTTACTTAAACATGCATTCTCAATTTATGAACAGTTTCAAAAATGAAAGCAGCACAAAAACCTCACCTCCATCCAGCTCCTAAGGCAAGGCTACTGTCACGATGAACTGTTACACTGGAGTCATTCAATGTCAGCCTTTCCAAAGCACTTTTGAGATTATTATATTCTCCTTGATCTATAGGATACATTCCTGTCAAAATATATTAAATAGAAATGATGTGACAGAGAGCTTTACTTACCATGTACCTGGCTTTCAAATATGCCACTTACAGTTAACAGAGTAATGAAATCAGGAATAGTTACTTTCTCCATCTGTTTTCAAATGTGAAAAACATGAGGATTCTTTTATTCCTCAAAAAAAATTAGTCAAAACATAAAAATGTTTTTGATTACCTCAGAATTAACATCTAAACCCTAATGGTAGGATCACTGTACTCATCTAATCCTTTACATTTGTGGAAGATTCACAGTTGAGTATAACCACTGTTTTGGAGTGTAAATGTATAGATTTCACTGAGATGTTCCCTCAAAGTTAAGAGCATGTGAAATATAAATACCATCATTTCAAAGTTGCAAATATTTCTCTATTCTTTTGAAATTAATAAAAATAGCTGTTTGTATAACTACTTCTGGAAACAGATTCTACTGTATCACTTTTCACATCCTTGTATGTTCAGAAAATGTCATCTACATCAAGAAGCAATACACATGCACACAAAATTATTTACAAGATTATACTTTTTGACACTCATTGAGAGACTACCTAAGACTCTCCCTAAGACAGTTCAAGTGAGTTTTACACACTGCTTCACAACAAGTCTGGAAAATGATTTACAGAATTTTTTTCTGAAGCCACCTTCTGTAGCATTTGTAGTAGTTACTGAAGCTAGTGGCAACAGCTCAACAGAACTACTCAAGCTCAAAAAGTCAAATATTTTACAGGATCATTCTGAGTATTAGCTCTGGCAGTTTACCATGTTTAACAAAAATTAAAGAGTTGCTAAGTTTCTAAAGAAAAACCAACACAATAATTACAGAAACATGATTATCAAGATGAAGAATTCCGTCTTTTTTCATTTTAAATTTGAACCCTTCTTTTCCAGCTATTAAGAGTTTACTGGAATTAGAAACAATAATCACAGGCAAAAATACATGCTTGTCTTCAAAAATACATGTCTTGCTTTCATATGAAACTATTCAGCATTTATTACTAATCCTTTTAAGTCAAAGGGAAAACATACAGGTCTAAATAAGTGATGCACTACAGCTAAAATTCTAATCCTCCCATATCTTAATATATGTGTCTTCTTTTAAAAGCTCTAACAGCTCTTACTCTTTTCACTGGAAAAAAGTAACTCCTCTTTATATTGATTTACTCCTCACCTGCAAAAACCATTGGCTTCGCTGACTTAAAGCCAGGCAAAGGCTCCACTGGCTGTTTATACAAAAACAGTGTGTCTCCTATTTGGGCTTCCGTTACTTCTTTCATTCCAGCAATCAGGTACCCCACCTGTCCTGCATAGCTAAATAAAATTGTTATTATATGGACATGGTTGTTGGCATTAGCAGTATCTCTGTCTTCCTACTTGATTTATCCCAGCCAGAAATTCAAATAAATCACACCCTTAAAAGCCCATATGCAAAGTCCAGAAGTGAGGTTTAAGTAGTTTCACCTCTGAGTTGTGAACAGTCTCAACTCATTCTTTTTCTGTTACAGTAGAACAGTACATTTATTATCCTGGATTTTGAATACTGTCGTGCTCCCAGTTTAAAAGCTGGAGCTAGACTCTTGAAAGGCTCCTAAGACAAAGAAACCAGAACAGTTCCCAACTACCAGCACAGCAAGTTTCATATACCAGCAGGATGAAACTAGACAAACCCCTTCAATCAGCACATTACGCTAATAGGAAGGGAACACATGGTAAATATTGAGTAAAACACAGGGTACTGTTTTTGGCTGGGATGGAGCAGCCCTGTATGAAACTGTGTTTTATAATTGTGATTTAAACAAGCGTTGATAACATAACAATGTTTTGGTACTACTGAACAGGCCCTCCTTTCTCACTGTGTCCCTGCAAGCAAACAGACTGGGGGTGGCAAGAGACTGGGAAGTGACACAGCCAGGACACCAGACCCAAAATGGCCAAAAGAGCCTTCCATAGCACAGAACATCATGCTTAGCAATAAAAAAGAAGTCTTTCCAGGGTAGCTTTTAATTGTAGACTAGCAGGACATCAGTCTGCTTGTGGGAGGTGCATGACTTGTTTTTATTTCTTTTTTTTTTTCCTCCTTCATTTATTAAACTCTCTTTATCTCAGTCCACAAGTACCTCCTCAGTTCTCATCCTGTTAGGGCTGGGGAGTGAGCAGGGAGCTGGCTGGGTTGCTGGCTGGGTTCAACCCACCAGACACAATAATGTAACCTGAGAATGCCCCCAATAAAGTCATTAACATGTATTTGGATGCAAACTGGTAAAACTTCTCCTAATTCTAAGTACCTGATTTTCTTCCCACTGCTGCCATTGAGAAGCCAGTTTCTGGAAGCTGTTGCACTCATGGATTTTAAGTTTTCCACCCTCAAAATATGCTGCAGCAATTACTAAGATGAAGCCCCATTCCCTTCCACTCTCAAACAAGGCAGTTCCTAGAAATAAATTGGATAGCTGAATAAGAATATCGAACCCTAGCCTTTGAACACCTAGCTGTCCAGATGTTCCATGTACTACAGAACCTAATGGATTCTTCCCACAGCAATGCCCAAAAAGCACTCACTAAAACCTTCTGCCTCAGAGTGCCCAAAATAAAAAATGGCACAGAGCATTATATTGCAAATAGTAATTATAAATAAACCCACCACTAAAGAAGAAGAACAAAAACCTAGACATCTCCCACTTTTTATCTCTCAAAGAAAAAATCAAACAAATGCAGGATATTGTAGCTTACCCCAATATATGATTTGTTCCACTGCAAGAAGTTTTTACTTACAGCTTATGTGTTGGCTGTTCATTTGGAGTCAGAATTCCGACTTCATGAACTTCATATCTTTTCTTTGTGTGTGCAGACACAATTTTCTGTCCTTTTGCAATCTCCCCACCAAAGAGCGCAATGTTAGCTATGACACCTCGATAGTGGTCAAAGGTAGAGTCAAATACTAAGGCTTTCAATGGATCAGCAGTATTACACTGGGGTCTGTCACCAAAAAAAATTAAAACAATGTATTATGCAGTGTGTTTTCATTCAATATTGAATAAGCAAGCATACCCACCCTAAACACTTCATAGAGTCCTTCCAGGTTGGAATGGATTTCCAGTATCACCTGATACAACTTTTCTTGGCAAAAACAGGCTTAACAAGATGGCCCAGCACCCTGCCCAAACAAATCAGAGTGTCCAATGTGGGGGAATCCACCACTTTCCTGGAGAGATTATTCCAATGGCTCTTTGTAGCTACTACTTAAATACCAGAACACAACAAAAGGTCTCCCTTTTTTCTTTCCTTCTTTTCTCAAGGCTGAATAAATCCATTTTTCTCAACCTTTCCTCAAAGGGCAGGTTTCCCAGTCTTTTGATCATCTCTATGGCCCCTCTTCAGCCTGTCCACATTTTCTGCATAGCAGGGACCAAAACTGAACACAGTACTCCAGATGTGGACTGATCACCACTGAGTAGAATGGCATAACTTCTCTGGGATGACTTCATCTCTGCTGGTGATGTCCTTGTTGAGGCAACCCAGCATGCTGCTGTCTTTCTTTCCTACAGCAGCACACTATTCACTCCTATTGACTTTGTCCACAAAGACCTCTGGGTCTGTTTCCACAGAGCTGCTCCCCAGCTATGCAGATTCCAGCCTGTGCTGTGCTCCTGAATTATGTATTCCCAGGTGCACGACCTTTGCCTCTGCTGAATTTCATAAGGTTCTTGCTAGCCCACTCTTCCAGCCTATCTAGGTCTTCCTGCAAAGTTGCTCCCCCTTTCTGAAGTGTCTACTTCCCCTCTCATTTTGGTATTGCTGGCAAATTTCACTAAGGCACACATCCCAACTTCCAGATCACTTATCGTGATATAAAACAGCATAGAGCCCAATGTGGAACCCTGGCAGACCCTACTTGTGGCCAGTCTGAAAAGGAGCTATTTACTACCACGATCTGGGTGCAGCCTACCACCCCACCCATGACACAGACCACTCCAGACTAACACAGTGGCTTCTCCAGGAGTCTGTGAGAAACCTTATCAAAAAACTTATCCATGTAGTGAGAAATCCAAGTACCAGTGTCCATCACTCACACTACACAACAGGTTACTGTGCTGTAGGAAGTGATAAGGTTTGTCAAGCACGATACGCCCTTGGCGAATCCCTGCTCACTTTTCCCAATCACTTCATCTGACTTGTGATAGCCCGCAGGAGGATTTGTTCCATACCATTTCCAGGGATGGCAGTAAGACTGATGGGCCTATAAATTCCTGGATCCTCCTTTAAGCTCTTCTTGGACATTAAATTGGACATTAGCATTCTTCCAGTCTTCTGGAATGTCCCCTGATCTCCATGACTTCTCAAAGATTTAGAAGAGCAGCTTTGCACGCACACAGCCAGCTCTTCTACAACCCTCAGGAGGATGCTATCAGGGCCCATGCATACATAGGGGTCAGGCTCCTGTGACAGTTCAGATACCAACTCCTTCTTTGCTGACAGTGGGTCTGTGCATCTACCTGCATTTTTGCTCCCCAGGCCTAAAGCCCAACTGTGCTGATAAACACAGAGGTGAAGAAAATGTACCTCTGCTTTTCAGCCTCCCTGGTGACTAATTCACCTCTCCTGTTTAAGTGCAAGCCATTATTTTCCTTCTGCTTCTCCTACATCTCTCTATAAAGCATTTTCTCTAAATCAAATGTGTATTAAGTGTAAAACTACTGCCAATACTGCATAAATGCAGCTCACAATTTTCTAATTACTTTATAAGGTTAATTATACACATAATTAAATACAGACTTACGGTGGGACCTTCTCAATGACCTTTTGAAGAACTTTTTCAACATTTGTTCCTTGTTTAGCAGAAATCTAAAACAAATTCAACAACAATTTTATAAGCCAAGTCTTACACTTATTAATTAAATAGTGTCATGTTTACTTAGACAGTTTTGGTGGCCACAGGATAGTACTGCCCAAAGAAATACTTAACACTCTAGAATGCTATGACTAAGAAATATTTTTTTGGTTGTAAATTATACTGTTTTTTCTTTTGTGAATGACAATTATTTTTATGGTAGAAACAAAAATCATTTATGGATTAACAGTGAGAAATAATTTAAAATCTCAGATTCCATTTCTCAAAAATTACTAGAATTTTTAGCTGAAAAAAATTTCACTCTTATAGGAGACAAACTTTAAAGAAATTCTTATGTCAGACAAGAACAGGCAGACAGATAGCACTCTCTTAATTTATGACATGCACATGTCATTCATTAGTTACAAAGTTATATTATTAGCTATGTTATAAAACTTAAGAGATCTTACCCTTACACATTCATCTGTAGGGATATCAAACAGCTTCTCAATTTGTTTTTCAACTCTTTCAGGGTCTGCATTTTTCAAGTCAATCTGTAAAACAACAAACTGCTAAATATACAAGCAATCACATCTCCCAGTGATCATCCAGTACTGTAGCTTCCAAAAGTACAAAAAAGAACTGTTAAGTATTTATGATTAAATACTGTCCATCTTTCGGAAAATATCAATATTCATTTTATAAAGTCTTCCTTCCTTGATTTCAGGAAGGATCCCGTCTGTAACCAGTGTAGTTCTGGCTTGTTTCATTAGGGAATCACCTTTGTCCAAGAGTCAGTAAAAATCTTTAGTTTACAAAGTAATTTGAAATCATTAAGTGCTACCTACACTGTTTATAGGATCACATATTAAGTACAATATAAATCTTTATAAATATAGATTTTTATATAAATATATATATATATATAATATTATATTTATATAAATATAAATCTACATAAGCTGAGTAGTAATTAATCTTGTGATTCCAGTAACACAACCCTAACGCAGCCCCACAGTATAGAAAACAACACATAAATTTCATTTAAAACTGAGACTCTACTTTTTAAATATTGAGCTCCTACTTATGTTATTTCCTCAACATTAATGAAATTTTAACATCACCAATTCCAATCATAGACCCAGCACTGCAAAGTCCACCAGTAATCATGTCCTTAAGTGATTCATCTTTAAATACCTAAATGTATTTCATGAAATTAAAAATTTCACAGCAGTTACTGTAAAATTTTACACAGACAGTAAATACAGAAAATTCCTATTACATTCTAGTAATATTATATCTAAATTCAATAAGTATTAGAACAAATAACTTTTGTTGTTATATACTTCTCTGCAAGGTTACATTTCTGATCAACCCTAGATACATTTAAACAACCCAGAAAATTTAACATTTAACAGAAAATGCTAAAAAACTTTATTACCTTATTTATGACAGGAATTATTGAAAGCTGTGCTTCAAAGGCGAGATAGAAGTTTGCCACTGTCTGAGCCTGAATACCCTAGAAAGTAACATTATAAAAGTTGAACACAGAAGCCTCCACAGTTATGGTGTGGTTTTGGGGAATATTTTTAGGCATACTAAACAATTTAAGATTACTTTGCTATTCTCTCAACTCTTCCATTTAAGAGATGGATAAATAAAAGGTGATTGAGTATATGCAACTGCTGAGAAAGAAAACAGCTTTCTTAATTATAATTTCTTGTAATCTAAATATAATTAAACAAAGCAATAATATTGTATCTGACCACTGTCATGGAATTACTTATAGGTAACACAGTAGGCTTACATTATGCACCAAGTACATATATTTCTGTATGCTATGATCATGGCTATTCATAAATAAATAACAGACTTTTTAGCTCTCAATAAACTGTTTACAAATGGACTCTGACAAAGAGATGTTCATGATGGTGATAAGACTATAGCTACTCCACAGAGCAGGAATGTACCTTCAACTTACCATACAGTTACTTTTGTAAAAGAAAACAAATTATAAAGTTTGTACCTCACATTTCTTTCAAAAGGATGGCAAAAACAATAGCTCTGATTAGAAGAAAGAAGATTCCCTTCCAGATCCAAGTACCAGACAAGGGAAAACAAAGAGATAAAGATGCTAATGAACGAGACTATAAAGCAATAATATCACAACTGGATCAGAGAGGGCAGAAGTGGATATGGGGTGATTAGAGAAGGGGGAAAACAGAAGCTACTTGTTATCTTCCCTTCACTCAGAACAGTTCAAGTGGAAGATTATTTATATGGGGATATTCACTACAAATATACAGACCTAACATTTTAGGCTATATAAAGGAGCAACAAAGAATACTTTTAAAAAAATAATAATGAGAAAGTTGAGTTTGCAATCATTCTGACTGAAGGCTAAATACAGTAATCACATTATATTTAAATGTAACATCAAAAAAACAAAAAACCAAAAACAAAAAGCAACAACCAAACAAACAAAAACACCAACAGTACATTTAGGAAAACATATTTATTACTGAAGCTTACTCAGGAAGTCCACTTGCCCCTCAAGCTAAGAAGGAGCAAATGTAATTAAAAATGTAAGTAGATGTAACTAAAAAGTAACAAACAGCTACTTAGTTTGGAGTTTTTGATATAACATGGGAAACAGTAGCACTCATTTGACCCTTGTACAATTCAATCATAAATGTGCCATAGAAAAAATTCTCACAAAGTATTTTAGTGATAATGTGCTCATCTTTAAAATCATGATTTTATAATCCTCATAGTCTAGTCTCTTAACTGAAGATACTCAAATGGGTGTCAGTACAATAGCTAGAAGTCCTCCAGGCTGCCATTTGCAAAATTCATACTCTCTAAAAAACAGGATCTGATTCTTCACTAATTGATTCTGTCCTATTATTATGTCATAGAACTCTGGTATCTGTTAATACAAGTATCTATCTCTTGATAGTTTTTAAACTCCCATTACTCTTTTTCTGCAACCTAATACTTTTATCAAGGAGATAGACCAGAAGCAAAATCTTTAGTGGAAAAATTGAAAAAAAAAACAACACCTAGTTTCCCTCTAGCTTAAGGAAATACTGAAATACTAAACAGAAAACAAGAATCAAGTACTACACCTCATTTGCATCCACTACAAGTATGACACCTTGACAGGCAGATAGTGACCGTGATACTTCATAGCTGAAATCTACATGGCCCTGTGGAGAAAACAAATGTTTACAATTTCAAGTTTTTCTAGAGTCTTTTGCAAAGATTTCTGTACTATGTTGTTCTCATTTGTATATATGTTCATATTCTTATAAAAGAGGAATTGAGTAAACACAAGATGCCAAAAATCTCCTACTTTTAACTATAAAGGCACTTAGATTTGTGTGATTTCAACACTGTTTGTATTTAACTTACAGGTGTGTCAATAAGATTTAAGAGGTAGTTTATGCCTTCATGATTGTAAAAGAGAGATGCAGATTGAGCTTTAACTGTAATTCCTCTTTCACGTTCCACTTGCAGCTTATCCAGCACTTGTTTATTATGGTCAGTTTTAGAAATTGTTCCTACAAAAAAGAAAAAAAATGTGCTTTATTAATCTACTGCATAAATCTTGAAAATGCCATTAACCAAGAGTTAATCAAGAGCAAATTAAGCTTTCTCATATAATGAAGCTAAACTAAGATTTTCAATCAAAAACAAAACCATTCAACTCTTTACATTTGTCAAATAAAGTTTACACATCAAAGTAATAAAAAAATCCTACCCTGAATAAACAGAATTAAAAAAACACCCTCTAAGAGATTAAGAAGAAGCAAAAATTCCCTTGAATTGTAAATAATTTTGATACTCAAGGAAACTTCCCCTCCTATCACTTGAGAGGAGTGGCCCACAGCTCTAAGACCAATCTCAAGAGCCAGATGAGCACTAGCATAGAGTGACAGATCTGAATTCAAAATCCCATTCTATCTCAGTCCTCAGGCAAAATGCTCATAGTGATACATGGGAGGTAATCATAAAAAATAACTTTGATCAGAAGTTTCTCTTCCTGGTTTTGTTTTGTTCATCCTTAAATGAGTCCAGAACTCCCAGGTCATGACAGTCCCACCCCTTCAGTCCACCCTAACCACTGGCAATAAACATCATAAACTTGCCATGTACTGATTTAATGGATGACCGGCTGGAAAGACAGAAGTAAGCCTGAACAAGGAATTAAACTCCTTCTCAGTCTCCTTCCAAAATATGAACCTCTTTAAATGAATTACACACTTCCTTACATCTACGTGTAGGCAGATCTCAACCACAAAATCCATATATCTGTAACACTACACAACTGAGACCCTAAAAGCACAAGCAACACTAGAAGACCAAAAAATATTAGGAATTTTAGTAATAACCAAAGGTACAGAAACTTAAGATGCCACCTTCCATGTCAGTAAAAGGTAGTATAAAATGCAAATGCTTACCTGTAATTTCCAGCAATCTGTCTGCTAGTGTACTTTTGCCATGATCTACATGAGCTATAATACTGAAGTTTCTAATTCTTTCAACAGGATATGCTGACATATCTACTTTGTCCTGAAAAACAGAAATTTCTTTTCATAAATCAAGTCTCTATATACCATATGACCTGGCCTTTAAAAAATCAAATTAATTATTTTAATAATTTTTCTCTGGAAGAAGCTCAGGCTGAATAGAGATACAAAAACTTGAATTGTCACCATTGTTTAAAATGTCAGCATTCCACTCTAGTCATATAGACATATATATTTTTTATCACTAAACAATCATGAACTATGCTGCAAAGTCTGTGAAAGATACTATGTTCTTATGTACATAGGGAGCTGTAAAACTTTGTTTTACAGTTTTACATTTGTGAAACTACTAAACTTAAGGATTAAGAAAACTGGATTAAGGGGAACATTATGAACATCATTATTCACAAGCATGATATGAATACAGAGCTATTACCCAGAGACTCAACAAGTAGTGACCTTATCATAAAGAGTAAGCAGACAGTGGAAAAGGATGCTACAGTGTGCAAGAAGCCCATCCATACGCAAAAGTCAAAGTTTCATTTATTTATAGTTCTGTGCAGAAAGGGGCACTTGGTGGAAAATCCACAAAGCCAGCAAACAACTACCAAAACTTTGTACTATTTATGAATTGCAGCAAATAAAGGCATTAATATCTGCTGCCTGAAAGTTACTCAGTTGTCTTTTAATTACTGTTCTATTGGTTAAATGATTCCCTCACTTCTTATGCTAGTTAGCCAGCACGGTCTCTTTCTCCTGAGTCGGTGGGTCTCTTGGGTCGTGATCTCCCCCTGCCAGAATTACCTTTTTACCCAGCCAGAGCCGATTTCAGCACACTTGCTGAGCTGGCTTTGTTAGTTCCTTCCTTATCCTGGGAGTTCTGTCAAATGTCCTTCTAGCCCGTGAATTCTGCGTTCTTTGCGTCCACTACTAACAGTACATCCTTGTCTCCAAGCTTTGCTAACCTGCCCCTAGAACTGAGATCGCTGAAACACGTCAAGCCCTATACCTCAGCAGGGCAATTCTACCAACGAGTAATGTGAGCAATTCCACCAACAGGTAAATTCCGCCGGCGCCAGCGCGGTGCTGCCCGCACAGGCCGCGCGTCCCGGGCCTCGGGCAGGCGCCCGGCGGACTCACCTTGCCGCGGGAGCTGAGGGGCCGCTGGCAGGCCGCGGGCAGCCAGGC